>NC_133361.1:1809720-2004720 GCF_049309525.1 Garra rufa
ATGAATTTTTATGGCCCTTTTATATAATGATTCAAGTGGTTTTAACGATGTTTTGCATGCCTGAGACCAACTAGACATGCAATACAGAAAATGTGATACAATCATAGTATTGAGGTAAGTATTTGAAGCCTCTGTATTTAATGAGTTTCTAATATGTTTATAGTTCATCAAATTAAATTTCACTTTGTTACCAAGTTTTTTTATATGACTTTTAAAACCAAGGTTCGAATCAAGTATTAGACCTAAATATTTTATTTCGTTTACATTTTTAATGTTTTGTCCATTTACTTGAATTTCTAGAATTTGTTGTAATTTATGTTTACTTGAAAAAAAACATTGAGACTGTTTTATCAATATTTAAGGTCAGACATGACGCCTGCAACCATTCTGCAACTTTTTTCATCTCTTTTGATAATTTGTCAGCAACCTCCAGCTCATTTTTCCCAGAAGTAAAAATGACCGTATCATCAGCGTAGATGATTACGTCAATGTCAGAGCACACTGTAGGGAGGTCATTTATATAGATGCTAAAGAGCAAGGGTCCCAAAATAGACCCTTGCGGCACTCCCATTGAGGTGGCTCTGAACGCAGATTTAATATTATTTACTCGTACACACTGTTGTCGGTCGCTCAAATAAGATCTTATCCATTTTTGGGTGTGCTCAGAGAGACTATATTGATCTAATTTACTATAAAGTATCTGATGGTTGACAACGTCAAAAGCTTTACACAGATCAAGGAAGACCGCTCCCACCACCCTTCCCTGATCCACATCTGCCCTGACAGTTTCCAGGAAGTAGCAACAGGCAGAGTCTGTTGAATATTTCCGTCTAAAACCAAATTGCATTGGATTTAAGAGCTCTTGTGAGTCAAAGTGGGAGATAAGTTGCTCCGCCACCGTCTTCTCAAGCACTTTTGATACTGCTGGAAGGATGCTTATTGGACGATAATTGTTCATTTCTTGTTTGTCACCAGACTTAAATATAGGGGTGACAATCGCAGGTTTTAGGGCTGCTGGAAAAATTCCCTCATTAATTGATGATTTATTATTGTTGTCAACGGATCAAAGAAGATGTCCCTATATTGTTTAAGAAAATAAGTATCAAGTCCATACATATCTTTTGCTTTGCTACCGTTTAGCGCAGCAATGATTTTTTTGACGTTAGTTTTAGTTATTGGACTAAGGTTAAAACCTGATTTGCCACTGATTATGAGAGGTGGATGAACATTTTGAAAATTCTGAGCCAGTTTTTGGACAATGTTTAAAAAAATGTTCATTAAAATTTGTTGCTATTGCAAAAGAGTCATCAATGATTTTTCCATTAATTTTGAGATGAATATTCTCACACTTTGACTTTTCCTTTCCAATCAATTTATCAATAGTTTTCCATATTATTCTACTATTTCCTTGAGCATTTGTAATGATTTCTAAGAAAAAACTAGCTTTAGCCTTTCTAAGCTCAGCTGTAACTTTATTTCTTTGACTTGTAAAGGCGAATCGATCCGCTGTTAGTCCAGATTTTAGGAATGTTTTTAACGCCTCATCTCGCTTTTTCATCATATCCCAAATAGTTTTATTAAACCATGGTAAATTTCGCTTTGCATGTTGCTTTCTTTGCTTATTTTTTGTATATTTATTTAAGATGTCATTTACAGTCAACATAAGATCTTGACAGCCCTGTTCACAAGATTTTTTTTCCAGGATATCTGCCCACTTTGTTTGTTTTAAATCTTTTTCAACCAGTTGTAAATCATTCTTTGGAATAAAAGTAATACACATTTTACTATTTACTGGATTTTCATTCTTGCACCTTGCTTTTGTCAATTTTCTAGCTACTAGGATTAAATTATGGTCAGACATGCCTGTGATTAAATTATAAGTTTTAACTATTCTCTGAGGTTTATTTGTCAGTATTAAATCTATTAAGGTTTGAGAAGATCTTGTTATACGAGTCGGTTTACTTAATAGTTGTGTCATTTGGAAAGGTTTTGTTATTTCTTTAAATTTTTTCCTGCATGATTTATCACACCAATTTAAATTAAAGTCACCTAAAAGAATGACTTCCTTTCCATCATATTTTTTCAGTACATTACCAAGAGAAACAAAAAAATCATTAGTAGCTTTAGGTGGTCGATAAATTGCTAATACACAGAAAGTCATTTGAGGAGATAAAGTAATAGTAATCCCCACACACTCCAAGTTACAGTTACCAATGTCCAATTGTTTACTTTGAATGTGATCTTTTACGTAAATCAGCACACCGCCGCCTTTGCCCTTGTTTCTGTCACGTCTATACAAAGTATATACTGGCACTTTCACTATAGATGAGGGGGTAGTTGGAGTTAGCCAAGTTTCCGTTAAGCAAAGATAATCAAGATTTGAGTCCGTTAACAAATGTTCGATCTGCTCAGTCTTTGACACAATGCTGCGGATGTTTAAATGTCCTCCGAAAATGCCTTTAGGCTTTGTTTTCAAGTTCCAAAGCACGCTCGCGTGATTCACAGTCTGAAACAGTTTTATTTGCTGCTGTTTAAGTAAAACAGCAGTATTTGCAGTTGATGCGGGCTTAGCATGGATCACAGATGTTAATATTTTGTCAGAAATAGAGTTCGGAGCAAAGTTTGTCAGGGTGTTACCTCGTTTTCCCACGCTGGAGCCTTGAGTGTGGGTCTGCGGCGTTTTCACCCCATAAATGGGAACAGCTGATTGTAGAGCGTCCACACGATCTTGACAATCCACAGGCCCGGGGTTTTGATGAATATCCCCGCATAGAAGCAGAACCGTGCAGAGAAGGAAAGAATATCCTCGCGTCCGACTTGCTGGCGTTGTTGCTCGGGAGCAGCGCCGCTCACGCAGCGCGCTACGAATACATGCTCGCCCGTCATCTAAAATGTTTGAATATATGGTGTATTGGCACCAAGAAGCAAGTGGCATTGGTATGGCTGTGTCTGCAGACATCGTGGCCTGCAACAGAGTGTGGCGTTCTCGTTCACGAGTGGCAGACCGATTTCCCCACAGTTGTATCAGTAGGAGAAACAAAACAGTTACCCAGAAACGTAATGAGTTTTCTGTATTTGTGTGTTTGATTATGCGTGAGTTCCAAGATGCAGAAAATCCATTTGCGAATAAATCATTTGGCGGTCTCCCAGTTTGTTTTGGGAAAGGTACAGCAGCACCTGTCCAGCCACTCCCTTCCTCCGCCATCTTCTTACAGGATGACTCTGTAGCACGCTGAAAAGAAAGGTTGTTGTTCGTTAGCTTGCTTTTCTGTAATCAGCGAAACCTCCAATGTGTATGTATATGTTGTAATGTGTACATATCTTTGAGGTCGATTTTTTGTAATACTGTTGTGCTTGTTTTGTTTTCATTCTGGTTAAATTTTTTGCATGAATCCAAGGTTTGGTTGTTGTTGCTTTTTTGTAGTTAGTTTATTTATTTTCTATGCTACACTTGTCCTGACAAAGATTTAAACTTTAATACATACAAGGCATTGTTGATTGTTTATTTTGTCCTCATTTTGTGACGAGGAGTCAGAGACGTTCGGATCCATTTGCCAAGCTTTATTGAGAATAATCAACAAGCAGGAGTAATCGCCGGTAAACAGGAACAACGTAGGAAATCCAGCAAACAGTACGATACTCGGGCAATGGTCACAATGGTATGTAGCAAGAATCATAAACGAGAAACACAGTCCAGGGTCATACACGGGAAATCCAACACAGAGAAAAACGCTTAGAATTACGACCATATGGAACGATAAGACTTCGCAATGACACAGAGAAAGTCAGCGCCTAATATAGGCGAAAAGCTAATGATCAGATTGTAAATAGCTGAGGCGGAACTAACCGAGGTACGTGGGTGAAATGAGTCCGGGTAGCACTAATACTCAGGTGATGGTTCCCGCTGCGTCCGTTCAGAGAGGGCCACAGAGGCGTTATTGGTGACAGAGCCCCTCCCCTGCGAACGGCTCCCGACGTGAGCTACTCCTCGGCGCCGAGGTCTTCCACGGGGACGAGGAGCGGGTCTCTCCGGATGTTCCTGATGGAACGTAGTAGTAAGTTGGGGGTCAAGTATATCCTTCGAGTTGACCCAGGACTGTTCCTCGGGACCGTATCCCTCCCAGTCCACGAGATACTGGAGAACCCCGCCTCGGCGCCGAGAGTCCAAGATCTGGTTGACTTGGTAAATGTTCTCACCATCGTATATTAGGGGAGGGGTTTCTGTCGGAGCAGCCTCGTCCTGGTCCCCCTCTCCTCCCGGATCTACAGCGGGCTTAAGCAAAGAGACATGGAAAGTGGGTGAGATACGGTAATGGGCAGGCAATTCCAAACGGAAAGCAACAGGAGTGATTTGTTTAATGATTTTGAACGGACCCACGTACCTCGGACTGAGCTTTCTGCATGGAAGTCGAAGTCTTAGATCCCTGGTGGAGAGCCAGACCCACTGTCCAACTTGGTACTCCGGAGCAGCTCTCCGAAGGCGATTAGCTTGGCGGGTTACTCGTTGGATGGCCCGGTGAAGGTTGGTGTGTGCCAGGTCCCAAGTCGCCTCGCTCCTCCGTAGCCAAGAGTCCACTGCTGGGAGGTTTGTGGGCTCCCCGGACCACGGGAATAGAGGAGGTTGGAACCCCAGAACGCACTGAAACGGAGTTAGTTGGGTGGAGTGTTTCTTCAAGGAGTTCTGGGCGTATTCTGCCCACAGGAGGTAGTCACTCCAGTCGTTTTGATGAAGATGGCAGTAGGCACGGAGGAAGCGGGATAATTCCTGGTTCAATCTCTCCACTTGTCCGTTGGACTGAGGGTGGTAGCCTGACGTGAGGCTGATGTTGACATTCAACTGTGACCAGAGTGCCCTCCACACACGTGACGTGAATTGCGGTCCTCGATCTGACACAATGTCTTCGGGTAAACCATAGAAACGGAAGACCTGGTGAAGCAGAGCTTGGGCTGTCTCCCAGGCAGTGGGGAGTTTAGGAAGGGGAATGAGACGGCATGCCTTTGAGAAACGATCAATGACGGTGAAGATTACTGTGTTGTGGTTGGAGGGTGGTAAGGGAGGCTGGCTTACCCGAGTATTAGTGGATCTAGGGGGACGAGCTGCACACTGGGCTCGGAAATGTCCGGTTTGGCCACAGTACAGACAGAGCCGATTTCTCATCCTTCGGTCACGCTCCTCCTCGGTTAAGCGAGTAAATCCCACCTGCATGGGTTCCTCGGAGGTGTGAGAGGGAGTCTGGAGAGGAGTGAAGGAAGGTCGCGGGCAACGACTCCTGCGGGAACGAAGCAGGTGATCCATTTTAATAGCCATGTCCATGAATTCCTCCAGAGTCTTTTTCTCATCCCGACACGTGAGTTCAGCCTGCAGATCCATTCTGAGACCCCGGCGGTACATAGCTTTAAGTGGTTTCCCCTCCCAGCCCGCCCGGGCTGCTAGGGTACGGAACATGAGAGAGTAATCAGCGGCGGAAGAAGACCCCTGGCGGAGATCCAAAAGCTCCTCCTCTGCCTCCTTGCCGTCCTCAGCGTGATCAAACACCTCTCGGAATTTAGTAAGAAAGTGTTGATACGAGGGAAAAGTCATTTGACGCCCCTCCCAGAGAGCCGTGGCCCAGTTTAAAGCTTTGCCGGTGAGCAGAGAGCAAACAAGTGAGACTTTGCTGTCTTCAGACATCGAACCTTGAGGCTGTGAGTTCAAATATATAGCACACTGCATCAAAAAACCTTTGCACTTGCCTGGGGAACCGTCATACTTCTCCGGAAGTGCCATTCGAAGTGCAGTGGCCGCTGTGGGCGGGACAGCGGGAGGTACCGCTGAGGCGGCTGCAGCGGGGGGATTAATCATGGCGGCGGTTTGATTCACAGTCAGGGTGAGCGTTTGCATTGATCGCACCAACTCCTCGGTCATGGTAGTTAACCGATCCAGTTGTTGATGATGAACTGTAAGCAGAGAGGCTTGCCGTGTTACCTCAGAAACGACGTTGCCTAAAGCCGCTGGATCCTGCTGTGGCGAAGTCTTCTGTGACGAGGAGTCAGAGACGTTCGGATCCATTTGCCAAGCTTTATTGAGAATAATCAACAAGCAGGAGTAATCGCCGGTAAACAGGAACAACGTAGGAAATCCAGCAAACAGTACGATACTCGGGCAATGGTCACAATGGTATGTAGCAAGAATCATAAACGAGAAACACAGTCCAGGGTCATACACGGGAAATCCAACACAGAGAAAAACGCTTAGAATTACGACCATATGGAACGATAAGACTTCGCAATGACACAGAGAAAGTCAGCGCCTAATATAGGCGAAAAGCTAATGATCAGATTGTAAATAGCTGAGGCGGAACTAACCGAGGTACGTGGGTGAAATGAGTCCGGGTAGCACTAATACTCAGGTGATGGTTCCCGCTGCGTCCGTTCAGAGAGGGCCACAGAGGCGTTATTGGTGACACATTTCTATATAATTACGTCTGTGTCCTAGCCTGCCACTGCTGCTGATGTAGAGAGGACACTCACACTACCTGCAGCTCCTCGGCTTATACTCCTTGGTATGTACATTATAGCAGAATCTCTTTTTGCTTTGGATGGTTAATATTACCCTACATAAAAATAATAATAAATAATAATAACAATAATAATAAATTATTAGTAGTAGTATTTTTACTGTTATTTCAACAATATGTTAAAGGGATATTTCATCACACATTATTTACTCACCTTAGTGTTGTTTAAATGTCGTATGCCGTTGTTGTTGTTTTTTCAGACCACAAAAGGAGAAATTAAAAAAAGATGTCCTGATTTCACACATCCAAATAGAAGCAGTGGCTAGCAACTGGCATCAAGTAAAAAAAAAATGCAAAAGTGTCACAGAATAGTCCTGTGTGACCATTGTGTTCATATGTATTTGATAAACAATTTAATTTTTTAATTTTATTTAAATGTATTATTTAATGGAAATCCTGACATTGGCTTTTGGTGGTCTGTGCTTTACTGTGTGATCATGAGACACTATTAGAGCCACAGTTCACCCTCAAAATAACACTAGTAAGAAATCATAATTAACAGATCAGTATGACACACAACATATAGAAATCTCCTGCATGTGCAGTTGTGCACAGCAGATCACAAGACAATATGAGATTTTTTTTTTTTTTTTTAATAAAACAGTACATTTCAGCTTGTTTTTCACCAAAACCTATTGTATACATCCAAATCACTTGGGATATACAACTCATGTGTCCCATGGACTCATTCTGTGATAACTTTTGCTTCCTTAATGCTTGATGCAGATCACTATTCACTGCCATTACATGGATGAGAGTGAGAGCAGATTTTTTTTTATATATATAATTTCTTGTGTTGTCTGAAAAATTACCTAAAGAGCCTTAGCACAACACCGGCTTAGTAAATAATAGATTAATTGTAAAAATTTGAAAAAGTTTAAAAGGACATTGAGAGTTAGTATTTTATGAGTTTTTTGTTGTTGTTGTTGTTGTTGTTGTTGTTTTGTGCGTGTGTGTGTGTGTGTGTGTGTGTGCGTGCGTGCGTGCGTGCGTGCGTGCGTGCGTGCGTGTGTGTGTGTGTGTGAAATAAAATTTAAGCAACATAATTTCACAATACAAAATGGATACACATTTAGACTTAAAGGTCTGTCCTGACCAGTCCATGCTGAAATGCATTTCTGTTAAAAGTACAGGACTCTGTACTTTTTAGCTTGCCTTAAATTAATTTGTAATTAGCAGTGTCAAATTAATGTTATGCCAATGCTGAAATGGGGTTTGTTACCATGTGCAGTTGTTACAATTCTTTTCAGTCATTAATAAAATACTAGGGTATAATATGTGTCATGTCAGTGCTTGAACAAAGAGATGTCTTTAATCTAGAAAGAAACACATCCAACAGTCCAAAAGATCTCTGCTGGAGCTTGTTAAGAGAATTTTCTTTCCTGACAATGTAAAGCAAAGTGTTCTTGATATATGAATCACTTTTTGCTATATTATATATACTTTTATATATTATATTAATGATATTAAAATTACTAATATATATATATATATATATATAATATATTTATATACTCCCCATGAGTAATATTTTTCCCCTCCACACTAATTCTAAACACACACATTTGTTTTGCAGAAAAGGGCTCCAAGGCTGGAGGAGTCATGTTGAAGCGGACGGGGAAGGTCATGCATAAGAAGAAAACTGTGAATCCTCGCGTCTCCAGTCTCCTGAAAAAGTTGATGGATTTTAGGTGGGACTTTATATGAGTATAACACACCATAGAAAACATACACATCACATGCGCATCTCACACACACACATGCACACACTCACATTACACATGCATCACACACATCCGCATCTTGCGCACACTCATATCACATAAATCGTACACACACACACACACACACACACACATGTTTGTTTTTGTGAATTGTGGGGACATTCCATAGACGTAATGGTTTTTATACTGTACAAACGATATTTGCTATCACCCTACACCTTCCCTACACCTAAACCTAGCCCTCACAGGAGACTGTGCATATCTTTACATTCTCAAAAAAACGTATTCTGTATGATTTATAAGCCTTTTGACATGGGAGTGGGGACATGGGCAATGTCCTCATAAGTCACCCTCTCCTTGTTATACCTATGTCATACCCATGTTATTACACCCATTTGTGTCCTGATATGTCACAAAAACAAACACACACACACACACACACACACATGTTGGGTTTACATGTTTTATGGGGACATTCCATAGGCGTAATGGTTTTTATACTGTACAAACCGTACTTTCTATCGCCCTACACCTAAACCTAGCCCTCACAGGAGATTGTGCACACTTTTACTTCCTTAAAAAAACTCATTGTGCATGATTTATAAGCCTGTTTCCTCATGGGGACCTGAGAAATGTCCCCACAAGGTCAAAATCTACTGGTATTCCTATCCTTGTGGGGACATTTGGTCCCCACAACGTGATGAATACCAGGTACACACACACACACACACACACACACACACACACACACACACACACACACACACACACACACACACACATTCATTCATTCATCCACACACACATTTTTTCAACAACATTTACTCAGTTGTTCTGTAAATTGTTCTTTAAGTTGTTTATGTATTCTAATACATGTAATAATTGTTGAGCTTTGTTTTGCCATTTGTTTTCGTTTTGTCAGAGTCTGATTTGGGGAATATTTTAAGTGTATTTCTGATATGACCAATTCTTCCCCAAAAATAGCTGGAATTTTTAGTTATTTTCTTTACTGTTTTCTAGGCTTTTTTTCCAAGAAAGTTATTTCAAAGTTTAATAAAGCAAGAAATGTTTTGAAACAATACTTTAAAGCTGCTTTTGTTCTTTTACATTTCAAGTCAAAAGTCACTGGTTCAAGGGTACACTTATACACTGTAATAAAACATGGTGTTTTGTAGTAAGACTGCTAAAGGCGATCTATTAAATATATTTTTTTAATTATATGTATGTATATATACTTTGAATTTAGAAACAGCATTATGCTGTAGTTGCAAAAACAGTCTATAACTGTAAATTTTACCAACAGCAAGTCACAGTTTATTTTACAGTGCCTTGCTGGCAACCGTGCTGCCAGTTCTTTACTGTTTTTTAACAGGAAAATGTTTTACAGTGTGCCTAGTAAGGGTTCTACAATTGGAGACATCTTTTGAAGAAGCATAGCAGCATTTATGTCAGAGCAGCTTTACTAGTTTGAGACACAACTATCATTGTAAAGCGAATGGATGGCAGAAGTCCAGTAGGCAAGCAGTCTGTCATGTCACTCTGTGAGGATCTCAATATTACCACAACATGTTATATGTTGAGTGTGGGATTGCTTGAATCAGGAACCTTCAGCTCTTCAGTTCAGTCTAATAGTTGTTGTTAATGTCTGGGAATGTATCTCCAAATGCAGGACCTTATACTGCTTTAAGCTTAACTACTCCAGCTGCATTAAAAACAAGGGTTTTATACATTTAAATGTTCGTAGTTTGTTGCCCAATTTGGATGGTATACAGCTGGGCTAAAAATACAAATGCGGATGTTATAGTTATATCTGAATCCTGGCTTTATAAATCTATCTCAGAGATATCAGTATTACTGCTTATAAGGTTTATAGATCAGATAGATTAAAAAAAGGTGGGAAAATTTTACATTAGAGAATATCTAGAGGCATCATTGCTACTTTTGGTTTCAATAGCAAAACAGTATGAACTATTAGCTTTGAATCTCTCTGTGTCCAAAACCCTTCAGATCACTATAGCTTGTTGTTACAGGCCTCCTTCGGCTACTGGCAATGCTTTACAGTCACTAATGCATTCATTGACCTCTTTTGTAATGATGAACGAGAGGGATTCAAATGCGAGTGAATAACACAGTTTAATGAGAGTTCAAAAAGAGATACACAGAGTAGGTCAGAACGAGTCGGTAGTCAGGCAGATGGTGACGCTGGTAGCGCAGGAGAAACAATGGGCAACCAGAAGAGATCCGCAGCAACGAGCCGGAACAGGATGATCAAGGAACCAGAATCCACCGGAGACGAGGGTGAAGAGAAACACAGGGAGAGACCAGGACCGACGAGACAAACCAACGATCTGACAACATAGGGCAGACAGAGCAGGCATTAAATAGCTGTGCAATATGAGCGACAGCTGGGAACAATCAGCTAATGAGCGGCAGCTGACACACCCACTCACACACACACACACACACACACACACGGAAGACAGACACAATGCAGGAATGTTTGTGAACCCATGAACCGTGGAACTCCCAGGAGAACTTACCCGTTGATTGTAATCATCAATGAGGGAGTGATCCAATATGTCCTTAACAGGAACCCAACTTCTCTCCTCCGGACCGTAACCTTCCCAGTCCACCAAGTACTGGAATCCTTGCCCCCTCCGCCTCGAGTCCAGAATACGACTGACCGAATAAGTAGATTCCCCATCTACGAGACGCGGCGGATTAATAGGAGAATGAAAAACGGGTTTGATCTTGGAAACATGAAAGGCGGGATGAATTCTCCTGTATGGAGGAGGAAGTTTGAGGCGGACTGTCGAAGGACTAATGATCTTAGTGACAGGGAACGGGCCTATGAATTTGGGAGCAAGCGTGTTACAAACGGAACGGAGAGGAATATTCTTGGAAGAAAGCCACACTTTTTGACCGACGACGTAGATGGGAGGCTTAGACCGGTGGCGATCGGCCATAGCCTTTGTGCGCGCCCCCACCTGGAGAAGAGTCTCTCTGGCTCTCTTCCAGGTGCGGTGACACCTCTGGATGAAGGCGTGGGCCGAGGGGACTGCGACTTCAGATTCCAGACTAGGAAAAAGAGGTGGCTGGTAACCTAAACTACATTCAAACGGTGAGAGGCCCGTAGATGACACTGGTAACGAGTTATGTGCGTACTCAACCCAAGCGAGTTGTTGGCTACAGGAGGAAGGATTTTGTGAAACCAAACATCGTAACACCCTCTCAAGATCCTGGTTGGCCCGCTCAGTCTGGCCGTTGCTCTGAGGGTGAAAACCAGAGGACAGACTAACACTCGCCCCCAGCAAATGACAAAACTCCTTCCAAAATCTGAAAACGAACTGGGGACCCCTGTCGGAGACCACATCCGTTGGGAGGCCATGAACGCGAAAGATGTGGTCTACGACAGCCACCGCTGTCTCCCTAGCAGAAGGTAATTTGGGTAAGGGAATAAAATGGGCCTCCTTCGAGAACCGGTCCACTACGGTCAAAACAACCATATTGCCCTGGAAGGATGGGAGGGCCAAGAAAAAATCGAGCGCAATGTGGGACCAGGGTCTCGAAGGGACCGACAAAATCTCGGGTGACGCGAGCCATGGAAGACCACCAGAATTGTACGACTTACTCCTGGATGGCAAGCTGTGTTGGAACAATGGGCCCAAATGATAAAGTCGGACCGTAACCTCTCCGGCACAAATAACCGACCTGATGAGCAACCGACCGGGGGCGTTACCCTTTCTAAGGCTGCGCGAACCTTAGTCTCCACCTCCCAAGTTAGTGTAGAGACAATAAGTCTCTCAAGAATGACGGACTCGGGCGTGTAGAGACGCTCCGAACGATCAAAAACACGGGATAACGCGTCGGGCTTGGTGTTCTTAGAACCTGGACGGTACGAGATCGAAAAAATCTAAACGTCCAAAAAAAAGAGCCCACCGAGCCTGCCTGGAGTTAAGGCGTTTGGCCGACCTGATGTATTTGAGGTTTTTGTGATCAGTCCAGACGATAAAAGGCACCCCCGAGCCTTCCAACCAATGACGCCACTCCTCCAATGCTAGTTTGACTGCCAACAACTCTCTGTTACCAATATCGTAATTACGTTCGGCGGAGGACAAGCAATGTGAGAAAAACGTGCAAGGGTGCATCCTATCATCTGAAGGAGCGCGTTGGGATAGAACCACTCCTACCCCCACCTCCGACGCGTCGACCTCTACCACAAACTGAGGTGTAGGATCAGGGGCAGCAAGAATGGGAGCAGAAACAAAGCGGCTCTTGAGGTTGGAAAATGCATTAGACCACCTGAACGTCGTTTTGGTAGAGGTCAAGGCAGAGGAGCGGCTAGTTGGCTGAAGTTGCGAATGAAGGAGGAATGAGGAGGAAGGGCGGATGATCCCGGCTCCCTTTTTAGGAGCAGAAAGCAAATATAATTTGCCCTTAGGCGGAGACGTACCTGGTAATAAATCTATAGCACAGTCATAGGGACGATGCGGAGGAAGAAAAGCAGCTCTGGACTTAGTGAACACTTCCTTCAGGTCGAAGTACTCCTTGGGCACATTAGACAGGTCCACCAACTCCTCCTGCAAGGATTTGCCCCAAGAGGAAATGGAGTTGTGACCCCAGTCCATTCTAGGACTGTGGCGAACGAGCCAGGGATGCCCAAGAATGATAGGGATCAGGGGGGAAGCGGTAAGCATGAAGGTAGTCCCTGTCTTGTGGTTGCCTGAAGTGATCATAGTGATGGAACCGGTAGTGTGAGTGATAGGAGGGAGAGGTTGTCCATTTAAGGCGTTAACAGAGATCTTTTTCTTAAGAGGGGTTATGGGAATGTGCAGTAGTAGAGTGAGGTCATGGTCCATGAAGTTACCTTCAGCTCCAGAGTCCAAAAGGGCTTGTGATTTTAATCTGAATTGGATGCATACAATATCCAGTGTGTTTTTTTTTTTTTAATTGTGATAGTCATAATACACCCACCAGGCCTAATTCTAAATTTCAAGAAATATTTTTTCAGTGAGCAGGCGTTTTTGTATGATCTTGCACAAACTGACTAGGATAAAATCACTTTAATTCCAGATGTTGAGTGTGCTTAGGAATAATTTTATAATAATTTTATGTTAATTATTAATAAGCATGCACCTTTGTGTTATAAATAGCAGGATAATCCATGGTTTTCAATTGCCTTGTGCAAACGTATTCAAGAGCGGGAGGCAGCATGGGCCAGGGCTAGACAAACACATTTAAATTCTGACTGGTTACGTTTTAGGCAGCTTTGAAATAAATGTACAGAAAACCACAGAAAATTTGACAAACTCTCAAAAGTTGTGGAGGAATATCAAATTGTTAACTGGTAACAAATCCAGTTTGGGGTTTCCTTCTTGTTTAATGATAGATTCTACTAAAATTACAGACAAAAAAATAAAAACAAAAAACAAATCCTTAATAGTTTTAACAGATATTTCATTGCATCAGTGTCTGTATTTCCAACAAATAATAATACAGTCTCTGACCTAGATTTTCTTAAAGCTGGATGCAATCAATGGTCCAGTGAGTTTGCTTTTCAACAGATTACTTCCTCTGATGTTTATTCGGCCTTAAAGGAACAACATGTGAATAAATCGCCAGGTCTTGATCATATTGCCTCACTGTTTTTAAAATTAGCAGCTGATTTGATTTCTCCTCCATTGACATATTTATTTAATCTCTCATCATCAACTAATATAATTCCTAAGATTTGGAAATCAGCATTTGTTGTAAGATTCTTCCTTAATGGATAATTATAGACCTATATCTAAACTTTGTATTCTTTCAAAAGTTTTAGAAAATTTAGTTAGTAATCAGTTGGCTCAGTATCTAAATTGTCATAATATTCTATTTATCAGTCTGGTTTTCGTAAAGGGCATAGTACAACTACAGCTGTCTTATGAAAGATATTGTGGAGTCCTTAAATGTTAAACAACATTGTGTTTGTCTTTTTATTGACCCATCAAAGGCCTTTGATACCGTGGATCACATACTATTAGATATAGATTAGATATTAGCTTCAACAATTAGGGTTATCAGAAAATTTTATTTTATGGTTCAAAAAATATTTACAGGGTGGCTTCCTTACAGTCTGCTTTTGATACTAGTCAAAGGTTATGTGCTTTGAAATTGGTTTTAACTTCCACGTGAGGGGACCCGCGGTGTATGTAGATATAAAGTGCTAATTCTAAGGTAATAAAAACATGATGGTTCATTTAGTAAGGTATTCATACACCCCTGAAAACATAGTTATGTCTATTATATTTCATTTCTGTCTAGAGATCTTAAATATTACACACTGCACCCTTAAATATTGACAAAAAGTGTATGTTATGTTCAGTCCTGACCAGGGGCATCGTAGTGAAAAGGGGGACTAAATTAACAGGGCCCCAAGTGGGGGGAGGGCCCCTGAAGAGTGAAATTTTATTTTCCTTTAAATATCATTTTAAGATCGCAATACATGTTGTTAACTAATGTAAATTCCTGGAGGGATAGAAGAAGAAAAGAAGGGGCATGCTAATAAACTACATTCCCATAATCAAGGACAGGTAAAAGCATAGCAGAAACAATTTCTTTCTTAACCTTGAATAAAAAACACGACTTATTTCTAAAATAAAAAAACAAGCTGCTTCTTTAATTTTTTTTTTTTTTTTTTTTTTTTTTGCAAATACTAAATATGTGAACCAAAACGCAATGTGTTTTCAATAATAATACCCAAATATTTGCATTGCAACACTGCGGTAAGTTGGCTCCCCTGATGATTCCGGGTAAATATTACTAGAAATATTATTATGTATTAACATTATAAACACTAGCTATAAGTTGTCACGAATTGAGTCGTCCTGTCATCATAAACTCTTGCACTACACATCATGGACTTCATTCCCCACAAGCCACTGCACTAATCACTGCATTCACCTGCTCCTTGTTTCTCACTGCACTGATTACCGCTCACACCTGCACCTCATTTCTAGGACTGCATTTAAGCCACTCTCACACTCAGCTTCTTCGCGAAGTCTTGTATTGCCCCAGCTGCATTTCTGAGCGTTTCTTCCAGCGTTTGATTCCTGGACTCCCTTCCGTGTTTGAATCTCGCTGCCAGCCCCGACCTTTCTGCCTGTGTTTTGACTACGATTTCTGCCTGCCCCTGTGTGTTTGTTTTGTTTTGTCTTATCTAATAAATGCTGCGAATGGATCCGCTCGTCTCCGACCGTCCTTGTGACAGAAGACTTCGCCACTACAAGGATCCAGCAGCTAGTATGGTGTCATCCGGTTCTAGCACGAATTCAACAGTACAGATCATGCGTCTCAAACAAGGTGAGCGGTCTGTTGAGGAGTATGCAATGGACTTTATTGAACTGGCAAATCAGTCTACTATGGATGAGGCTTGCCTGATGATTTTCTTCCATGGAGGACTCTTAGAGCCATTGGCTTCACTCATGCCCATGTTTGCACCTAACTGGACTTTACAAATTTACATTGACATTGCTCTGCAAATGAGTGGCTCTCCTTTTACTGTGGGAATCAAAGAAGAGGACAACAATGTTCGCACAGTGAACTCCAGCTCAGAGCCTATGCTGGTTCCACCCAGCTTTCCTGAGATTCCTGTCTGCCCTGTTCTGGCCACGGAGGCCATGTATGGACTGTCTAATTTCCCACCCACCCTCCCTACTGCTCCAGTCCCACCACCTCTGTCTCCTGACAGTCCCTCGGCTCACCTTCAACCCACCTTCGGTGCAGAGGAGTTGTCGTGGGTCTGCCAGTCTCCATCAGTGTCCTGGCTGGAGGATCCCTCACCATCGCCTCCAGCCTTAGAGTCCTGGACTCCGCCTCGGCCCTCCGACCCTGCGGCTCCACCCCGGCTCTCTGCTCCCTCGTCTCCGCTGTCGGCCGTTGGTCCACCAGCTCCACCGGGCTCCATCGTCCCTCCGGCTCCGCCCTGGTCGGTCGTCGCCCCACCTTCGCCTCTGGACTCTACTCCTCCGGCTGCGCCTTGTCGCTCCGTCTCTGTCACAAATTGAGTCGTCCTGTCATCATAAACTCTTGCACTACACATCATGGACTTCATTCCCCACAAGCCACTGCACTAATCACTGCATTCACCTGCTCCTTGTTTCTCACTGCACTGATTACCGCTCACACCTGCACCTCATTTCTAGGACTGCATTTAAGCCACTCTCACACTCAGCTTCTTCGCGAAGTCTTATATTGCCCCGGCTGCATTTCTGAGCGGTTCTTCCCGTGTTTGTTTTCCCGTGTTTGATTCCTGGACTCCCTCCCGTGTTTGATTCTCGCTGCCAGCCCCGACCTTTCTGCCTGTGTTTTGACTACGATTTCTGCCTGCCCCTGTGTGTTTGATTTGTTTTGTCTTATCTAATAAATGCTGCGAATTTATCCGCTCGTCTCTGACCGTCCTTGTGACAAAGTTAGTTGCCCTGACTCCAAAACGAATCATTTAATTGTAACGGTATTCAGAACAGAACATGAATGAAACAAAATATATAATAATAATAATAATAATAATACATTTTATTTAAAGGCGCCTTTCATGGCACTCAAGGACACCTTACAAATCAAAAATACAACAACAACAATGAATAAAAAACCAAAACAATACAAAAAACAAGATAAAAATTACATAAAAGCCTGCCTAAACAAACATGTTTTTAGACGAGATTTAAAAACTGGAAGACTTGGACTGTTACGAACCTCAGCAGGAAGTACGTTCCATAAAAAAGGTGCCGCATAACCAAAAGCTCGTGACCCCATAGAAGCTGCCCGTGTTCGTGGAGGTCCAAGAGTAACTGCTGAAGCAGACCGTAAGTTACGTGATGGAATATGTACATGGAGAAGGTCCAAAAGATATGGAGGTGCCAAGTTGTTGAGTGCTTTATAGGTTAAAAGTAATATTTTAAAATTTACACGAAATTTTACTGGGAGCCAATGCAAATTTTGTAGAACAGGAGTGATATGTTGAGAAATGGAAGTTTTTGATATAACACGAGCAGCTGCATTTTGTACCAACTGTAATTTATGAAGTGCTTTTGAAGGAAGCCCGTAAAATAAAGCATTGCAATAATCAATTCTTGATGTTACTAGAGCATGCACAAGAGTGGCTGTGCTCTTCGTTGAAAGAACGGGACGTAAACGATTGATATTCCTGATATGAAAGAATGCAGAACGGGTAACGCTATTAATATGAGCTTCAAAAGACAACGTTTGATCAAAGATGACTCCCAAACTTTTGACCTGGTTGGACAATGGAACATTGAAATTATCAATTAAAACAGACAAAATGTTTGACTTACCTAATATGGTTTTTGTACCAACAAGAAGAATTTCTGTTTTACTATTATTCTGTTTGAGAAAATTACTTGAAAACCAAACTTTTAATTCTTCGAGGCACTCAACAAGAGCAGAAGGAAGAAATGTTGAAGAAGGTTTAGAAGAGAGATAAAGTTGTGTGTCATCTGCGTAACAATGGAATTGAATACTGTGTTTTCTAAAGATAGTGCCTATGGGAAGAAGATAAATAAGAAAAAAAAGAGGTCCCAAAACAGAGCCCTGCGGAACACCAGTGACAACTGGAGTAGTGGTTCATTGAAACTGTTTAAGTTGTACAAATTGTGTCCGGTCTGTAAGATAAGAGCGAAACCAAGAAAGGACTGTACCAGTAATTCCGATAGATTCCAATCTGTTTAAAAGTATAGCGTGTGAGACAGTATCAAATGCTGCGCTAAGATCCAGAAGTATAAGAATTGATAAAAAGCCAGAATCGGCAGCTAGTAGTAAATCATTAGATATTTTTACAAGTGCTGTCTCAACACTATGCTGGGAACGAAACCCAGATTGGAATCGTTCAAATAAACTATTACTGGAAAGATGACCACGAAGCTGGGAAGCAACGATCTTTTCAAGAACTTTAGACCAAAACGGCAAATTAGAAATCGGACGATAATTGTCAAAATTACTTGAGTCAAGCCCTGGTTTCTTAAGAATAGGGGTTATCACTGCAGTTTTAAAACCAGTAGGAACAATACCAGAAAGGAGTGAAACATGCATGATGTCTGTAATTACAGAAGAAAGGAAAGGTAAGCCAACTTTAACCAAGTGAGTCGGTAATGGGTCTAGTTGACACGTGACAGATTTAGATTTTTGTACAATGTGACATACTTCTTCATCAGTAGGTAGTTTAAAAGTATAAAAAGTCGAAACACAAGATAAAGAAAATACTTGACCAGGGGAAATGTTACAATCAGAATTAGGTAAAACCATTTGCTGATGAATTAAATCAATTTTCTTGTTAAAAAAGAGCATAAATTCTTCACACAATTCAATGGAGTAAGTATGAGAATTTGAAAGCTCAGTTGGTTTTAAAAAAGTGTTAATCAAAGAGAAAAGTGGTTTTGTGTTTCCCGTATCAGATCCTATTAGACCAGCATAATAATTCATTTTTGCAGTAGAAAGTGCAGACTTTCTAAATTTTCATATGATCAGCATACAAATCTTTATGAACCACGAGTCCAGTCTTAGCACATAATCGC
Source organism: Garra rufa (assembly GCF_049309525.1). NCBI lineage: Eukaryota > Metazoa > Chordata > Actinopteri > Cypriniformes > Cyprinidae > Garra > Garra rufa. The sequence continues at coordinate 1,828,567 of NC_133361.1, forward strand.
TCCAAACGACGACCCTTGACTTTAAGATGACGAAGTTCAGATGTAAACCAGGGTGCAGAGTTGACAAACGAAACATTCCTGGTTTTCAATGGAGCACAAACATCAAGGATCATTTGCAAATGATCATTGTAGTGCTGGACTAAATCATCAAGAGTCCAAGGGTAGTTAATACACGGAAGTGTGGAAAAACATTCAGAGAGAACTGAGAGATCAATGTTCTTGATATTACGAAAAGTAATGGTACGGCTCAGATTAAACTTGGATATTGATAAAGCAACATTAAAAGACACCAACATGTGATCAGACAGTGTTAAATCGGAAATAATAAAATCATCTGGAGTCACACCTGAACAACATACCAGATCCAAAGTATGACCTTTTGAATGAGTAGGCACCTTAATGAATTGCTGCAATCCCAAACTATCCAAACATGATAAAAGCTGCTTTGAACACGAACTATCTGCATCGTCCACATGGATATTAAAGTCACCAACCAAAACCACATTAGGGGACAAGGAGCAGAGAGAAGTTAAAAATATAGAAAATTCCTGAAAAAATACAGAATTGGCCTTTGGAGGCCTGTACACCACAGCAAGAATGGTTGGAACAACTCCTTTAATTTGTAAAGCAACCGATTCAAATGATGTGCTTTTTATTTCAGGAACGGTTATAACTTTCCATTTCTCCTTATGTAATATTGCAAGCCCCCCACCGCGTCCCACTTTTCGTGGTTTGCTAGTAAAAACATATCCAGGAGGAATAGAATGGTTTAAATGAAAAAAGTCATTACTTTGTTGCCAAGTCTCCGTTAAGCAAAAAAAGTCAAACTTACGATCAGTCAGCAGGTCATAGACAAAAGGCCCTTTATTGGAAAGTGATCGTATATTCCACAATCCAAATAAAAGATCGTTCTTACCAGTGCTGTTTATAGTAGTCGTCTTAGTTAGCTTTGCTAACAGACTGTGATCCACAGTACGAGTATATTTCCTCCGGGGACGAGGGCTCGAAGACCAAAAGGATGGAACTGAACTCGTAGAGTCGATTTGAAAGCTCCGACGCGATCCACGGTGGACATATTTACGGCGTGGTGAATAAACAATATCCTGATGAAAGTACAAGGCAGGTGGAGGTTGGCCGTGATGGACACGTAGCTGCAACAGTTCCGCTGCCGAGTATTGATAGAGAGAGGACACAGGACGGAGAATTGAAGAAAGAATAATCCCCACAGCTGCAAGCCACAGAAGTACTTTTACGATCACCATAGCCGCGGTTGAGAAGAAATCCGACTAGCGAACGACTTCCAGACAGGTAACGTTATTAGTCCAGACAGGTATAATCCAACACAACAACGTCCATGCAATGACGCGTGCAGTCTCCAGATAGCAGCGAAATCTCGCCCGACATACGAAATTTGTATAAAATAGTTTAAAATCTAATCTAATCTAAGATCTTCCTCAGAGCAGCGTTATAAAGTATATATGAATATAAAGTTAAGAAACCAAAACAAAGGAAATGCTGTTGTTGTTTTTTTCGAAAACCATGACAAATTTGCATTTAATATTTAGTGTAGTTTATTTAATCAAATTTAATTAAAATTATTTAGATTTTTTTTCTGCGGTTTTTGTATGCCTCATTTATTAATGAAAACGAACTAGTTTGTGTAATTCATTTGGAGTTCACTGTAATTTGTGATCGCTAAATTCTTCCTTGTTTTTATTTCCTCATAATAATAATAATAATAATAATAAAATAAGTACAAATGCGGAAATTGAAAACATTGTGATGTCTATCGGCCATCGGCCATGGCATCATCTGTCAACCCAACCCTAGACTGAACTTGGTAAAACTTCTTTTAAGTATGCCGCCACTTCAGACTGGAATCTTCTCCAAAAGGAACAAAAGTTACAGAACTTGGTGTCATATAATTATTTTAAGGGTGCTTTCACATCTGTGGCTCGGTTCATTTGGTCCGGACCAAGGGCAACAATTAATACATTGTAGCATTTTTCTGCCGTTTTGGGTCCTTTTCACACCACACTGATTGCTCTGGTCCGAACCAGTTGAAACGAACCAAAATGCAGTCATGTGACAACATCCACATCACTCGTTGGCCAGATCGTATCATTGAACCACTGATCTATAATAGAGAATTATATAGATCAGTGTATTGAACGTATTTTCTAAACTGTTAGGCACGTTTTTTTCAATTCGCGAACGCGCCGCATCGAGGTAAAAACATCTCAACTTTTCAGGATGCTGCAAGCACACCGCAGGTCATGTGACATGAACCAACCAATCAGCTTCATCCTTTCCCTTTATAACATTGAAAGCACTGGCAAGTTGGAGGAACAGCTTATACAGGAATAAACATTTTTTTAATAAATATAATAGCAGAGCTACTGCAAGCGATTTTTAATGCTGAAAAATCCATTTATCCTTTGCTGAAACTTTAGCGTAATTATGGAGAGCGCAGGTCATGGTTGCTTAGCAACGGCAGACGCCACTGGAGCGCAAGCTTTCCACGCGTTTTTAGGCGCGACATGTAAACGGCACCTTAAACAATGAGAAAGATTGTGATGTTCTTGTGAGTTTTTGAAAGTTGGGACCTATATGATCATCAGACCAAATTTATGAGGCTCCGCACCTCCTCACAACTCCAAGTTTGTCCGCGAGCTGTCAAGGGGCTATGTTGCTAAAGCGCTAACTGTCAACAAATACTTGTCCTCATCCCATAATGAACAGCGCAGCAGACTACGGCAGCTGGATTAGTCCAAAAAGGTGCAGTACTTTTTGCGGTTGGGTCTGTTCAAGTTCGGTTCATGTTCTCACCATAAACGAACCGCTCCAGTGTTTGTTTGAAAGCGTACCGAGACCACCTCTTCAGGCAGGTCTCGGTACGCTTCTTTGGTCCGCTTTTGGTGCGCACTCGAGTGCGATTGCTATATTCACTCTTGCCCAAACGAACCGCACCAACAGGGAAAACGAACTCTAGTGCGATTCAACCGAACTAAATAAGGCAGGTGTGAAAGCACCCTAAGTCTTTATTGTGTAATTTAGAGAGAAACCAAATTTTGTGTGATTGTTTTTAATGTCTTTGTTTTCTTTGTATTGTCTGTCGTAATTTGTTGTTAAATGGCTGCCTGCCTTGGAAATAGGGTTGCCACCCGTCCCTTAAAATACGGAATCGTCCCGTATTTGAGAATGAAATTGCACGTCCCATTTTGAATCAATACGGGACGGGTTTTGTCCGGTATTTTTTATAATTTTTTAAAGCAAAAGCAGCGTCTCATGCAAATCATCCCACATGCATTTTATGAAGATACCTACTTTTGATTGGGTGATACTTGATGTTATCCTTAGTTTGATTGGTCTTTTTAACTGTTCAGAGAGGAGCGCAGGTCTTTTAAGCAGAGTCTGCCAAGTCTTGGCAGAGAAGGCTAATAAAAAATGTTGTGCGACAAAATGCCCTGGAGAGCAGCCTTCCCGCAATGACAGAGCTAACAAAAATTAAAGCACAGTCAGACAGTTCTTCGTACTCCAAGTCTCTCCCGAAGCAGACATGGCAATGGCAGTATAATTATTATCAACAATATTTAGGTTAATTGCTAAATAATGTTAAAAATCTAACCCAGTCTGTGAAAACCTAGCTGGAGTATTTTTTTTCTTCTTCTTCTTGTAATTACTGTTTTCTACATTTAATAAAGAACAGTCTGTGAAAATAATACAAATATGTGACCCTGGACCACAAAACCAGTCATAAGGTTAAATTTTACAAAACTATTATGTATAAATTCTATGAAAGCTTAATAAATAAGTATGGTTTGTTAGGATAAGGCAATATTTGGCTGAGATACATCTATTTGAAAATCTGGAATCTGAGTGTGCAAAAATATTGAGAAAATCACCTTTAAAGTTCTCCAAATTTCAAAATTTCAAAATCCAAAAATCAAAAATTACATTTAGTTAAATTTACAGTAGGGATTTTACAAAAATCTTCATGGAACATGATCTTTAATTTCCTAATGAATTTTGGCATAAAAGAAAAAACTATTTTGACCCATACAATGTATTTTTGGTTATTACTACAAATATACCCCAGGGACTGGTTTTGTGGTCCAGGGTCACATATATTTATTTAATATTAACTGAGTAAAACCATGTCAACAACTGAAATCACAGTGAAATGAATGGCTAAAATCAAACTTTATCTCAGAATTAGATTTGGCCTGGTTTTCACTCACTGGGTCACAAATTGTAATTTGTAAAAATTCTGTAAATACAATGTACTTGGATTACATTCCAATGTAATATTATGATTTGTTTGTTTAGGTTAAGTCAGACTCATAGGCATTAATTTATTACATAAAACATTACATTTAATACATTAATAAACAACATAATGCCCATGTAAATAAAATAAACTAGTAAATTGCAATGTTCCATATTTTAAAATTAGAAATAGGCTATATAAAAACTTTACTAGCTAATGTTTGTAGCTAGTTTATGTACAGTATGTGCTGTTTCCATGTTTGGATAGGTGTTACTGCAAATAATGACATATTTTAGCCGAAATCTGTTATCAATACCACCCTTTTAAATTAAGTTTATTCATATGATCATTAGAGAAGTCTGTTGAGTTGTAAAAGAGAAAGACTGACTGCATCTGTTTACACAGATTTCAATAAAAGACGGTTTATTTTAATGTCCAAGTGTTCATACTTTCCTGAAAACATATTTTAAGTTGTGATTTACCACCACTGGCATGCCATTGGGCCTGTGATCACTGTGGTCTTGGCCCCCAAGGGATGTGGCCCCCGCTGCAGTATGCGTCCCTTATGTTATAGTGGTAACCCTACTTGGCCAGGACACTCCTGGAAAAGAGATTTTAAAATCTCAGTGAGTTTTCTTTCCTGGTTAAATAATGATAAATGAATGAATGTGTTTAACCCACCCAACCCATTTGCTTTAGTTCTAACAGGAGCAACTGGGGGTTCAGTGCCTTGTTCAAGGGCACCTTAGTCGAGATATTGAAGGTTGTACATTCACTCCCCACACCTACTGTACAATTTCGGCCGGTATCGAGACTCGAACCAGACTCTCTAATCATTAGTCCAGAACTGCCCCTGACCTGATATCACAAACAGTCAAACTTTTATCAATAAACAAAAAATAAGCAAATATCACCAATCAGCTCTTGGTAAAACCACATAAACCATACTATTAATTCCTGAACTTTCGACTTTCTGTTAATGGAAATTACCGGTTGATCCTGACCCAATCTCAGTGAACACTTTTGGTCTGTAAACCGGGGGGGACATTCAGATTATGGCAGAGAACGTTCCGCCGGCTCAAAAAGCCCTGCGGACTTCTCTGTCTCAGCGTGGTCCCGTTGAGTTTCCGCAGCTGTACGCTTCCCCGCCTGGCGGGCCGAGCGTCTCCTTCGGTGCACTTGCAGAAGGCGAGATGTCTGTCACAACATCAGAGGGAGAGTCAGACGGTGTCACATCTCTTCCCGTGGCGCGGCGCCCACCCGTGGTCGCTGCCCCTCCGGATGTTGATGTCGAACTGTCGGCTATGCTTCTCCGGGCAGCCGGGGGGGATCGGTTTGGGGGTTCCCCAGGGGCCTCCGGCCGATCCTTCTAGGGTGGACGACTGGTTCCTGGGGGGGGGCACCGGCGGCAGCGCGTGAATTTTCTTCCGCCCTCATCGGCTGGGCCTTCCGTGCCGCCCGACACACTGCCACCGCCCTGCATGCCATGGCAACACTGCAAGTGTACCAGCGAGTGGTCCAGACCAGGGGGTATTTGAAGAACTCTGCGCCGCCACTAACTTCGCCCCTTCGGGCCACTAAAGTTGCAGCGCATCCCCTTGGTCAGGTGATGTCCACCTGCGTGGTCCAGGAACGCCACCTATGGCTGACTCTGGCCCAGATGGCAGAGGCCGACAAAGTTCGCTTTCTCGACTCTCCCATCTCCCAGAGCGGCCTATTCGGCGACACCGTGAAGGGTTTTGCTCAGCGGCGGCGAACATTCCGCTGGCCCCAAAAGCCTGCGATCCTCCGCTCATCAGCATACCCCGTCGAGATGCCAGAGCAGTACGCCTCCCCGTCATTCGGGCTGGGCGTCTCCTTTGGCGCTCCAACGGTTCAGAGGCAGATGGAGGCCATCCAACATATCCTGCCCCGCCGCGATGTTACCATTCCGCCGCCTGGGCCCTCGCCTCCGCCTGCCCATCGCCGAGGGCGTCCCCCCACAGCTCCGTCCCCTGCTGAGCCACACGATCCAAGCTTGCAGCCGACGTCGAGCTGCTTGTGAGAGTGGGACGCCGCTCGCCTCTCAGGGTCCTGCGAGGGAAGACCCTCGCAGGCGAGCTTCGAAGCGTCCCTGATGCGAGCACCCCGGAGGTGGAGAGAGCTACTCTGTCGGCACTCCCGCTGGAAGCGGGACCTAGCCGTTCATTTGAAATCACAGAAAAGAAACCGCCTCCGGGGCCCCGGCCCCGAGTTTCCTTCCTGAGCAGCACTTCCACTCCTCGGAACCAGACTCGGGACCGGATGTCGCCAGCGCGGGAACCAGGGAAGAAGGTAAGCACTGCTTAGTGCAGTTAGACACTTCTCCAGGACGTTCATCCTTCTGGGTTTTGTCTCCTTCCCTGTCTTTCCCTAGGCTGCCCCACCATGGTCACGTCGGTCAGCGTTCCCTTGATACCACTACACTGGTTGATACGGACGGTACGGCCCGGCTCCAGGCGTCTGCCCGGACTCAGAGTGACCCCTTACATTCTTTATTTGGCAGACGTGCCTCTGTTCTACTGGCGAAGGACACGATCCAGCCTGTCCCTCCAGCCGGGACGAGGTCGGGATTGACAAGAGTCCCGACTTCACGTGTCCAGTTAGAGTGGTGGGTTAATATCCGCCCTGGATGGAGCTCTGTTCCGATCCCTTCTTAGGCTGTCGGCACACATGCTCACGACGACGCACATACAAGTATGTTTCCGTCTCCAGGGCTGGGTCGCAGCCATCTGCCTGAAAGGCACCCGCTGTCGCGTCTCGATCTTTCCCCGGCGCACACCCCTTCGGCGGTCTGCCCCGGGGATCGAGCACTTCAGCGCGAGGTGCTTCCATTTGGCCAGTCCACCTCCTTCCTGCCTTCTTTAGGCCATGGGAGCTCCCCTGTCCCCTCTTCGGCAGACAGGAATTTGCGTCTTCAACCGTCTCTTTGACTGGTGCCTTACCAGCCCACTCGTGAGTTCCGTTGTAGCGAATACAGGGACCTGGTGCTACGGCACCCCCGCCATCTGGTCCTTCAGGCCAACCGAGGGAATCCTTTTCCTCGGTCGGGAGCCCGACTCTGTCCTCAAGACGGCCCGCCTTGCTATCAAGAGCGCACAGTCAGTGCTGTAGTCCCTGAGTTAATCAGGCACAATACAGCGGTCTCAAAATCAGAGGCTCCTGGGGCACATGACAGCTCTGCACCAATGGCTGCACCATTTCCAAAATTTTCCAGCGGAGGAGACCGCTGTTTCCCTCGTGTATCCCTAAGAAGCCTTATGGATATATCGAATTATTTTCATTTCCACATGCACAAATTCCATGTGCTCCGCCCCCCCCAACCCATGCTTCAGTACAACTGGCATCCTTGCAGGCCCCCCTTATAAAAAGGGGCCTCGGGGCGTTTGGAAGGTTACGTTTCAATCACCGCCTGCGTACACGTCTGGGAAGACCTGCCGGCATGTGGCGTTGTGCGTAACGCGGCGTCAGTGTCGTGGCCTTTTCCATGGGTCTAAGTTCCCAATGTAACGTCGAAGTGATTCGACTGAAGGGGTAATGTCTAGGTTACGAAGGTAACCCTCGTTCCCCGAAGGAGGGAACGGAGACGTTACATTCCCCTGCCACGCCCCTGGCGTCGCGCTGACGCCGGGCTCTCCCGGCTCTTCAGCAAAAGCCTGACTGAGTGGTGCGTCCACTCGCCAATTTTCAATTGGCCTTTTTAATAAGGCTCAGAAGTGATCGGTCTCTCAGGCAAGATCTCAATGTAACGTCTCCGTTCCCTCCTTCGGGGAATGAGGGTTACCTTTGTAACCTAGACGATTTTTCTTGTATACCAAAAATCATTAGATATTAAGTAAAGATCATGTTTCATGTAGATATTTATTAAATTCCCTCCCTTAAATATATCATAACTACATTTTTAATTAGTAATATGTATTGCTAAGAACTTTATTTGGACCACTTAAGGCGATTTACTCAATATTTAGAATTTTTTTCCACCCTCAGATTCCAGATTTTCAAATATTGCCCTATCCTAACAAATTATACATCATTGGAAAGGTTATTTATTTATTATTTAAATATTTATTTCAGAAAAAAAATTACCCTCATGACTGGTTTTGTGGTCCAGGGATACATTTGACATATTATGATGATGCTATGATTATTATTATAGACAAAACTTAGATGACTAACTTGACTAGCCGCAACCGGCAAACTGGAGGTTATTTCAAACACTTGGCTCTCTTTACAGCCAAAGAAAGGAAAAAGAAAAGGGAGTGGGAAAGGAAAGGAGGTGAAGTGAGGCCAAGTATGGTGACCCATACTAGGAATTTACTGTAAAACCCTTTTTACTCTGTTTGCAGGGGGCCGTTTCGGTGCGTGTCCCTTTAAATGCCAATGAGCACTGCCCCTCTTTTCCTAAATTTTAGCCATGGTATTTGCTAACTAGCACATTATTAGGAAAGGAAATTTGCAAAGATTAATTAAAAACGCTCATACTTATTTCTTCTGTAGGTGAAGCTAGATCACGTATGATTCACACAAACATCGACGCATTTAGGTAGATCAGCAGATCTACCTTAATTCCTTCCACACACTGCATTATGTTCAAAGAGCATGTAAAAGTGAATTATGCATCCAATGACCTCTTCAAAGAACACTTCCATAATGACCAGCACAATCTATTAGGAGCAGTGGAAATTAGCCCCTGATCTAAAGGGTTATTTCACCCAAAAATGAAAATTAGCCCATAATTTACTCACCCTTCAGGCACCCTCAATACCACGACTGAGGTGAGTCCCTTGAGCAAGGCACCGATCCCCTAACTGCTCCCCGGGCGCCGCAGCAATGGCTGACCACTGCTCCGGGTGTGTGTTCACAGTGTGTGTGTGTGCACTTGGCTGGGTTAAATGCAGAGAAAAAATCTTAGTATGGGTCACCATACTTGGCCTCACTTCACCTCCTTTCATTTCCTTTCCTTTTCCTTGATGTATATGACTTCTTTCTTTCTGACGAAACTAATACTCTAATGACGAAACTAATAAACTAAATTTCCAAGCTTTAGAATTGCATGGGTGGGTGTTTCTCTTAATCAGTCCAAAAAAGACCAATAAAGTGCATCCACCCATAATAAAATAATGAAGAAAGGCCTCCCCAATGCATTTTTATAAAAAAAAATAAAATAAAAAACAATATTTAAAAAAGAATAATCACTTTAATCTAGCCTGTTCCATAAGATGTCGGCGTTGAGTTTGCACAAGCCAACATTTGTCCGCAGAAGCAAAGGAAGCAAAGTTTCCTTACTTTAGCAAAGGAAAAAAATGTCTCCTCTTGGCTTATATCGAAATCTCCAACATTTTTCTTTACAAATCTTCATTTTGTACATCTAATTTTTGACCGTTGTTTAGTTTTGATCTCTTCACGTCACGTTGGAGTTCATCACTCCTGAACAGCACATGCACACAGCCAGCATCATACGTCATCCACTCGGAGCTGCTTCTGTGTGAGCGCAGGCTACATTAAACTGATTGTTACGTTTTAAATATGGATATTTTTCTATCAAAAACTCTCTTGATTCCCTACAGAAGGCATTTATTCACCCCCTGGAGCCATGTGAGACACTTTTTATTATGGATGGATGCACTTTATTGGTCATATACACATAGGATGCCTGGAGAGTGAGTAAACTATGGGCTGACTTTCATTTTGGGCATTAAATAATGGCGTAAATATCAATAATCTAAGTAAAACATTAGTAAATGGCATTGCGTGATTCATTTCAATACTCTCCTAACATAAATTTTGCATCTGAAAGGGAAAGTACTACAACTCCATATTTAGTAAGGAAGGTCAGGCACAAAACGAATTGCTTTTTCAGTGCTAATTCTTTACTGCACATCTTCACTAAATTTTTTATGCTTAATGTTTACTGTCAAAAGACAGCTTGCGCTGACGTGAAACATATTCTTGGAAAATAGAGCTTGAGTTTTGCTGTAAGAAATTTCATTTGATTTGTAAAAGCTCTGTAGGCTGACTCTTGACTCTCATCCTGGGTCTCATCCTGTCTTGGTCTTGGTCTTGTCTTGGTCTCAACCCCTCAAAGTCTTGGTCCTGTCATGGTCTCAACACACGGTGGTCTTGACTACAACACTTGTACAATAGCTGAATTTTATTGGTCAAAATACTTTTTGATCATACCTTCAGCAAGTATGAAAACAGAACTGGATATTTTAGGCAACATATAAATCCAGACTAGGATGTGTCTGGGAAAAAGAGGACATCCTAGACCAGGGGTCACCAAACTTGATCCTGGAGGGCCGGTGTCCTGCAGAGTTTAGCTCCGACTTGCCTCAACACACCTGCCTGGAAGTTTCAGGTATACCTATTAAGACCTTGATTAGCTAGTTCTGGTGTGTTTGATTAGGGCTGAAGCTAAACTCTGTAGGACACCGGCCCTCCAGGACTGAGTGTGGTGACCCCTGTCCTAGACACTCTAACTTATCAATCATAAGTTGAGCAATTTCAACTTTTTATAAGTAATATGAAATTCAACTTTTTTAATGCTGATTTAACTTTACATGCTTGTACAGCCAAGTTTATTATATTAAAAAAAAATCAAGGAAGCAACTTTTTTTTACAGTCTACACTCAACATTGCATTTTTAAATATTAGGGAAAAAAAGAATTTGGTGTGATTGATATCCTCATCCTTTTTCAGGCTCTATGGGGATTGAATGTTGGATCTGAAATGAAACCATTTCTGCCCCCCAGACCTAAATCAGTTCCTCAAAATAATAATTTGTATCATGCAATATCAATGCATGACATGGGAATCAGTGATGAGGAGTGGGAAAGACTACAGAAGGCTCTGGACTGGCCTGGTCCAGATCGAGAAATCACTCAGCTGAATCTGAGCACAAGTCCAGTTCACTCAACATTCTCTATTGTGGGACTGAAAGAGAGTTACAAAGTGGGAGAAAACATCTCCGTTTTTATCACGGCCAGAGACCACAACAACAACCTGAAAACATATGGAGGAGATTTTTTCAAAGCAAAACTTTTCGATTCAAAGCTAAGGGTGTGATTATATTTTATCATAATTTTTTGTACTGTAATGTTATCTTCATGTTTATAAGGTTACACATTAAATTTCTGCTTTACATTTAACCTTTTCCATTCTTTTTGAAGGCAAATGTGTATGGGGAGATTGTGGATCATCATAACGGGACTTACTCAGTTACTCTTCTTCTGCCCTGGGAAGGTCAGGCAAAAGTTTTTGTACGTCTTGAGCACTCCAGTGAGGTTGTGCAGATTCTTAAAAAATACAGGGAGACTTCATTCCCACGCAGCCACTACAATGGCCACTTTATAGGGCCAGGACCCAGTAACACCAAGATCAGGGAAGTAGTACCATGTAATCTTAAGTGGGGTGCAGAAGGAAGTTGGAGGAAAGGTGACTGCTGTTGTGAGTATGAGGATATAAAAACAAGGATTGTGTGGCAGTGTGAGACACCAAAGAAACTTTCCTGTGACAATCTGGTTTATCACTCTATGGGAGGTTTTGAAAGCCCATTAAATCACTTCGAGAATCAACTTTTTACAAAGTAAGTTTGAAAAAATTCCAAATTAATTTCAGAAGAATAATTTTAAAAAATGGTAGAAAATGTATTATTATTATTATTATTATTATTATTATTATTATTATTATTATTATTATTATTATTATTATTTGTTATTATTATTATTTCTCCATAGGAAATTAACAAATGTTGCCATTACTGGAGACAAAACAACCATAAATGTCCTTCCCAATACTGAAGGCATTGGTATGTTAATATATTGAGAATGTATTAACATATTTTGACCATTTTTTTTTCCTGTTTGGAAAGCAGTGAGGAGAAAAAGAAAAATATATTAGTTTTATTACTTAAAGGAATACTCCACTTTTTTTGGAAATAGGTTCCCCCCGAGTTAATAAGTTGAGTTTTACCGTTTTAAAATCCATTCAGCTGTTCTCCTGTTCTGGAGATATCACTTTTAGCAAAGCTTAGCATAGATCATTGAATCCTATGAGACCAATAGCATCACGTTCAAAAATGGCCAACGAGTTTCCATATTTGTTCTATTTACTTGAATCTTCTGTAGTTATATTGTATACTATCGGCGGAAAATGTAAAGATGCGATTTTCTAGGCCGATAAGATTAGGAACTACACTTCCATTCCAGTGTAATAAAAAGGGAAGGAAGTTTGCCGCCGTAATATGGTCACAGCAGGTGCAGTAATATCACGCAGCACCTGAAATTAGTTCCCAGCTGGGTAACTTCCAAAGAGAAACACTCCTTGTGCATGCAGTTGGTCACGTTGTGCTGCGATTTCCTGCGTGATATTACTGCGCCTGCTTCGGGCATGTTACAGCAGCAAACCTTCTTGACTTATTACGCCAGTATGGGAGTGTAGTTCCTAATCTTTTCGGCCTAGAAAATCGCATCTTTACATTTTCGGCTGGTCTTAGTACACAATATAACTACAGAAGTGTCAAGTTTTATTAAGACAAAAATTTTAATTCAACGATCTATGCTAAGCTATCTGAAAAGTGATATCTCCAGAACAGGAGAACGGCTGAATGGATTTCAAAACGGTAAAAAACAACTTATTAACTCGGGGGGAGTTGAAGAATGAGCCTATTTCCAAAAAAAAAAGCTGAGTGTTCCTTTAACAAACAGAAATTGAGAATTCTTCATATTTTTTTCTTATCTTAATGTTAAATATTATCATGCACACATAGGCAGTTTCAGCAAATGAAACATTTAAGCTGTAAAATTATTTGTCTAATTTTACCTTCGTTAATACAATATCTTCTGCTTTCTCTTAGTTTTTTCCCCCCCCAAATAGAAAATGGTCAAAATACACAAAGACCACATATCAGAGGGCTTTTAATGTAATGTTACAAGAGAATGAATAATGTTTACACAGTCTTTTGAGGTAAATGTTTCTTTGATTTAGGCACAACGGAGAGATGCAGATCTGGCTTGACAACACCAGTTCCTGCTGGGTTCTATTTCAAAGACGTTTGGAAGTCTTTTGTATGCAAAACTCAACAGTTTAATTCTACCCAAATGGGAAATTGTCTTAAAAACAAAATTGTCTACTTGTTGGGAGACTCCACCACAAGACAGTGGTTTGAGTATTTAGAAAGAAATGTCCCAGGCAAGTTATTAAAAAATCAAAAAATAAATAAAACTTGATTTCATGTATATGCCAAATAAATTAAATAAGGAATTTACATACACCAAAAATAGTATGCGGACCCTTTATTAAAAATGCATTAATGTATTGGTATTTAGGTTTTAAACTTACAAAATGCCATTATAAAAATAGCTCCTGAGAAAAGCTCATGCAGTATTTGTTTACAGAAGTTAGTTGGTTTGATGTTTCGTATTTGCAGTAGCATTGAGACAGAGAGATACAGTGCACCAAAAATGAAATTTACATTGTAATTTATTTATTTCTAATACTGAAAGTGTATGCCTTATCTTTTATTTAGGACTAAAAAGAATGGACCTCCACACTCCTCGTACAGGTGGACCCCTGATGGCTGTGGAGTTGAAAAATAATATCATTATTCACTGGAGGCCACACGGTGTTCCTTTGCGATTTAGTCAAATGCTCATTACAGACCTTCATTATATCAACAATGATATAGATGAAATAGCTGGTGGTTCCCATGCAGTCGTTGTCTTCACATTCAATGCCCACCGGGTTTTTCACCCGTTAACTTTTTACATACATGAAGTGGCCAAAATCCGCAAGTCTGTTGTTGCGCTGCTGAGGCGTGCACCAGAGACCACTGTCATCATCAAGTCTGGAAACACTGCAGGACGAAAGGTACACATGGTCACTTAAAATCCTGCTTTCTTTTCTTATGTTAATGTTTTTTGTAAACAAGAAAATATGGGACATTTCTTCTTCTGTATTTATAGTAAAACGTCTACAAACACCACTGATCAAAGATGCATCACAGAATATTTATGAAACATCTTTCTTTTCCAATTGATGTAAAACATTTAAATTCTGTTATCATTTACTCTTCTTCATTCCATTCTAAACATATGTGAATTAATTTTACCTATAGAAGTAGAAGAATATCTGAGCTCTTTTATTATACACTTAAAGTGGAAGGGACCCAGAGCCTCCTGTGATAACATAAGTCGGTCACTGTTTACAATACGGTTGCACAATTATGCATTAATTCACGCTTAACTAATGCAGAGATAATCATGAGTTAACATAATTATAACTCATGAAGAATTAAACCATTTATTAATAATTATCACATTAGCAACACATGATCATTCTATGTGATTCATAGATTAAGTAATCAATAAATTGTTATTAACTATATAACATCGAATTGGGAAGGCCGCTAGGCAGGAACATAGGATACAGGGACGGCCTCCAGGGCGGATCAGGGAGTTCAGGGGGCCATGGCGGATCAGGGATCACAAGAGGCCATAGTGGAGCAGACAGTTCAGGGGGCCATGGCAGATTAGGGAGCTCAGGAGACCTTGGCAAAGTAGACAGTTCAGGGGGCCATGGCAGGTTAGAGAGCTCGGGAGGCCATAGCGGAGCAGACAGTTCAGGGGACCATGACCAAGCAGCCTCCACAACCTTGGTCTCATCTTTCGACCCGGCCCCTACGGTTACAGGTATATAGTAGTACCAACCCCCCCAAAAAAACAAAACAAATT
This sequence comes from Garra rufa, assembly GCF_049309525.1. Lineage (NCBI taxonomy): Eukaryota > Metazoa > Chordata > Actinopteri > Cypriniformes > Cyprinidae > Garra > Garra rufa. The sequence goes on from NC_133361.1 coordinate 1,843,585, forward strand.
CAGGGTAGTTGCCCTGCAGATTATGGTGACCCATAATTGGAACATTTAACCCATCCAAGTGCACACACACAGTAGTGGAATAGGATTTGATTTCAGACTGTATGACAAATAAAGTATTTCAAAGGGGTATGATGATTTTTTTATAGGCACTATATGTGCCCTCTTATACTCACAGGCACACAAGTAGTGATGTCACAGATTATTGTTGTCCAGTAAGATTGTCGCATTTAGGACATGTGCTTCAGACACCAGTTACGCTGATGGCGTTCCCCTTTAAACCCACCCTTTGTCAGGTACCATTGCAATTATATAATTAGTGTTATTCACTTCATCTGTCAGTGGTTTTAATGTTGTGGTTGACCAGTGGGATGTCCAGTAGCTACAAACAAAACAGTTTATAGTTTTATAAACTTTGCTTAATCCGGGTCTAACAGTATAATTTGTTGCTAATCTGTAAACATGTTTCTTCTGTCTCAATTTAACTGTTATTTTTGATTGTATGGAGGCTTGGAAACACTAGAAGCTTAATTTACTAGAAAACGTCCTTGTGTGTGCAAGTAATTCTGATTTTGATTTGTGTTTATACAGAATATATTTCAAAGTGATTGGTTTGCGATGCAGCTGAACACAGTGATGCAAGAGATGTTCAGAGATATCGATGGATTAATCTACTTCGATGTCTGGCAGATGACTTCCTGTCACTATCTAAGTGAAAATGTTCACCCAGGACCCGTTGTCGTTGCTAATGAGGTCCAAACAATGCTGTCATATGTCTGTCCTATCTGATTCATCATTTACAAGCACACAGCCCCAAAGAATATTTATCTTGTCTTGTCAAGTCAAGTCAAGTCAAGTCAAGTCACCTTTATTTATATAGCGCCTTTTACAATACAGATTGTGTCAAAGCAACTGCACAGTATTTAAACAGCACCATAGTGTGTAAGTAACGCATTATTGTAACAATCAATTTTCAGTTAAAGGCAGTTCATCAATGAATTCAGTGATATCATCGTCAGTTCAGTTCAAATAGTATACGATATCGCTGGACAATGTCCCCAACTAAGCAAGCCAGAGGCGACAGAGGCAAGGAACCAAAACTCCACAGGTGACAGAGATGGAGAAAAAAAAAACCTTGGGAGAAACCAGGCTCAGTCGGGGGACCAGTTCTCCTCTGGCCAGGCCAAACAACAGTTTGTACCAATGTCTGATTGTAGAGAACTCATCAGGATCCTGTGGTGTAGCGCCGATGGCCGTCAAGGTTGGCGAGGTCTTTATTGATGATCCGCCTTGGAGCTCATCTCTTGTCATCATCTGCAATGTACAGTGAGACGATGTACTTAGAAACAGGCTTGAATGAAATGCATTAGAAAAGTAGCATGAACCTACATTTTTTGAACATACTACTTTGTAAATAAAGAGATATTTATCTGTCTCCGTTCACTGAATCATTTATTGTTGTCTGCATACTACAAACAGTTTTCAGTACTGCTGGACAAATATGATTATTTGTATGAAGTAAGTCCTGTTCGGACAGTAATTCATTCTAATGTGGACGTCTGTAAAAATAAATTTACAGCCTCAGTGATAAAATGTATGGATTTGGATGGCGGTTTATTGACGTGTGAATTTTGAATTGATGCCTTCTTGTAAACTCAGATATGTGGATTCTGACGGCAATTAAATTACAGCACAACTTTGGTGTTTGTCAAAAAAACAGAAGGCAATTTGGCTAGGGATTTTAACAGGTTGTTAAGAGAAAAACACAGATGTTCCGGACAGTCAATAAAAACACAGACTGGCCCCTGTAAATGTTGAGAATAGCTTACGTCCCCATAAGAAGTAATTACCATTCGAATAGGGCTGTAGATTGCGGTTTTCAATTCACAAACTTGCAGGTTTGATCATAGTCAGAGGGTGCATGGTTAACCAATACCTTTAAGTCGACTGCTACTGCTTGCTAACAACAAACTGTGGTGGAGTAGGAGGCCAAGACGGAGCTGACATGACTGAAGATCATCTCAACAGAACTGGAGACCAGCAAAAACCGTTAAATAATTCTGCCTTTTATCGGTCAAAACTGGTGTAGCGGGTACAGGACGTCTGCATCAGCTAACAATTAAGCGCTCCCAGCAATCTGTGAAATGGTGGAATAAACACAGGACAATGATGTGCGTGTGATCATCTCTTGTATTGCTGGGTTATCTCTCTATTTTCCAAAATGCTCACATTATGTACAATACATTGCCTCTTTATGTGAATGTTCACTGTTTCAGTCTCTTTCTTGAGAATACAAAGCATTTCCATGAAGATCTGTCCATCAGCCAATCACTGTGTTACTTATTTGCATATTCACATGCTATTCTGTCACATCACTCTGAGTTTCACCTAAATTCAACTGTAGTAAACACGTATTCAAACATTCAGTATGCAGTATTACAGAGCATACATCTCTTCCAATCACGGATTAACATTGCAAATTCAGTTAATGATTAAACATCTAAGACTTTACCAAAATTGATCTAAAGCACTTGATATACACAAACATATATTCTATCAACATTCATTCAGATTGCCACTTTAACCAGTTGACTAACATGTGAAATGGTGGAATAAACACACAACAATGATGTGCGTGTGATCATCTCTTGTATTGCTGGGTTATAACCAACAGCCCAACAAATGCCTTGCAACACACCGCACTCTCACAGTGCCCTCTATTGGTCTAGTGGAACCACCATTCCCTTAACACATTTACACATGTAGAAACAATATTAGTGTCTTCAATTGTGAAGAACCAACAATTGGGGCATCACACTCTCCCCACCACAGAAGGTGAAACTCTTAACTTTTCTTATATTCTTAATGTATGAGCAGATGTGGGTGTCAAGGGTAGTGACTGAATTGTGTTTGCTGTTATTGTGTTTAATGTAGGCAATGTTTGGAATGCAGGTTGTCCAAGGAAGTCATTCTGCTTGCTCCACAGGATTCTTGCTTCAGTGGTTCGTCCTCTTGGTCTTCAGTGGTCAGCTCTTCTTGTTGACCTTCACCTTCTGACTCCACACCTTGTGCTGGCTTCCATCTCCCTACAGGTAGCAAGTCATCTTTTGTAAGGTCAGCATCCTGAGATATGCACTCTGGTTCTGCCGTTAATTGTCCTAAAGTTCCTCTTGTGCAAGCCCTCTGTGAATCATCTCTCTCCATAGTGTCAGGCCCATTCAGTCCTCCCTGGAACAGTCCACTTTCTGGATTCTTTCCCTTATGAAGAATAGTATCCTTCAATAGTATCCTTCCCCTTCATCAGAGCTTGACTCTTCATCTTCTTCTACCTCATCCTTTTGTGTAACCTTTCTGTTTGGTCCCTTTGCCTCAACACCTCCTTTTTTAGGTACTTCCTGACTCTTTGGATCCAGGCTCTCCGGTGTTGGTAAGTCATTCACAAGCAGGAGATAATTTCGGTGCAATGTTCTGATCTTTCGCTCTTCATTTTCAGGATGCACTTTGTATACAAAGTTATCACCTAATTGCTCCTTCACAACATAAATGGTAGGCTCCCAATAAGAGCACAGCTTTCCAGGGCCACCTCTCTGACTCAAATTCCTCACCAAGACACGATCTCCAAGTCTTAAAATGATACAGCTAGCTTTCTGATCGTAGTATTCTTTATTGCGCAGACTCCTCTGCTTGCTACTCTTTGCAGTCATCCAATCTGCCCAGCGCTTAGCATATTCACGTGGAGTGGTGAATCCATCTTCCTGCACCAGCCCAAATAATAAGTCAACGGGGAGTCGTGGATGACGACCATACATTAGGTAGAAGGGAGAGTATCCCGTCGACTCATGTTTGGTGCAATTGTAGGCGTCGATCGCCTTTGGCAGATGTTCCATCCAGGTCTGCTTGTTCTTTTCAGTCTGCGTCCGCAACATCTGAAACAAAGTTCGGTTCAGTATCTCTACAGGATTACCTTGGGGATGGTATGGGGTAGTCCTGGAGCAACCCACCCCAGAAAGCTTCTGCAGGGTGTGGAAGAGGGAGTTCGCCCCTGGTCATGGTGTAGCTTTGCGGGAAACCCAAACGAAAAATCAATACACACCAATTCCAGGGGTGAGCTTGAGGTGATTCCTCCCATTGGTGCATGCTGATGCGTTACAGGCTTTTTCTGTGTTATGCATGGACACTGGCATGTCACATACTCCTCCACACTCCTCCGAATCCCAGGGCAGTAGAACCTCTCTCGAGCCAATTGCAATACTTTTTCTGTCCGGACATGACTCATGTGGTTATGCAGCTGCTGAAAGACCATCTGCCGATAATTTGCAGGTAGTACCAGTTGACGTCTTTGTGTTGTTCTCCTATAAAGGATGTTGTTTTCTAGGACCAGCTTGTGCCATTCCCTCAGCAACTTCATTGTGTCACTAGCTGCCATTCGCCGTACATCAGGGGTCACCTTTTTACCAGCTTCCTTCAATTCAACTACTGGCCCAATCACCAGATCCTCCCGCTGTGCTCTACTCAATTCATCTGACTGATGGCTGGTGCAAACTGGTCATGGAGTGTGACTGTGTCAGCCGCTCTCAAGTTTAGAGCTGCCACCCAGTTTTGTAATGGTACACCAATGCACTGGTAAACATTTTGCATTTTACATCATAATACTCTATTGTAGTCAATGGCAATATCGTGTTTTGTTCAATTATAGCGCCACCCATACATATAGGTGTCAAATTTGGTGAAAATATCTCATTTTGTTTTGGAGTTTTCTCATTCTTCTATATGAGAGGAGAAAAAATGACAGATGGCTGACTCGAAATTTCAACCTATGCTCTCAATGTCAAATGCAGAAACACTCCTGAGTTTTCTTGGTTCTCCAGAACTGTTGAAGACACTCTTTACAGACACTGTGACTACATGATAAAACAACAGGATTCTTGAAGATTTCCTGACACACAGGACAAGAAATATCATCTTCAGATAGTGAAGACATCTTCACTCTTTAAGCTCCAGCAATCTAAACTCTACTTTCTGTGAAGTTCACTTTCTTTCAGTATCTCATCCTGGTAAGAGCAGCTTCTTCTTCTTGTTTAATGGAGAATAACTCCTTAGGAGCATTATCACCACCTGCTGTACTGGATGTCAAATTAAACTTACATTGGTGATGAGTTTTAATTTTGAGAAGGAGAAAAAGGGGGAGAATTTGTGTATGACTTTACCTCTTTTTTTTCCCATGGGTAGTTTCAACATCCACCTCCCTCTTGTCTAGTGCTTTTTTTGCTAGTTTTCAGCAAAAACTAGCAGATACCCCAACATGTGCTGGCACACTAAAAAACACCATTATTCCAGCCTCTTTCATTTTGTAAAAAGATAGATATACTTTCATTAATAAATATTCTGTGTCTGATCTTGCATGTATTTAACTAATTAAAGCTGAAAAGGTATCTGAACATATTACTACTTTATTTCCGTTCCTTAAATCCATCTGTAAATATCTGTAAAATTGAATAAAATGTAAGCTCCAATCTACAAGCGGTTCAGGGACTCTCCATGGTGGGGCATCAGTGAGTGGCACATAAGGACAGAAGATCTTATTACCATACCATACTCCAGGGGTTCTCAACTCTGGCCTACAAGATATATTTTCATGCAGAGTTTAGCTGCCTGTAACTTTCTAATGATCCTAAAGACCTTGATTAACTTGTTCAGGTGTGTTTGAATAGGGTTGGAGCTGAACTCTGCAGGAGAATGGATCAGAGTTGCCATAGTTGAGAATTTGACAATTTGCAGAATCCGGTCCGAATCCATGCAAACCGTGAAGGCTTTTGACATATTCAAATAAATAAACACGAAACAATAATTTCTAGTAAATCAAAGTGAAAAACAATGCAATTTTTTAAAAATTAGGGAAGTTGTCAGGTACTTAAAAAGTTCTTAAGAGGTCTTAAATATGGGGACTGAAAGACAAGAATTGCAATTAAACTTCAAAAGGCTATTCATTAGCTATGTTTCTAAAGTTGCGATTTAAAAATGTGCGCAAAACTGCAATACTGCATAAAACATTTGCAAATAAAGCACTGTATTTCATCACTTCCTGATCATAGGCAGAATTTGGGGGGACTGGGGGGAGGGCATTGCCCCCTAAAATGAGCCAATCATGATTTTGTTTGAGCTATGAATAAAATATAAAAATTAAATAATTAATATTCTCTCATTGTATTTGTATTGTCTTATTATTTTAGTGGATAGAATAAGTATGTTTTGGGCTAAATCAATTTAAATTACATTTAATCCCCATATCCTTGGGACTCATGATTCTCAACTTGTTCGTAATACATGAGAGGACTCTCTTTTCTTTATTTTGCCACTTCAGCAAGTTAACTGAAAAACAGATATTCTTTTTTTTTTTTTTTATAAACCTGCTAATATAAAAATGTGGTGAAGCAGTATTCAGTTGTGACAAAACAGCATCAATACGCAAGCTCCATTCACACGAGGCATCAGCGTTAACGCTTCTCATTTACTTTGAATGGGGGACGTTATGCGTGGCCGAACTGTATTGTGGATCCGTTGTGTTGCACCACTGGTGTTGCTCGCAGCAGAAGCTGAAAAACTTTCAACTTTTTCAAGCGCCAACACAAGCTTCAGCCAATAAGATCACCTTATGAAATACGGATGAAAAACTGGGTTTGATCTTCAGTGGTACAGGACAGATTCTGAGATTTTCCTCTACTGCATATAGAGAATGATTTGACTGAAAGTATATCAGAAGAGATAGTGAAAGAAAGATAGTGGTCATTGATGCAGTTTAGAAAAGTTCGGAAAAGGCTCAAGCAGTCAGTTTGGTGGCCAGGTCTCAGTAAAGTCAAGTCAAGTCAAGTCACCTTTATTTATATAGCGCCTTTTACAATACAGATTGTGTCAAAGCAACTGCACAGTATTTAAACAGCACAATAGTGTGTAAGTAACTATTATTGTAACAATCAATTTTCAGTTAAAAGCAGTTCATCAATGAATTCAGTGATATCATCGTCAGTTCAGTTCAAATAGTTTAAGATATCGCTGGAAAGTGTCCCCAACTAAGCAAGCCAGAGGCGACAGCGGCAAGGAACCAAAACTCCACAGGTGACAGAAATGGAGAAAAAAACCTTGGGAGAAACCAGGCTCAGTCGGGGGACCAGTTCTCCTCTGGCCAGACGAAACCAGCAGTTTGTACCAATGTCCAATTGTATAGAACTCATCAGGATCCTGTGGTGTAGCGCCGATGGCCGTCAAGGTTGGCGAGGTCTTTATTGATGATCCGCCTTGGAGCTCATCTGGTTGACATCCACGGCTATTGAAGTCATCTCTAGGTGGTGATCCATATTCTAAGCTGGGTACGGACTGGATCCGGGGGACTGGAGTGACCATCTGATCCGGATACAGGCTGGGTCTGGTGGCTACGGTGACCTCGGAATAAGAATGAAACAGACTAATATTAGCGTAGATGCCATTCTTTTTACGATGCAACGAGTGCATCAGGTGTTATGGGAGGTGTTTTCAGTTCCGGTTGACCTAATTAATGCAGCCTAACAATCCTTTAACGGATTTGAATTATAGAAATGTGTTAATGATTTTATGTGTAAGCCAGGTTAAAGAGATGTGTCTTTAATCTAGATTTAAACTGACAGAGTGTGTCTGCCTCCCGAACAGTGTTTGGTAGATTGTTCCAGAGTTTAGGCGCTAGATAAGAAAATGATCTGCCGCCGGCAGTTGATTTTGATATTCTAGGTATTATCAAATTGCCAGAATTTTGAGAACGCAGCGGACGTGAAGGACTATAATACGATAGGAGCTCGTTCAAGTACTGAGGAGCTAAACCATTGAGGGCTTTATAAGTAATTAGCAAGATTTTAAAATCTATACGATGTTTAATAGGGAGCCAATGCAGTGTTGACAGAACCGGGCTAATATGGTCATACTTTCTGGTTCTAGTAAGAACTCTAGCTGCTGCATTTTGGACCAGCTGGAGTTTGTTTATTAAGCGTGCAGAACAACCACCCAATAAAGCATTACAATAATCTATCCTTGAGGTCATGAACGCATGAATTAATGTTTCAGCATTTGACATTGATAGCATAGGTCGTAATTTCGATATATTTTTAAGATGGAAAAATGCGGTTTTGCAGATGCTAGAAATGTGGCTTTCAAAGGAGAGATTGCTATCGAATAGGACGCCTAGGTTCCTAACTGATGACGACGAATTTACAGAGCAGCCATCTAGTATTAGACTGTGTTTTAGGTCATTACTTGTGGAGGTTTTAGGTCCAATAATTAATACCTCTGTTTTTTCAGAATTTAACAGTAAGAAGTTATTCGCCATCCAGTTTTTAATATCAGCTATGCATTCTGTTAGTTTTTCGAATGGATATGTTTTGCCGGGCTGCGAAGAAATATAGAGCTGAGTATCATCAGCGTAACAATGAAAGCTAACACCATGTTTCCTGATGATATCTCCCAAGGGTAACATGTAAAGCGTAAAAAGTAATGGCCCTAGCACTGAGCCTTGAGGTACTCCATACTGCACTTGCGATCTAAATGATACCTCTTCATTTATTGCCACAAACTGATGACGGTCAGATAAGTACGATTTGAACCATGCCAGTGCACTACCACTAATGCCTACATAATTTTCAAGTCTATTTAAAAGAATGTTGTGGTCAATAGTATCAAATGCGGCACTAAGATCCAGTAGCACTAATAGAGAGATGCAACCACGATCGCTTGACAATAGCAGGTCATTAGTAACTCTAATTAGAGCAGTCTCAGTACTATGATATGGTCTAAAACCTGACTGGAAATCCTCGCAGATACCATTTTTCTCTAAGAAGGAGCATAATTGTGAGGATACTACCTTTTCTAGTACCTTTGACAGAAAAGGGAGATTCGAAATTGGTCTGTAGTTAATTAATTCATAGGGGTCAAGTTGTGGTTTTTTAATGAGTGGCTTAATAACAGCTATTTTGAAGGTTTTGGGGACATATCCTAATGATAGTGACGAATTAATAATATTCAGAAGAGGATCTATGACTTCTGGAAGTACCTCCTTTAGTAGCTTAGATGGAATAGGGTCTAACATACATGTTGTGGGTTTAGATGATTTAACAAGTTTATACAATTCCTCCTCTCCTATAATAGAGAATGAATGGAATTGTTCCTCAGGAGATCTACAACGCACTATCTGATGCGATACTGTAGCGGGCGGCTGTATGGTTACAATTTTATCTCTAATAGTGTCTATCTTGGAGGTAAAGTACGTCATAAAGTCATTACTGCTGTGCTTTTGGGAAATGTCTAAACCTGTTGCTGCTATATTTTTAGTTAATTTAACCACAGTATTGAACAAATACCTAGGGTTATGTTTGTTTTCTTCTAAGAGAGATGAAAAGTAATCCGATCTGGCAGTTTTTAATGCTTTCCTATAAGATAAATTACATTCACGCCAAGCAATACGAAAAACCTCTAGTTTTGTTTTCCTCCAGCTGCGTTCCATTTTTCGTGCTTTTCTCTTTAGGGCGCGGGTATGATCGTTATACCACGGTGTTAGACTGTTTTTCTTAATCTTTTTTAGGCGCACTGGAGCAACTGTATCTAAAGTGCTAGAAAAGAGAGATTCCATAGTTTCTATTACATCATCAAGTTTTTCTGAGCTATTGGATATGCTGAGGAATTCAGATAAGTCAGGAAGATTACTTACAAAGCAGTCTTTTGTAGTAGAAGTGATGGTTCTACCGTATTTGTAGCAAGGAATTGAATTAACAGTTTTAGCTATCTGGATTGTACAAGAGACTAGATAATGATCTGAGATATCATTGCTTTGCTGCAGAATTTCAACGCCATTAACATCAATTCCATGTGACAGTATTAAATCTAGAGTATGATTTCGGCAATGAGTAGGACCTGACACGTGTTGTCTAACCCCAATCGAGTTCAAAATATCTATAAATGCTGTTCCTAATGCATCTTTTTCATTATCAACATGGATGTTAAAATCACCCACTATTAAGACTTTATCTGCGGCCAGCACTAATTCGGATAGAAAATCAGCAAATTCTTTAATAAAGTCTGTATGGTGCCCTGGTGGCCTGTATACAGTAGCTAACACAAACGTCACAGGGGATTTATCATTAGTACTTGTTTCTCTGGATAATGCTATATGAAGCACCATAACTTCAAACGAGTTATAATTGAAGCCCGTTCTCTGAGAGACATTGAGAATACTGCTATAAATAGTAGAAACACCTCCTCCTTTACCTTTTAGACGCGGTTCATGTTTATAACAGTAATCTTGGGGGGTGGACTCGTTTAAAATAATGTAATCGTCTGGTTTTAGCCAGGTTTCTGTCAAACAGAGCACATCTAGGTTATGATCAGTGATCATATCATTTACAAAAAGTGCTTTCGTAGAAAGGGACCTGATATTCAATAAGCCAAGCTTTATCAATCGTTTCTCTGTATTATATATATTTTTTATTTGTTGAACATCAATTAAATTGTTGGTCCTGATTTGATTCAGGCATTTTTTGTATTTTCTAGCTCGGGGAACAGACACAGTCTCTATAGAGTGATATCTAGGTGAAAGGGTCTCTATGTGCTGAGAATGAACTGATTTCTGTGACGTGAGGCGGCTAGCAGACGGTCGGTTTAGCCAGTCTGTCTGCTTCCTGACCTGGGCCCCAGTGAGTCAAGTGCAAACTCTAAGACTATGTGCCATATTTCTAGATAGAAGAGATGCTCCACATCCGGAGGGATGAAGACCATCTCTTTTCAACAGGTCAGGTCTGCCCCAAAAGCTTGTCCAATTGTCTATGAAACCTATGTTATTTCGCGGGCACCACTTTGACATCCAGCCATGGAGTGACCACAGTCTACTGTGAATCTCGTCACCACGGTAAGCCGGGAGGGGACCAGAGCATATTACAGTGTCTGACATCGTACTTGCAAGATCACACACCTCTTTAACATTATTTTTAGTGATCTCCGACTGGCGAAGTCGAACATCATTAGCGCCGACGTGAATAACAATCTTACTGAATTTACGTTTAGCATTAGCCAGCACTTTTAAATTTGCCAAGATGTCAGGCGCTCTGGCTCCAGGTAAACATTGGACTATGTTGGCTGGTGTCTCTATTTTCACGTTCCGTACAATAGAATCGCCAATTACTAGAGCACTTTCATCAGGTTTCTCAGTGGGTGCTTCACTGAGTGGGGAGAACCTGTTTGATGTTCTGATCGGAACGGAAGAGCGGTGTTTTGACCCGCGACTATGCCGCCTCACAGTCACCCAATTGCCCTGCTGCATGGGCGTTGTTACCGGAACCGAACAATGTACAGGGCTTTCTGAGCTAGTCACATCCAAAACCGTATCTAAGGCCCTCACATTCTTACTATCCTCCATTAAAGTTTGGATGCGTGACTCTAGTTCTGAAATCTTCTCTGTCAGCCTGACTATATTCCTGCATTTATCACATGTATAAGGCTCACTGCTGACAGAGATAGATAAGCTATACATGTGGCAAGCAGTGCAGACTACAATTGTAGGAGAAGAAGCCATTACTCACCGTGATTGTAGAATGATTTCAACTTACCAATGTTGTTAGAGTTCCTGAAGAACAGATCAGGGGGAGAAAAAACGGAACGGAACCGGCTAAAAGAGTACTAACGATATTAAACACGAGAAAAAATAAATAAAAACGTGAATGGAACGCAGATGGCAAGTTAACCGGTCAGCGCAATGCTAAAAATAGTAAACAAGAGTTAAAAGCGTGAATGGAGTGCGAGCGGCAAATTAACCTGCTATGGAATGCTAACGTGCTGCACTCGTGATTATAGAGTAAGGCGAACAATCAAATTAGTCAGATTAGTTTGATGGATAAGACCAGAAATTAAATTAAGCTATATCTATCAATTTAAAACGGCAGAATTAACAATAAGATAGAGAATCCAGTAGAAAATCCAGTAGAAAAACGAAGCTGCAGAGAGCTAACCTTACAAACAAACAGACCACTCTGCAGCGAGGCAAACAGGAAGCAGGGAAACAGCGAAAAACAGCTGTAAACACCTAACGTAAAGTAAACACCTAGCAAAAATGATTAAGAACTGTGACACATGTGCAATAAAAAAAGAATACATTTCAATGAAACCATGCTGCCTACTGAATTACTGAAGAGCTGATTTGTTCCAAAAAGACAACAAGCACTACTTGGTCATCATGGACTACTTTTTCAAAGTATTGTGAGGTTTCCAAACTGATGTCAACAACGGCGGAAGCTGTAATTGATCACTTCAAATCCATTTTTGCGCTTCATGGAATCATGACATGACTCTCTTACAACCGGGTGAACATGTATGGGACAAAGACACTTCTGAAAGGGGCACTGTTGTGTCCACTGCTGGCTCTCCCAGATCTCCCTTATAGAGACACCAAGAGGTACCTTGAGGAGGAACAGGCTTCATCTCTCACCAACTCCTAAAGCTCCTGTGACATCTGACCTTCCAGATTCAGCTGATATACAGGTATCTCTGAAATGCTCTAAAAGTGCAACTTCCACGCCAGAACTTCAGAAAGTATGCCAACTGACCTCACCATGTGCCAGAAGGTAGCCTTCCTGGTAACTAAAGGACTTTGTTTGTAGTTCGAGAAACACAGACTTTTTACATATTTATGCACCACAATGATGCTTAAAAGGACTTATAAACAAATTGCGTACCTCCCTATTATTTATGTAACACACACATTGGACTATCATGTCCTAATCACTCATCGTGTATGTCTTTTAAATAGCTATTAAATAGTTTATAGGTTTATATTTGTGTTTGGTATGTATGAGTTTGATAATTCATGCTTGGAATGTTTCTATCAATCGATTCTTTGTAAAATGTGTTATATTCTTGATACAGAAATCACATCCAAGCGTTGTTGTTTTTCTTCAGCAGAAAGACGCATTCTGCCAACCTGCATTGGCTCGGCTTCAATAGATGCTTCAGGTACCCGGGAAACAGAAGAGAAATCAGAAAGTTCTGCACAATGTTTGATGGACTGACCCCGAATTCGACGACGCAGCTCCATTCTCGAAACAAGACGAATGGACAAGATCTATAAGATCATCCAGATGCTCAGATGATCACTGCAGTCTCCCGGATCCAGTCCGTACCCATCAGCACCCAGAGATATCCTCTACAGCCCTGAATGTCAGCAGAATCCACATCAACTAGATGAGCTCCAGAGACAGATCATCAGTGAAGACCTCATCTCCTAGACGGCCATCGACGGAAGACAGCGAAAACCAGATGAGTCCTCTCCAATCTGACTTTGTGGCAACGTGGAATTTTTGCATTATTGACACACTACTGTCCTGTTTTAATACTGTAAGGTTGCTTTGACACAACTTGTATTGTACAAAGAGCTGTATAAACAATCTTGACTTGACTTGTTTGATTCTGCCGGGTTCTGGATCTCTCATCTTCTCTCTGTCCTCTTTAATAAACTCAGTCTTTGTAGATTGCAGCTCTTCCTGAAGAATTGATGCTTGTTTGCAATGATAAACTGATGGGAATATTCCAAGCTGATCAACATGACGTTCCCATGAATCACAACTGTTGTATATGAAGCATGTGACCCAGAGATTTTCCACCTTTAGCTGCTATAAGGCTGGGGAATGTGTGAAATCCTCCCTCGACCGTGCTGCCGAAACCCCGTACAAGTCTCACTCGCGCTTCGCGGACGGAGGATTTGTTAATCTGCGGTTACCGCCAATGTTTATGGCACCCTAAAATAATACTACAGTTAGCAAACATGAAAAATAAAAACTGAAATAAGCCACTTACCGCAGTTGTGAATCATTCTTCTTGCTGTTCCCGAATGACGACCATTGAAGAAAATCTGCCTCTTTAGATTTTAAATTACCATCAAACCACCATGTGACCCCAGAATGCATTGCGGTTTACAGCAATATACTGTATTATAAGAAAAACAGCCCACTGCTGTAAAATATTGCTGTATTTTTCACAGTAATTCGTTACAGTGTCCACCATGTTCTTTTATGTGTTTAATTTAATCCTCTAGGGTCTGAGGTGATTTTGGGGCCCTTGAGATGTGTTGACATCCCCTGACATTTGTGCTTATTTCAGCTACTGATATACTATTGGCTAACATAATATTTTGTATTCAGCACAAGCTGTGGTAGAATAATATGTGAGAAAGATGGATCTACATGTTTGCACATTAAGTGTGGTTGGTACGTTTTGGGGGAAAATGTAGCTGAAATAAGGTCATAAAACACATACTGAATAGTTCTGAACAAGTCTATTGAGTTAGCAGTCTTGTAGTCTAGAATATTTACTTCCAAGTGATGTGAGAATCATTCTGACAACTTGGTCACAAACAACAATATAATGATTAGAATGTTGGAAGCTTTCAAATGCTGATAACAAAATAAAAGAAACTATTATGATTACTATTATTATCAATCACTAATGGCCAAGCAAATTATATATTACAGGGTTTCTGCAGGTTTTATGAGGGAAATTTAAGACTTTAAGACCTTTTTAAGACTGGTTTTTAAGACTTCTCTAAAGAAAAACTAAAGAAAAATTAAGAAAAAATAATCGAGGGAAAACAATACAGCAATATGTTCTCTAAGTATAATGTCAAGGGAGCACATAAAGAGTTGTATTTAAAGTAACATTTTTAACAAAGTAAAAATACAATCTGATCTCACTTACATTTTAAAAACAGGTTAGGGTTGAATACCTCTGATTCAACCACTTCAATGAGGAAATAACTTTTACCTTCTGATCAGACCCATTGTATATCTCTATGACACTGCTGTTCCCCTGAATACTGCTTAAACAACACTCTAAAAATGTCAAAGTCCTGATATAAAATATAACCAATCTCAGCAATTAAAAATTAGCCTTCCCATTACGAGCTTATATTTGACTCCTATTTGATTTACAGGAGATTTTGTTTGTACCGTTGTAATGCCATTTTAGGCAACTTTATTAAAAGTATGTCAATTTCGTTTTTTAATTTTTTATAAGCTTTTTAAAATTTCTAATTAAAACAACAGAATAATAACAAATAGAATAAGAATACGTTACCAATCAAATGAAATCAGTATTAACAAAATTAATTTGTACTACAGAGGTGGCACAGAAGAACACTAAAGTGGTGGTATTTGTGCAATCAAATCCATACATTCATGTTGAGATTACTGTTTTAAATATAACATTTTGAAAACAGAAATATGACTGAAAACATTCTTTAAAAATTAAACTAAATGGCGTTATGTCACTGATTTAATTACTGAGTCATTCATTCATTTGATTCGTTCGAAAAGCTGATTCATTCAGGAATAAAGCAAGTGACTGTCTTTATAGATGGGAAATTGAATTATTTCACTAGATTCGTTTAATAATGCACTTTATTCATATTTATTCATAAACTGCTGTGTTTGAATAGAGATGAGCAGAGGTTCCGTTGTATTTTTTTAAACTAATTTAGATGACAAAATGGAGAAGTACCAGGCAATAGTTTTATAGTCAGACAATGTAAGTCACTTAATATTAACTTCTTGTTTATTGAACTGTTGTATTAAATCAATATCTCATTTACAAACTTAAAAATGATAAAAAATCTTTTGTATTTGTTATTCAAAAAAATGTGTCACACAACTGAAAATATTGCACAGTAGTCGTGCTGTAATTTATCCGTTGCAAAAAATAAAAAATAAAAAAATAAAAAATAGAAAATGTAATCTTCAAGCAGTGAGGATGATTTTGTTGTCTACTTTCTTCTTAAAAAAGAAAAACAAGGACATATTGGGTCCATCCAGTTATGAGATAAGGAGAGGAAGGAGAGAGTAGTGTTTGTGTGCACCTCCTCAAAGGATCTCTGAGATTATCGCAGGCAATTCAAAACTTACTTAAGAATGCAGTAAACTTTGATGCTTTGCCAGAATTACTGGAGCCACATATTATAAAGAAGACCACTAATTTCTGTGAACTCAAGTGTACAAGGACCTTTGCTGCTTTGTACTGCAAAACCAAGTGGATGAACTTGACAAACGCAATTCTGGATTCTGGCATTCGCTTGTATGGTGGATCTAAACTATGTAAAAGCTTGCTACGGATTCAAAAAACGCAGAAAATCTAACCCGATCTGATTTTTTTTGTTACGACGGACAAAAGTTCTGGAGTGGGGTTGTAAACCGATGTGATTGACGCAACGTGAGCTCCTATATATTTTTTTTTAAATTTCGGACAATGACCTTTCAAAAGGACATCCAAAAGCAAAAAAGATGCGTGGAAAAACAGCCTATGTGTGCAAATAAATGCAGTTTGTTTCTAAAAAGTTGACGTTCTGAGGCAGATTACCGGCAACAGCCAATTTAGGATAGTTTGGGATTTGGTCACCGTGATTTAGGAGTCCTCTTCACTACTCTCAACATTTCACAGGTTTAGGAGCTAGTTTTAGCGCTAAAATGCTTTGTGAAATACTCTTAGAGCAAATATTTAGGAGTCCTAAATTTAGGATTGACACACCCATTATTTTTACGATTTTCTTCTAAATCAGCAAGTTATGAGCTACTTTTAGCCTTAAGTTGTTTTGTGAACACGGGCCCTGAACACATAAACATGCCCCACTCAGGGGCCACGAATCATAAATCAAACTGGGGGCCTAAATCATATACTGGAGCTGAGTAGCAGAAACCACAGTCCTCCTTGGTGATTCAGGTGTGAGACCACAGTGTGTTGTGTGTCCTGACTAGTAAGACAATCCTCAAACACGGCCAGCATCTTCACACAATGATGTCCACGATGCAGAGACCCACCGCTGGAATGGTCTCATGTGGAGCGGCCCAACTCAATCTCAGTCACGTCAGGAGCCCCACGAGTCCCGCCTCGTCCTCAGAAACACAAAACACACACCGGCTCAACGGCTAATCCGGATCAGATCAGATGACTGAAGCGGATCACATTCAACCGTGTTTTCGTGTTTCACGCTGTAAAAACTTCATGAAGTACATCAAGCTCGCATTTGACTTCATTCTCCTCACGATCTGAAACACGGTTCGCTGAAGCACTAGTGAACATCTCCAAATACTCCGCATTCAAACTAGTGATGGGAGAAACTAAGCTTTTCAAAGCTATGAATCAGTTGAACCAGTTGCTTCACAAAATGATTATCACTAGAAACACCACACACTGGTGACACCTGCTGGTCAAACTGTGTAAATGCAACAAAACTCAGACCAAAACAGTCATAAACACTGCTTTTACAAACCCATTACAGCTGTTTTATTGAAGTATAATACATTAAATACAATTAAAATAATCTGTTTTATAATCTGCTTTATATCTGAAATTATAACCAGGGCTGGAAATGGGGGGACGTGGGGAAATTAAACTTATTTCTTTATTTTATTTATTCAAAAGACTGTGAAAGCGATCCCAGTTCTGCACATGAACGTATAGCGCAATGTAGACTAAAAATGTTGCAATATTTGTCAATGTTTGGCTGTTCAATGCCGTCTTTTGCCATAATAACTGCAGACTGCAGCCAATAGAAAAGCTTCTCTATCGGTGTGTCCTCCTGCTCCTCACAGCACAGATCCTGAAAGCAGACTCCAGTTTCTCTATTTCATTATAACAAAGACTAGAGATGATGGAAATAATAGACTCATGCTGTGCAGACAGCTTCATTCAGTAAAATGCAAGTTTGTGAGATTGCTATGAACTAAGACAAGTAACAGTTTTTAATGATTATATAGGGAGTTTTTTTATTTTTATTTTATTTTTATTTTTTTCATTTTTGATTTTCTACAAAAGTTAATATTAAGTGACTAACATTTTAGGAATACTGTTGTCTGATTGAGCTCTATTTGGTCAACTAAAATAGTTCCAGACAAAGCCACATCTGAGCCACTGCACTGTTTTGTGTCTGAATGAGTTTCTGAATCGATTGAACAAATGATTCAGTCACAAAGACCAGCGGTTTCAGGTTCATTTGTAATAATAAATTGAGTCATTTAAATCGTTTAATATTTCTATATTCAAAACTTTATCTTTAAAACATTATTCACATAACATTGTTATTATGAAACACATTAATGCATTTACCTCTGAATCCTGTCCAAACATCTGTAAATATTTCTTATTGCCACATTTGTGCTCTTCTGTGCCGTGAAAAGGTGAATTGTTGTTGCGGATTTCATTTGACTGGTAACTTATTCTTTCTGATTGTTTCGTATTATTTCAATTTAATTTACTTTTTATTTAAAAAAAAAAAATTAATTACATTTTTATTGTCACAGAAGATGACAAATTTTTTTGTCTATAAATGTTTATTTTTAAAGATTACTTAAAAAAAGTTGACATTTAAAGTTAGAAAAATCACATTAGAAAGTTAAAAAATAAAAAAATAAAATAAAAACTTCAAGGAGTCAAAATATCGCTTTATTTAAGGTGTTCCTAAGTTTCTAAAGGGTTTTATAATTACCATTATTTACCATCTTCATCCCCCAAACTAGAGTCCCCCAGTAAGTTTTGTCCATTTCCAGCACTGATTATAACTGAACTCATTTATTCACGATTTAAGACATTTGCAACATTGATGCTGTTATTTTCCTGTTTATTAATGTAAAGCTGTGTAAAATCAATCTGTTTTAAATAAAGCTCTATAGAAACAAATTATTACATTTGCTTTTATTCATTTAGCAGACACTTTTATCCAAAGCAACTTACAAATTAGGACAATGGAAAAATAAAAAAAATGGAGGAACAAAATAAAAAAATAAAAAAAATATGATTTCCCAGAATTTTTTTAAACAAATTTAAAACATAATTATAATGAAAAAGTGTTTAATGTTTTAATCTGAAAATGAGACTGAAATCATGAAATCACACATTGTTGGTTTCTACAAGCGAATATTAATATTAGTTGTGAAACTGAGGCTCTGAAAGTAGTTAGTCGCTGCTGTTTCTCTCAGACACACAAACACACAGATCACTAACAACAGCACTGACACACGGTTGCTAGGGGGTTCTGAGTGGTTGCCAGGGGGTTCTGAGTGGTTGCTAGGGGGTTCTGAGTGGTTGCTAGGGGGTTGCTTTAATAATTGTTCATTTGTAAAGATAAATAAATGTAGTTGTTTTCTGGTCTGATGTTCAGATCAACAGTCTCTTACTGATGTGATCTGGATTAAATATTGAAACATGATGAAAGATGAAAGCAGGAAGATCCAGACCTACAGATTACTGACTATTGATCGATAAGATCCTCAGAGAGGTTGACATTTCAAAGAATGGTAAGAGTGTGTGAGTGAAGGAGGTTGTGAATGTGTGTAGATGTGTGTTAGTTACAGGATCAGAGAATGACACCGTTCCTCTGTCATAGTCCAGATTCACTCTCACACGATCAAGATCCTGTTCAATACGAAAACCAGAACTTGAAGAGCATCTATATGTCACACACCAGACACCAGTGTTATAGAAAACACGTCCCTTCCTCTGGTTTGATGCTGTAGCTACTCCAAGTCTCCAGACTGAACTCTGTTTAACCTCCACATCCCAGCAGTGTGTTCCTGAGTTAAAACCCTCTGAACCCAGAACACAGAGATAAATGTCAAATCTCTCTGGATTATCAGGAACAGGTTGATCTCCGCTGAATGTCACACTGGTCAGATCATCAGACAGAAGGAGTTGTGGATGAGCCGTGTTTGGATCCAGAATGACAGGAGCTGATGAGACACAATCAACAGATGCTGCTGTTATTCTGATGTTCATATAATGATCAAGACTGAACCCAACACAGATGATTATGAATTATGACACTCGTCCTGTTGATCAAACACATCAGACATTTTCCTCTCATCACAACACATGAAGTGTAGATATTGAAAAAGATTCATTGTGCATATATTCATTGTGTTATAAGAGCTTTGTGAGATCGTGTATGAACTGAGATGTCAGCTTTAAGGGAGCACTGTTTGCTCACATTCTGCCATTAGTGCACTCAGGAGCGTTTATACTGGGATCTTGTGGAACTTAGGAGATGTTACGGTACTATTTCATGTAAATTTCATCGATGTACTGAAAACAAATCTATGCAGGCTTTTGCAGGCAGAGCAGGACAAAACATGAATGTCGTGGGATGAGATAAAATATAGTCCGCTGGAGCAGGCGGGGGCCAGAATCTTGCGGCAACAAGACTAAAAAATCCATCCTGCGCAAGTCTCTAGCTCAAAGCATATCAGCTTTTGCGCCCCTTTTATTAATCCTGGACTACAGGTTGGGAACCACTGCAGTAGATGATCTGGTTCATAATGCTGAAATCTGTCAATATGGCCTCATCATGATGATTTCCAGTGTGTGTGTATAAGAGCTGAGATCTCCTGCAGTCAGACTCACTGTTCTGGACGATGTCCTGCATCTTCTTCCAGACTCTGAACGGCAGGTTGCCCAAGTAACGTGGCACATCAATCAAAGCTCCAGAAGGCGTCTGTGGATCCGGCTGTGAGATCTGGACTCTGGAAGAACATTCAGGAGTCAGAACTGCAGTGGCTTTGGATCAGAAGCAGAGAGACCAGAGACACCAGCAGATCACTCACCTTTCCATTGAGACTGGAAACTCCTGCAGAACAAACACACCATTGATCATCAACAACTCAATCAATCATCAATCAATCAATCAATCATCTGAAATCAGACCTTTAGAAAGCAGACATCACTGGCTTTCATCATCTCCTCCATGTCTTTGATTGTGTGTGAAAGAGCTGAGATGTGTCTGTTCATCTCCTCCAGCTTCTCCTTCATCATCTGCTTCTTCTGCTCCTCTTCCTCCCTCAGTGCAGTGATTGTAGCTTCTTCTTCATCTCTGAGAAACTGATGAAGCTTCTCAAACTGCTGTTTAATCTGACGCTCTGTGTGCTCAGCTTGAGACTGAAATCAAACCACATTCACTTCAATCGTCTCCATCGACACACATCGACACGATCACATCATTCACATCTGAGATCAACTAATCCATTATATTAAATATATCAGATCACAACTGTATATAGTGATCCTACAGCTGGAATCCAAATCACTCTCCATTCTGTTTCCTCACCTTCATGTGTTCAGCTGTTTTATCAAACTCTCCTTTCATTTCTTCATTGTGTTTCAGTTTCTCCTGTAATGATTTCAGTGCTGTATTGAGCTCCTCCTAGAAATAAAATACATAAAACACCAGATTACAGTGAAAGAGAAGACGATACAGTGATATGATCATATAATACAGTGCAAAAGATTCCTTCTGTTTTTTTGAACATCTCATACTAAATTAATTCAGACATTAAAACCTGCCATAATACAAAGACAACCTGAGTGAACACAAAGCACAGTTTGTAAATGACAATGTTATTTATTGAAGTAAACATAGATATCCAATACTAACTGGGGCCCAGGTCTGGAAGCAAACAGACTGGCTAAACCGACCGTCTGCTAGCCGCCTCACGTCACAGAAATCAGTTAACTCTCAGCACATAGAGACCCTTTCACCTAGATATCACACTATAGAGACTGTGTCTGTTCCCCGAGCAAGAAAATATAAAAAACGTCCAAAACAATTTAAACAATTTAAGAGTAAAAATGTAATTGTATCAGGTCCCTTTTTACGAAAGCACTTTGTGTAAATGAAATTTCTTACTGTTAAATTCTGAAAAAACAGAGGTGTTAATTATTGGACCTAAAACCTCCACAAGTAATGACCTAAAACACAGTCTAATACTAGATGGTTGCTCTGTAAATTCGTCGTCATCAGTCAGGAACCTAGGCGTCCTATTCGATAGCAATCTCTCCTTTGAAAGCCACATTTCTAGCATTTGCAAAACCGTATTTTTCCATCTTAAAAATATATCGAAATTACGACCTATGCTATCAATGTCAAATGCTGAAACATTAATTCATGCGTTCATGACCTCAAGGATAGATTATTGTAATGCTTTATTGGGTGGTTGTTCTGCACGCTTAATAAACAAACTCCAGCTGGTCCAAAATGCAGCAGCTAGAGTTCTTACTAGAACCAGAAAGTATGACCATATTAGCCCGGTTCTGTCAGCACTGCATTGGCTCCCTATAAAACATCGTATAGATTTTAAAATCTTGCTAATTACTTATAAAGCCCTCAATGGTTTAGCTCCTCAGTACTTGAACGAGCTCCTATCGTATTATAGTCCCTCACGTCCGCTGCGTTCTCAAAATTCTGGCAAACAAGGCCATGGGAGCCAGATGAGTCCTCCCCAATTTGACTTTGTTGCAATATGGAACTCTTAAATTATCATTGACATTTTATTTTCTTATTTTAATACTGTAAGGATGCTTTGACACAACCTGTATTGTAAAAAAGCGCCGTATAAATAATCTTGACTTGATCATATAATGCAGTGCTAAAGTATTTGCCCCGTCCTGATTTCTTCTGTTTTCGTGAACATCTCATACTAAATTAATTCAGAAATTAAAAACCTGCCATAAAACGAAGACAACCTGAGTGAACAAAGCACAGTTTGTAAATGACAATGTCATTTATTGAAGCAAAAGTAGTTATCCGATAGCAACTGGGTCTGTGTGTAAATCTATTTGTCCTGTAGTTATTAATTCCCCAAATCTATGAAACTTTATTGATAATGGAGTTCAGCTGAACTAAACACAACCAGCTCTGATCAATCAAATCAACACTTAAACAGGACTTTAAAACAACATGAAGTTGAAAAACTAATTTCTCTCACCTTATATGATGAAACCACTTCATCAATGGGTCTGAATTTATGATTGTCGTGTTTTTGTGAATCTCTGCAAACTACACACAGCGGCTGTTTGTCCTCCAGACAGAAGAGTTTGAGTTTCTCACTGTGTAAACTGCAGATCTCCTCAGATCCTGATGAACGTCTCTCATTTCTCTTCTTCAGGAACGACTCACACAAGTTCTTTAAAGCCAGATTAGGAGGAAGATTTTCTTTAGAGGATCTTCTCCTGCAGACGGGACACTCCTGAGTTTTCTTGGTTCTCCAGAACTGTTGAAGACACTCTTTACAGACACTGTGACTACATGACAGAAAAACAGGATTCTTGAAGATTTCACAGCACACAGGACAAGAAATATCATCTTCAGATAGTGAAGCCATTTTGACTCTTTGAGCTCCAGCGATCTAAACTTTACTTTCACTTTCTGAACAAAGGCTTGAAAAACAAATCTCCACGAGAATCACAGAGATCTACTGTCTATTCAGAAACAAACTGAACAAAAGTCCTTCTGTAAAGTGTTTCTCCTGGTTCTTCACCGATGGCTGGTTGTTTATTGGTTTTGTCAGTAGAGAAGAGAGTCAGTGTGACAGAAAGGAGAAAGAACATGGCAGTCTCTTCCTGGTAAGAGCTGTAAGAGGGAGGAGTTTATGATCAGGTGAGTGTGTTTCAACAAGTCAGACACGAACATCAAGATTTTATTCAGGGAACATTTGAACAAATTGTATTCAAACTGAACTAGCATTGGAACATTAAATTCAACTGCTACAGAACACAAAAGAACAATGAAAATACACAAATATTAATAATAATAATAATAAAAAACATTTACATGCAGGCCCCGATAAAGTATTCAGATGTCCCTGTCTTTTCTAACAATCAACAGGTTGACTACTTTCATAACCCTCGACGTGATGCCATTCGGGATAACTAATGCTCCAGGGATATTCCAGAAACACATGATTGAGCTGCTTTGGAGCATCTACACTCAAATTGAAAAAGAGTGTTTGCTTTAGTTTAAACATGCGATATCTCCTATAGTCCTTCACAGTCCTCAAATTTCAAAAACCTTTAGTCACTTTGATAAACCAGAAAAATCTTCATGAGGTCCCCATTCACGGTCAGCAGCTCCTGATTATGATGTGCTTCAACCCAGTGTCCGTGTACAACCCAGGAAAGCTGGAGTTGACAAGCAATGTACAGGGAGACCTGCAAGATTTACTAGTCATTACTTAAATATTTACAACAGCATTTCGCAAAAGCATTTACCTATTGGTCTGCATTTACTTTGCTACTTCTATTTTTAATTTCGCAATAATTTTCCGGCTCGTTCCCTTACCTTGAACGCCCCAGAGTTCCATCCTTCGGTCTCATAGATCCACAGCTACATCAGTAACTCATGATCTGAGTTCTTCCAGTTCACTGTGAACCCCAGGAACTGAATATGAGCTTCCTGCTCCCAGGAAGGAGCGCAAATTAACCAATCGTCCAGATATGGGGTTTTAGATCCCAATGTAACTGAAGGGGAGCGAGGGTGGCTTGGACTTGGCCTTGAAAAGCAAAGTGGAGGATGGCCCTGTGCTCTGGACAAGTTGGAAAATGAAAATAGGCATCCAAAATCCAGAGATGTGAACCATTCTCCTGCACTTTTGGACTGCATAACCATTTTCGTATGGATCATTTTGAATGGAAGAACTTTTAAGTACTGGTTGAGGTCCCTCAGATCTAGAACTGGACGATGACCGCCGTCTTTTATTGGCACTAGGAAATAAGTTGAATAAAATCCAGTCTGCTGTGCTGCAAGAGATTTATCCATCTATTCTACTAGTAAGGACTTATAATAGTGGGTTTTTGACGACAGTCATTCAGACTTTTGAAAGGGGTGGGGGGCACCGTCGAAACTGTAGTTATGGTGGATAAAACCCAAAGGTCTGAGACCACTTTCTCCCAACTGGCCCCCAAAAGTTGGGAGGAAGTCGACTGTTGGCCCTGATCCCTATGCAAAGCTGTTCTCTCTGAGAACGTCAGATCTGCTTGTTCAAAAAACTAAATTTATTCAAATTCTAAACTGATTATATCTAGCCTCAGTTCCTCACAATCTCACAAAGTTCCTTTCTAATTGACGAACCTCTGATTTACATTTACAGTGAGACGATTCACGAGCGTGCAGAATAAAATCCGGCTAGTGAATTCTGACTCATTTGAACAGAACAGCCAATCAGAGGTGTTCAAGAATCAACAGATAAGTCTGTGATTGGCTACTTTGCTCAGCATTACAAAAACACATTGTAAATAGAAACCTGTGATGTTCTTCAGAGCACAAATATGCACTGGTGCCTTCCAGTGTTGTTTTCGTCAACGATGACGATGACGAAATCATTTCGTTGACGCCACTTTTTTTCATGACGATAACGAGACGATGACGAGATAAAAATGGCTCGTTGATGACTAAAACATGACGAGACGTGTGTGAGTTTTCGTTGACGAGACGAGAATAGACGAAAATGTTAGTGGGTGGTCCGTCAGACGTTTAAAATGCATGACATTTCCGCTTATTGTGTATGCCAATTAAAATCTGAAACGTATCTGACGCTATGGCAAGCCGTTTTAGCATTAAATACTCTTTGCCATACTAGTATGGCAAGCCGTTTTAGCATTCCATCCTTGTTTGTCTTTTATGTTTTAAAACATTCCTTCATTATTGTAATTATTGGTGAAAATAGTCGATCCGGAAGCTCACATTGTGTTGAACTATAGATCTGCTATTTTCAGAACTTATAAGTGACACTACCCAACAGCAAAATACTTACTGACCTACATTAATTTGTTAAAAGACTACTTTTTCCCCTTTTTTTGACTAAAACTAGACTAAAACCTTTTTGACTTTTCGTCGACTAAAACTAGACTAAAACCTTCTTGACTTTTCGTCGACTAAAATTGGACTAAAACCTTTTTGACTTTTCGTCGACTAAAATTGGACTAAAACCTTTTTGACTTTTCGTCGACTAAAACTAGACTAAAACCTTTTTGACTTTTCGTCGACTAAAACTAGACTAAAACCTCCCTGACTTTTCGTCGACTAAAACTAGACTAAAACCTTTTTGACTTTTCGTCGACTAAAATTGGACTAAAACCTTTTTGACTTTTCGTCGACTAAAACTAGACTAAAACCTTCTTGACTTTTCGTCGACTAAAACCTTCTTGACTTTTCGTCGACTAAAATTGGACTAAAACCTTTTTGACTTTTCGTCGACTAAAACTAGACTAAAACCTTCTTGACTTTTCGTCAACTAAAACTAGACTAAAACCTTCTTGACTTTTCGTCGACTAAAACTAAACTAAAACCTTCTTGACTTTTCGTCGACTAAAATTGGACTAAAACCTTCTTGACTTTTCGTCGACTAAAACTAGACTAAAACCTTCTTGACTTTTCGTCGACTAAAACTAGACTAAAACCTTTTTGACTTTTCGTCGACTAAAACTAGACTAAAACCTTTTTGACTTTTCGTCGACTAAAATTGGACTAAAACCTTTTTGACTTTTCGTCGACTAAAACTAGACTAAAACCTTTTTGACTTTTCGTCGACTAAAATTGGACTAAAACCTTTTTGACTTTTCGTCGACTAAAACTAGACTAAAACCTTCTTGACTTTTCGTCGACTAAAATTGGACTAAAACCTTTTTGACTTTTCGTCGACTAAAACTAGACTAAAACCTTTTTGACTTTTCGTCGACTAAAACTAGACTAAAACTATCACATATAGAAGTGACTAAAATTTGACTAAAACTAATAACCATTTTAGTCCAAAAGACTAAGACTAAGACTAAATCTAAGATGGCTGTCAAAAACAACACTGGCGCCTTCAACACATCTGTTTTTCCAATATACTCTCATTACATTTTCAAGGTAGGGTGCTTCTGACTAAGAAAATAGATGTGCGGTGTGAGAAAAGTTGGTAAAAGACACCAGCCGATTGACTTGTAGATTTTATTTCAAATGAACATTCATGCAAGCAGACAGTACAAACCAATGAGTGCAAGGGAATTGTGGGTAGGTTGAATCAGTAGGGTCTGAATTTTCTCTGTGCTCTGAGTAAAGCAATTCTCTGTTTGTCCTCTTCGAACTTCTTCCTGAGCTCAGCGATATCTGAAACAGACGGACGATTGGGTTTAAAGAGCATCTCAGACACACAAAACAAAACAAGCTGAGATAAAAAGGTGCAATTTTAAGAAAGATTTCATAACCGCTAGAAAAAAAGAATCCTAATTTCTATTGATCTGCTGATCGTCTCAAGACTCACGTTCTTTCTGGGTGTTTCTGTGCTGCCACGAGTAGAAGTTCTGCAGCTCCTTGCGCTCCTTCTTCTTCTTCTCCTTCTGAAGCGTCCTCTCGTCGGCCGTCTCGCTGTGTGGCCGGACCTTTACGCCGCGGTTGCCCCTCTTCACCTTCACCCAGCCCTCCTCATCCTCCAGCTGCTGCTCCGCCTCCTCCTTCTGACGCTCCGCCTCCTGCCAGACACCATCATCAATAATTCATGAGCTACAGAACTCTGCTCTAAACCCAACCTTTCATCTCGGTGATACCGGTACTCCACCAGTATACTGGGAAAATACAAAGTTCTATACCATTCCAAATAGTCCCAGCTGTTCTAGATCCTAATTAGCCTGATTCGTTGGGAACAGCTGTTTCAATCAACTCAACAGGTTTGTGGACAGTCATGGCTAAGACAGAGGACCTGTGGCTGCTCACAACCTGTAAGAGTTGGAGCTCATGGCTAAAGATGAATGGGCAAAAATAGCAGTGGAGACATGCAAAAGCTGATCAGCAATTATAGAAAGTGTTTGATTGCTGTAATAGCCAATAAAGACTTTTCTATTGATTATTGAGAAGAGTATGAACAATTTTAGACATGCCACTTTTTGTTAAAATTTAAATAAAAGAGAAGTAATATTTTTTTCCACAATGATGCCTCTTGGACATCATCTTATTGTCTTCTGGGAGATGTAACCATGTAAGAATTTGCCAGGGGTATGAATAATCTCGGTATATATGAAAAGTATCATTTTCAGCTTCTAGTTGAGAAGTGACGATTTTGTTCTCTTTGCGTAAATGTTTTATGCGATGCATTAGTTAAACTCACATTTTTGGATGGAAAAATTACTATTGACAAGCCTAAATTGCGACTGGATTTTGGATATCTTGAACGGTGATGAGATGTATAAGTAACTATAAAAAGATGATATCTTCAAAGTGCATTAGCCCAACTGTCCACAACGTTTTACATATAAAGAAAAACTCATTCGTAGGAAACATGGTTAGTTTCGTGATTATGTGATGCTCAGAGACCCCAGAAACATTACAAATATCCCATCTGCAATCTGCCAGACGAAGACTGTAATACCAAGGGTGACCACCAGAGGACCGTCATAGGAAAAGGAGTTACTAAATGCCATTTAATTACTGTTCATGTTAGCTAATATAGCTAATGTTAACAAAGGAAACTGTTACTGTGAATGCATGTTTTCACCGGGTGTCGTTTTCCTGATGGCGATTGCTAGTGCCCGTCATCGCTGCTTGCAGCTATATTTGTGCGTTTGTTTTAATGCGCGCCACACACGACGTGCTTTACTTTCACTTTGCATTTGTTGAGTTTTTAAAGAAACGTGCTAATTGGTGGTTCAAAAGACCAAAACCTGTGATTATTGGTTGAACAGATGACAGTTCGAACCAATCTGGGCAAAGTGTGAGCGTGTCTTACCTCCTGCTTGCGTCTGTCGTAGTCATTCATGAACTGATCGACGTCCTGCTGCAGCGATGAGGAGTTGATCAGAGAGTCTGAGTACTGCTGGATCCACTCTAAACACAGATACATTATCATCATCATCTTCATCTTCATGTTCTTCATCATCATCATCATCATCATCACACACACTCACTGCGGATGCCGGTCTTGACGGGTCTGTCAGCTGTGGAGACGATGAGTGGGGCGTTGAGCGGGTGACGTTTGGCTGCGTTCACACTGGACGGGTCTTCGAACACGATGTAGGCCACTCTGAAACACTGGAACACACACTACTATTATAGTTTACATTCAAAGTTTCTAAAGTGGTGGTTCACCAAAATTCATTCAGGGTTCCCACACCTTGGTCAACTTCAAATAGGACCTTTCAAGGAGTTTCCAGGTCCAATACCCTCAAATTCAAGAACTTAATGTGGGGATACATTTCAAGAGAGAGCAAGGTTACATTATGTTACCTTGTAGGATACATTGTTACATTTTTCATGCGTCAAACACAACTATGCAAAAATGCTCTTTTTTTTTTTTTTTTTGCCATATGACAGATCCGATCTTCTATTTGATGGAAATACACTTAAAGGAGTAGTTGACTTACAGAACAAAAATGTACTGATAATGTACTCACCCCTCTTGTCATCCAAGATGTTCATGTCTTTTCTTTCTTTCTTCAGTCGTAAGGAAATTATGTTTTGAGTAAAAGATCTCAGGATTTATAGTGGACTTCTATGGTGCCCCTGAGTTTGAACTTCCAAAATGCAGCTTCATAGGACTCTAAACGATCCCAGCCGAGGAAAAAAACGTCTTATCTAGCAAAATGACAATTTATATGCTTTTAAACCTCAAATGCTCATCTTGTCTAGCTTTTCAGACAAGTTTCAGGATTTCTCCCCATATAGTGGACTTCTATGGTGCCCTGAGTTTGAACTTCCAAAATGTGGTTTAAATGCAGCTTCAAAGGACTCTAAATGATCCCAGCCGAGGAAGAAGAGTCTTTTCTAGTGAAATGATTGGTTATTTTCTAAAAACATTTACAAATTATATACTTTTCAATCTCAAATGCTCATTTTGCCAAGCTAGACAAGCATTCAAGGTTAAAAAGTATATAAATTGTATTTTGTACTGTTTGGTATTTTGTAGAAAAATAACAGCTCGTTTCGCTAGATAAGACCATTCTTCCTCGACTGGGATCGTTTAGAGCTCTTTGAAGCTGCATTTAAACCACATTTTGGAAGCTCAAACTCAGGGCACCATAGAAGTCCACTATATGGAGAGAAATCCTGAAACTTACATACTTTTTAATCTCAAACACTTGTCTTGCCAAGCTAGATAAGATGAGCATTTGAGGTTAAAAACCATATAAATTGTCATTTTGCTAGATAAGACCTTTTTTTCCTCGGCTGGGATCGTTTAGAGCCCTTTGAAGCTGCATTTAAACCACATTTTGGAAGTTCAAACTCAGGGCACCATAGAAGTCCACTATATGGAGAGAAATCCTGAAACATTCTACTCAAAACAACAATTTCCTTTACGACTGAAGAGAGAAAGACATGAACATCTTGGATGATAAGGGGCTGAGTCTGAAGGAACCCTGTTAATTACTCAAAGCTTTTCACAATACTTTGGTATGCTAATTATATAATATAAAAAATAATTGCTTTTTAAAATTTTTTAGCATAAAATACTGCCTTATATCGATCTTAACCCATACATTTTGTCATTTCCCTGAGGCACTTTGCTGAGTTTGCACTTAGAAAATAATTAACAAAATGTAATTATAGTCAGGGAGGGTTCTGTCGAACTTAGCAACTCAACCCTGTCACATGAAACTAAGATGGAAAATGATTATTGTTCAATATTTTCATTTAATCCATAAGTATATACGATGTACTTGTTTTATTGCTGTCATATAGGGTCAGATCTCCTAACTACATGAGGAGTGAAAAACCTCAACCCTGTCACAAATATATGTATTTCTCATTGTTACGGGGTTGTAAGCTGGTGACAGTTATTTACTACTAATACTACTAATCATTTTAATGAAAAAAATATAAAAAATAGGCATGGTTTCAGCAAATATATGACAACTCATATTTTTGTTATAAATACATTTTTCGATGCAGTAAGTCCACTCAAACTTTGACAAGCGTCCTACATCAGAAACTGCAGCCAGACTGTGTTGAGGCAGAAATAAGGGGACGATATGAGAGAAAGAGTCATGTTCAGGCGTCACCTGTCTGCGTTTAGCTGTGAAGTATTCAGACTCGGTGTCGCTGGATTCGCTCGGTCCTGGTTTCTCGTTGAGCTCCACTGACTGGATGGAGCCGAAGCGGCTGAACACGTCTGTGATCACGCTCTAGAAACACACCATCATCAACATCTACATCTACAACACACTCCTGCAGCTCACAGTCAGATCACAACACTCAAGTCATCTGACCATCGCACCGCTGTAGAGTCACACTCAGCACACTGCATTGTGGGATACGGTGTCCTAATGCACACTTTATCAAACATTCATCCAGATCAGAGGATTTTAAATGGACATTAAAAAAAAAACCAAAAAAAACAGTAGATTATTAATACATTTATATATTGATAATTACCCAGCAAACACAGAACGTTCCCCTAACGTTCCCATTTGGTTATTTTATTCGGGAACCAAATGAGAACGTTCCTAGAACATTCCCTGCATGTTCTCTTTTTAATAACCTATAAAGAACGTTCCCAGAACGTTCCCTGCAGGTTGTTTTTAGTTTTATTTTATAACCTAAAAAGAACATTCCCAGAACGTTTCCTGTAGGCTCTCTTTTTAATAATCTATAAATAACGTTCCCAAAACGTTCCATGCAGGTAATTTTTTGTTTTCATTTTATAACCTACAGAGAACGTTCCCGGAATGTTCCCTGTAGGTTCTCTTTTTAATAACCTATAAAGAACGTTCCCAAAACGTTTCCTGTAGGTTATTTTTAGTTTTAATTTTATAACCTATGAAGAACGTTCCCAAAACGTTCCCTGTAGGTTATTTTTAGGTTTTATTTTATAACCTATGAAGAACATTCCCAAAACGTTTCGTGTAGGTTCTCTTTTTAATAACCTATAAAGAACATTCCCAAAACGTTCCCTGTAGGTTATTTTTAGGTTTTATTTTATAACCTAAAAAGAACGTTCCCAAAACGTTTCCTGTAGGTTATTTTTAGTTTTTATTTTATAACCTAAAAAGAACGTTCCCAAAACGTTTCCTGTAGGTTATTTTTAGGTTTTATTTTATAACCTAAAAAGAACGTTCCCAAAACGTTTCCTGTAGGTTATTTTTAGGTTTTATTTTATAACCTAAAAAGAACATTCTCAAAACGTTTCCTGTAGGTTATTTTTAGGTTTTATTTTATAACCTAAAAAGAACGTTCTCAAAACGTTTCCTGCAGGTTATTTTTAGTTTTTATTTTATAACCTATGAAGAACGTTCCCAAAACGTTTCCTATAGGTTATTTTTAGTTTTTATTTTATAACCTAAAAAGAACGTTCCCAAAACGTTTCCTGTAGGTTATTTTTTGGTTTTATTTTATAACCTATGAAGAACGTTCTCAAAACGTTTCCTGTAGGTTATTTTTAGTTTTTATTTTATAACCTAAAAAGAACGTTCCCAAAACGTTTCCTGTTGGTTATTTTTAGTTTTAATTTGATAACCTAAAAAGAACGTTCCCAAAACGTTTCCTGTAGGTTATTTTTTGGTTTTATTTTATAACCTATGAAGAACGTTCTCAAAACGTTTCCTGTAGGTTATTTTTAGTTTTTATTTTATAACCTAAAAAGAACATTCTCAAAACGTTTCCTGTAGGTTATTTTTAGGTTTTATTTTATAACCTATAAAGAACGTTCCCAAAACGTTTCCTGTAGGTTATTTTTAGGTTTTATTTTATAACCTAAAAAGAACATTCCCAAAACGTTTTCTGCAGGTTATTTTTTGTTTTTATTTTATAACCTAAAAAGAACGTTCCCAAAACGTTTCCTGTAGGTTCACTTTTTAATAACCTATAAAGAACATTCCCAAAACGTTTCCTGTAGGTTATTTTTAGTTTTAATTTTATAACCTATGAAGAACATTCTCAAAACGTTTCCTGCAGGTTATTTTTTGTTTTTATTTTATAACCTAAAAAGAACGTTCCCAAAACGTTCCCTGTAGGTTATTTTTAGGTTTTATTTTATAACCTAAAAAGAACGTTCCCAAAACGTTTCCTGTAGGTTCTCTTTTTAATAACCTATAAAGAACGTTCCCAAAATGTTTCCTGTAGGTTATTTTTAGTTTTAATTTTATAACCTACAGAGAACATTCCCGGAATGTTCCCAGAACGTTCCCCTAACCTAAAAAGAACGTTCCCAATAGGTTCCCAGAACCAAAAATTGTTAGCTGGGTAATAATTATATATTACATTAATACAAGTTATATTGAAAACAAAACTATATTTAAATACATATAATAATGAATAAATACATAATTAAATAACAGTTACACAAATAACCTACTAACTAAAGCATCTATAGACTGACCTGAGAGCAGTATGGAGGAACATTGAGCACAAACAGAGTCCGGTCCAGCGGTCTGTTGGTGTTCGACTCCGATCGGACCCTGTGCTCTTTAACACACAGCTGATGAAGAGCAGCATGAGCGTCATCCTCACTGAACCTCAGCGACAGCACTGCCACACAAACACCGAAACACAAGCGTTCACATCTGCACACCTCACACCAGAACACTTCGGTTCTTCTGGTATTCTCCTGTAGTACGATTAAAGAAAAGGCTAACAATTTATAAACGTTACTGAATGACAAACAAGTGCTGATTTTACCAGTAAAACCTCCAGGAATGACGCACGCGTGTTGATCTTCGGAGGGCGCCATCTTTGTTTAGCGTTTACACGCACCGCCGGAAAAACACAAACGCAATGGCTGCTGGGAACTGTAGTTCTTTTACTGGCTCATGAGCGAAATGTGAACATTTAGTAATCAGAATAGTGTCTAATTCGCCTTTTCTATATAATGAAAACGATCTTGGCTATTAAAAACGAATAAAAGGAAATTAATAAATAAAATAAATGTACTTGTGAAGTCATATTGCTTTGATTTATTAACAGATTCACTGGAAAATCTTCATAAATGTGACCCTGGACCACGAAACCAGTCATGAGTAGCACTAGCTAAAAATACATTGAATGGCTCAAAACTATCTTTTTTATTATTATTATTATTAATTATTAAGTTACATTCTTTTATGCCAAAAATCATTAGGATATTATGTAAATATCATGTTCCATGAATATATTTTGTAAATTTCCTACCGTGAATATATCAAAACGTAATTTATAATTAGTAATATGCATTGCTAAGAACGTCATTTGGACAACTTTAAAGGCTGTTTTTTTTTCAATATTTCGATTTTGTTTGCTCCCTCAAATTTTCAGATAGTTGTATCTTGGCCACATATTGTCCTATCCTACCAAACCAGACTTCAATGGAAAGATTCTTTATTCAGATTATATATATACATCTAAATAAAAAAAAGGACCCTTATGACTGTTTTTGTGATTTATATGTGTCGCATATTTGCTCTAGGCCTCGTGAGCATCCCTCGTCTTTTACTTCAATCAGTGTTCGTGATGGTTTTGAGTCTCTTCTGCTCACCAAGGCTGCATTTATTCAATCAAAAACGCAGTAAAAATAGGGAAAAAATATTACTATTTAAAACATCTGTTTTCTATGTGAATATTTGTTCAAATTGAATTTATTTTTGCGATCAAAGCTGTATTTTCAGCATCATTCCTACAGTCTTCAGTGTCACATGATCCTTCAGATATCATTCTAATATACTGATTTATTGTGGAAACTGTCATACATGATATTTTTCAGGATTCCCAGATGAATAGAAAGTTGAGAAGAACAGTGTTTATTTGAAACATAAATCTTTTGGAAGATGATAAATGTCTTCAGTTCGAGTGTGAAGGTGAACTAGAACAAAGAGCACACACACGGCTGATTATAAAGCAAGATCTTTACTGAAGAAAAGAGAAAGCAGATAGACAGAAACGGCGTTAAAAGCGAACGTAAACGTGAGCTGGAGATGGTGTGAACGTGAATGTGGCGATCACTGGGGCTCCGCTGGTAAAAACACTGGTGTCAGATCTTGATGCGGAAGGCGGTGGCGTGAGGGCCGCTGGTGTCTCCTCCTCCTCCTCCTCCTCCTCCTCCTCCTCCGCTGCTGCTGCTGGTCTGGCTGGAGGACTTGAACAGAGCCTTCAGGATGGTCTGCGGATCCACCTCCGGACCTGATGACGACTTACTGCCCGAACGCAACGACAACGAGTCCTTCTGACCCACAGCACCCGGAGTATCACTCAACCTCCTGACAGAGAGACAGAGACAGAGAGAGAGAGAGAGAGAGAGAGAGAGAGAGACGTCAGTCACCTTCATCATCATCTTCATCATCATTATTATAGACAGACAGGAGGAGGCGTGTCTCACAGGAGGATGGGCTGCTCTGACGTGATCACACTGCCCTGCATGTGCAGATTACACTTCATCGGCTGACCTGAAACACACACACAGATCGGTCCATCACTAGTGGAACAACTAGAGACACACACATGATCCACACCAGGATACTGAACTGAGAAACACTACACCCACAGGTTAAACCAGCTGGAAAACCTGGACGTTTGAAAATGTAGATAGAGAGACAAGATGGATGCTGATAACATGTTGTTAGCATGATTAGCATGCTGCTGACATGTTTTTAACATGACTACCATGTTACTAGCATGTTGTTAGCATGATTAGCATGTTGCTAACATGACTAGCAAGTTATGAGCATGTTGCTGACATGTTTCTAGCATGACTAACATCATGATTAACAAGTTACTAGCATGGTTTGCCTGTTACTAGCATGATTGTAACATGACGAACAAGTTAGTAGCATGTTGTTAGCATGACTAGCATGTTGCTGACATGTTTTTAACACGACTAGCATGTTGTTAGCATGACTAGCAAGTTAGTAGCATAATGTTAGCATGACTAGCATGTTGCTGACATGTTTTTAACATGATTAGCATGTTACTAGCATGTTGTTACCATGACTAGCAAGTTAGTAGCATAATGTTAGCATGACTAGCATGTTGCTGACATGTTTTTAACATGATTAGCATGTTACTAGCATGTTGTTAGCATGACTAGCAAGTTAGTAGCATAATGTTAGCATGACTAGCATGTTGCTGACATGTTTTTAACATGATTAGCATGTTGTTAGCATGACTAGCAAGTTAATAGCATGTTGTTAGCATGACTAGCATGTTACTAGCTAGTGTGTTAATTAGTATGTTGTAGACGTTCTTAACATGATTAGCATGTTACTAGCATGTTGTTAGCATGACTAGCAAGTTAGTAGCATAATGTTAACATGACTAACATGTTGCTGACATGTTTTTAACATGATTAGCATGTTGTTAACATGACTAGCAAGTTAGTAGCATGTTGTTAGCATGACTAGCATGTTACTAGCTAGTGTGTTAATTAGTATGTTGTAGACATGTTCTTAACATGATTAGCATGTTACTAGCATGTTGTTAGCATGACTAGCAAGTTAGTAGCATAATGTTAACATGACTAGCATGTTGCTGACATGTTTTTAACATGATTAGCATGTTACTCGCATGTTGTTATCATGACTAGCAAGTTAGTAGCATGTTGTTAGCATGACTAGCATGTTACTAGCTAGTGTGTTAATTAGTATGTTGCAGACATGTTCTTAACATGATTAGCATGTTACTAGCATGATGTTAGCATGACTAGCAAGTTATGAGCATGTTGCTGACATGTTTCTAGCATGACTAGCAACATGAGTAACAAGTTACTAGCATGATTAGCCTGTTACTAGCATGACTGTAACATGACGAACAAGTTAGTAGCATGTTAGCATGACTAGCATGTTGCTGACATGTTTTTAACATGATTAGCATGTTAATAGCATGTTGTTAGCATGACTAACAAGTTACTAGCATGTTGTTAGCATGACTAGAAAGTAGTATGTTGCAGACATGTTTCTAACATGATTAGCATGTTGCTAGCATGATTTAGCATGACTAACAAGTTACTAACACGTTTAACATGATAAGCATGTTGCTAACATGACTAGCATGTTATTGACATGTTTCTAGAATGATTAGCAAGTTACTAACATGTTGTTAGCATGACTAACATGTCGTTAGCATGTTTGCAGCATGATTTAGTCACTAGCATGTCGTTAGCATGTTTGTAGCGTGATTTAGTCACTAGCATGTCGTTAGCATGTTTGCAGCATGATTTAGTCACTAGCATGTCGTTAGCATGTTTGTAGCGTGATTTAGTCACTAGCATGTCGTTAGCATGTTTGTAGCATGATTTAGTCACTAGCATGTCGTTAGCAAGCGTGATTTAGTCACTAGCATGTCGTTAGCAAGCGTGATTTAGTCACTAGCATGTCGTTAGCAAGCGTGATTTAGTCACTAACATGTTGTTAGCATGTTTGCAACGTGATTTAGTCACTAGCATGTCGTTAGCATGTTTGCAGCGTGATTTAGTCACTAGCATGTCGTTAGCATGTTTGCAGCGTGATTTAGTCACTAGCATGTCGTTAGCATGTTTGCAGCGTGATTTAGTCACTAGCATGTCGTTAGCATGTTTGCAGCGTGATTTAGTCACTAGCATGTCGTTAGCATGTTTGCAGCGTGATTTAGTCACTAGCATGTCGTTAGCATGTTTGCAGCGTGATTTAGTCACTAGCATGTCGTTTGCATGTTTGCAGCGTGATTTAGTCACTAGCATGTCGTTAACATGTTTGCAGCGTGATTTAGTCACTAGCATGTCGTTAGCATGTTTGCAGCGTGATTTAGTCACTAGCATGTCGTTAGCATGTTTGCAGCGTGATTTAGTCACTAGCATGTCGTTAGCATGTTTGCAGCGTGATTTAGTCACTAGCATGTCGTTAGCAAGTTTAAAAATAATAAACCTATGAAATATTCATTTTCATTTATTTTGCAGTGCAGTTGTTTTACAATATGTGGCTCTTACTGTTATTATATTCTACTTTGTTTGTCTTCCTAAAACAGCAGTGTGAATGTGATGTAGACTGAGACACTAGATTACAAATAAAAACACTGACTTTCCTGACTTAAGTTTGTTAGTTAAGAACAGGGGTTGGAGTGCTTCATTTTGAACTCTTAAAGTGCACTAGATAGAAAAGTTTAACTTCAAAGTGTACACAAGTCTACATTTGTCTTATTTTATATAATTCAAATTTTGAGAGATTGTGATATCAGAACATCTCTAGTAATGAGTGACTGCTCATAATGCAGCTGTGTGTGTAACTCTCACCATCCAGACAGCGGTTGTTGTACTTCCTGTAGGCGTTGACTGCATCCTCCTTACGGACAAACACCACTTCAGCCACGCCCACTTTGAGCAGCCGCGCCCGCTTCAGCGCACCGCACACACAGAACAGCTCCTGCACACACACACACACACACACACACACACACACACACACACACTAATCAATGACAGACGGGGTGTGTTTGAACTGACAGCTGTGACGAGCAGCAGACGTGACTCACCACTATATCCTCCTCCGTCACTCGAGGATGAAGGTTGTTGACCGTGATCTTGGTGCCCTCCAGAGGACTGAACACAGGCTGACAGACACACACACACACACACACACACACAGATCAGATGGAGGATTACACTCGCAATTCCTGCTCTCAATACTGTTCAGTTTAAAGGATGAGAGAAACTAAACACACTTATAGTGCTGATAATGTTTTATTTTCTGGTAGTTCACATGATTTGTACAGTTCAGAGCCATTCATTTTACTATGATCCTGTTATAGTTCAATGGTAAATTTTTTTTTACAAGAATTAAGTCAAAACGCTGTGAGAATAAAGTTGAAAATACAACGAGAGTAATGTCGGAATACTGCAAGAGTAAAGTCGGAATACTGCGAGAGTAAAGTCAGAATATGGGGAGAATAAAGTCGGAATACTGCGAGAGTAAAGTCGGAATATGGGGAGAATAAAGTCGGAATACTGCAAGAGTAAAGTAGGAATACTGCGAGAGTAAAGTCGGAATATGGGGAGAATAAAGTCAGAATACTGCGAGAGTAAAGTCGGAATATGGGGAGAATAAAGTCGGAATACTACAAGAGTAAAGTCAGAATATTGCGAGAGTAAAGTCGGAATATGGGGAGAATAAAGTCGGAATACTGCGAGAGTAAAGTCGGAATATGGGGAGAATAAAGTCAGAATACTGCAAGAGTAAAGTCGGAATACTGCGAGAGTAAAGTCAGAATATGGGGAGAATAAAGTCAGAATACTGCGAGAGTAAAGTCGGAATATGGGGAGAATAAAGTCGGAATACTGCAAGAGTAAAGTCAGAATATTGCGAGAGTAAAGTCGGAATATGGGGAGAATAAAGTCGGAATATGGAGAGAATAAAGTCGGAATACTGCGAGAGTAAAGTCGGAATATGGGGAGAATAAAGCCAGAATATGGGGAGAATAAAGTCGGAATACTGCGAGAGTAAAGTCGGAATACGGGGAGAATAAAGTCAGAATATGGGAAGAGTAAAGTTGGAATACTGCGAGAGTAAAGTCGGAATACTGCGAGAATAAAGTCGGAATACTGTGAGAGTAAAGTCAGAATATGGGGAGAATAAAGTCGGAATACTGCGAGAGTAAAGTCGGAATACTGTGAGAGTAAAGTCGGAATACTGTGAGAGTA
Organism: Garra rufa; assembly: GCF_049309525.1. Lineage (NCBI taxonomy): Eukaryota > Metazoa > Chordata > Actinopteri > Cypriniformes > Cyprinidae > Garra > Garra rufa. The sequence goes on from NC_133361.1 coordinate 1,882,989, forward strand.
AAGTCGGAATATGGGGAGAATAAAGTCGGAATACTGCGAGAATAAAGTCGGAATACTGCGAGAGTAAAGTCGGAATATGGGGAGAATAAAGTCGGAATACTGCAAGAGTAAAGTCAGAATACTGTGAGAGTAAAGTCGGAATACTGTGAGAGTAAAGTCGGAATATGGGGAGAATAAAGTCGGAATACGGGGAGAATAAAGTCAGAATATGGGAAGAGTAAAGTCGGAATACTGCGAGAGTAAAGTAGGAATACTGCGAGAGTAAAGTCGGAATACTGTGAGAGTAAAGTCAGAATATGGGGAGAATAAAGTCGGAATACTGCGAGAGTAAAGTCGGAATACTGCGAGAGTAAAGTCGGAATGCTGCGAGAGTAAAGTCGGAATATGGGGAGAATAAAGTCGGAATACTGCGAGAGTAAAGTCGGAATACTGCGAGAGTAAAGTCGGAATGCTCCGAGAGTAAAGTCGGAATATGGGGAGAATAAAGTCGGAATACTGCAAGAGTAAAGTCGGAATACTGCAAGAGTAAAGTCAGAATACTGTGAGAGTAAAGTCGGAATACTGTGAGAGTAAAGTCGGAATACTGTGAGAGTAAAGTCAGAATATGGGGAGAATAAAGTCGGAATACTGCGAGAGTAAAGTCGGAATACTGCGAGAGTAAAGTCGGAATGCTGCGAGAGTAAAGTCGGAATATGGGGAGAATAAAGTCGGAATACTGCGAGAGTAAAGTCGGAATACTGCGAGAGTAAAGTCGGAATGCTCCGAGAGTAAAGTCGGAATATGGGGAGAATAAAGTCGGAATACTGCAAGAGTAAAGTCGGAATACTGCAAGAGTAAAGTCAGAATACTGTGAGAGTAAAGTCGGAATACTGTGAGAGTAAAGTCGGAATACTGTGAGAGTAAAGTCGGAATACTGTGAGAGTAAAGTCGGAATACTGTGAGAGTAAAGTCGGAATATGGGGAGAATAAAGTCGGAATACTGCAAGAGTAAAGTCAGAATACTGCAAGAGTAAAGTCAGAATACTGTGAGAGTAAAGTCGGAATACTGTGAGAGTAAAGTCGGAATACTGCGAGAGTAAAGTCGGAATACTGTGAGAGTAAAGTCGGAATATGGGGAGAATAAAGTCGGAATACTGCGAGAGTAAAGTCGGAATACTGCGAGAGTAAAGTCGGAATACTGCGAGAGTAAAGTCAGAATACTGTGAGAGTAAAGTCGGAATATGGGGAGAATAAAGTCGGAATACTGTGAGAGTAAAGTCGGAATACTGCAAGAGTAAAGTCGGAATACTGTGAGAGTAAAGTCGGAATATGGGGAGAATAAAGTCGGAATACTGTGAGAGTAAAGTCGGAATACTGCGAGAGTAAAGTCGGAATACTGCGAGAGTAAAGTCGGAATACTGCAAGAGTAAAGTCGGAATACTGCAAGAGTAAAGTCGGAATACTGCAAGAGTAAAGTCGGAATACTGCGAGAGTAAAGTCGGAATACTGCGAGAGTAAAGTCGGAATACTGCGAGAATAAAGTCAGAATACTATGAGAGTAAAGTCGGAATACTGCGAGAGTAAAGTCGGAATACTGCGAGAATAAAGTCGTATTACTGCGAGAGTAAAGTCGGAATATGCATTAATGGAATAAACATTTATGGTACTTGATACGTTAATAAGAATGTTAATTACTGGGCTAAGAGATAAAATGAACCAGAAAAGTAAATACATCACAATAGTTATAATGTATACAATGTTAAATAGAAATAAAAAGTAAAGTCGGAGAGTAAAGTCGGAATACTGCGAGAGTAAAGTCGGAATACTGTGAGAGTAAAGTCGGAATATGGGGAGAATAAAGTCGGAATACTGCGAGAGTAAAGTCGGAATACTGCGAGAGTAAAGTCGGAATACTGCGAGAGTAAAGTCAGAATACTGTGAGAGTAAAGTCGGAATATGGGGAGAATAAAGTCGGAATACTGTGAGAGTAAAGTCGGAATACTGCAAGAGTAAAGTCGGAATACTGTGAGAGTAAAGTCGGAATATGGGGAGAATAAAGTCGGAATACTGTGAGAGTAAAGTCGGAATACTGCGAGAGTAAAGTCGGAATACTGCGAGAGTAAAGTCGGAATACTGCAAGAGTAAAGTCGGAATACTGCAAGAGTAAAGTCGGAATACTGCAAGAGTAAAGTCGGAATACTGCGAGAGTAAAGTCGGAATACTGCGAGAGTAAAGTCGGAATACTGTGAGAGTAAAGTCGGAATACTGTGAGAGTAAAGTCGGAATATGGGGAGAATAAAGTCGGAATACTGTGAGAGTAAAGTCGGAATACTGCGAGAATAAAGTCGGAATACTGCAAGAGTAAAGTCGGAATACTGCGAGAGTAAAGTCGGAATACTGCGAGAGTAAAGTCGGAATACTGCAAGAGTAAAGTCGGAATACTGCAAGAGTAAAGTCGGAATACTGCAAGAGTAAAGTCGGAATACTGCAAGAGTAAAGTCGGAATACTGTGAGAGTAAAGTCGGAATACTGTGAGAGTAAAGTCGGAATACTGTGAGAGTAAAGTCGGAATATGGGGAGAATAAAGTCGGAATACTGTGAGAGTAAAGTCGGAATACTGCAAGAGTAAAGTCGGAATACTGTGAGAGTAAAGTCGGAATATGGGGAGAATAAAGTCGGAATACTGCGAGAGTAAAGTCGGAATACTGCGAGAGTAAAGTCAGAATACTGTGAGAGTAAAGTCGGAATACTGCGAGAATAAAGTCAGAATACTATGAGAGTAAAGTCGGAATACTGCGAGAGTAAAGTCGGAATACTGCGAGAATAAAGTCGTATTACTGCGAGAGTAAAGTCGGAATATGCATTAATGGAATAAACATTTATGGTACTTGATACGTTAATAAGAATGTTAATTACTGGGCTAAGAGATAAAATGAACCAGAAAAGTAAATACATCACAATAGTTATAATGTATACAATGTTAAATAGAAATAAAAAACCATCAGTGAAAGGGTTTAAAAGACAGATTGAATGATGAGTTTTCTTATAGTTCTATATTATATTAAGTTCTTATATAGGCTATACCTTTGACAAATCCTATTGATAACAAATTGTACAAAATTCATGCTGTCACAGAGACGAGTGCAATGATAGATGTAATCATGGTGCTGCACTGTCTTTGTTCTACATTTTATTATTCTACATTCAAAATAAAATGTTAAAGCTTAACTTAGTCGAACATTGATGGAGATAGAGTTTTTCGAATGGCTTGCTACAGCCGTAAATGGTACATGTGATGTATCTGGTAAATTGCACCACCAAACGTGCAGGTAATCTTACCAAACTTCTACAGTAGTGTAAATAGGGGATGTACTCACAAAACGCTGCATTGGAAAAACGAATGCATTGATATTTTGTTGTTAAAGCAATTTCACATAAACAGATTAAGTGAAACTAAGTTGTTAATACTTCAGGGAAAAAAATTGGATATTCTAAACCAGGTGATGTCGCGAGACACCGCCCACACCACAAGTTGACATGCACACAGACGTAGTAAGTGGACTTTTACGTGCTTTTCCCAAACCAGGGAAGTGACGTCGACGTGTCGCCATTTGTAGTTTTTGAGACTAGTAGTTCTCGGGTAAAACGTGTTTTTAAAACACTCATGGTGGACTTACAAATTTTCCGACACAGCGTTTTGTGAGTACATACCCCATTTACACTACTGTACAAGTTTGGTAAGATTACCTGCACGTTTAGTGGTGCAATATACCAGATACATCACATGTACCATTCACTCCTGTAGCAAGCCATTCGAAAAACTCTGATATCTCCCTCAATGTTCGACTAAGGTAAAAAAGCTTTCGGATGGGGTATTTACATGGGCTTCGGAGTGCATCGAACCATCGCTTTAATATTTGAATGATTTTATAGGTTGAGCTCCTATATGGAGTTTACCAGTTTGGCACGAGCGTAAACTGAACACGTCTGACTCCGTTCAACAGGTTTAAGAACTGAGCCATGTGAAATTATTCACGGCAAAAATATAGCTATTCTGACACACAAATACATGCAAGTAAATGGATTTTGTGATTTATAACACGTCAATTCATCCATTCATCCAGTTGACTTTATATGTTCGCTACATACAAGTGTATGACATAAAAGAAGGTTTGAAAGGTTTAGCCAATTATTAGGCCATACTGCCGTTTCAATATACATTGGTGTTACTTCTTACTATTACTATTATTATTATAAGTGGTTTATAGTGCTTACGTGTCATTTAAATGTCTAAAACATTAAATATCCTAAACACTGTGTGGATAAAAACGATACAAGCACAGCATAAAGACTTGCCGAGTCACAGTGTTTAAGTCCAAGTCAAGTCTGGAGTCATTGCTGTTAAAGACTTGTGTGTGTTACAGTGTGTGTGTGTGTGTACCTGTGTAGGTGTGTGTGTGGGTCCGCTGGCGTCTCCGCTCGTCTGTTGCGTGGCGACGGTCGTCCTGGAGACGGGCTGTAGGGTCTGTGTGGGGGGGCGGGCGGGGCGAGCGGGCGGCACTGAGACTGATGGAGGAGTGTAAGAGTCGTTCTTCACCACCTTAGTGATGGGAGTCGACAGAGAGACAGGCCCCGCCTACAGAGAGAGAGAGAGAGAGAGAGAGAGATACTTAACAATTGGTTTCACTAGTGTGTGTGTGTGTGTGTGTGTGTGTGTGTGTGTGTGTGAGTCTCACTCGTGTCTGCAGGGTGTTGGCTGTAGTGATCTTCATCTGTTTGTTGGGAATCACAGCTCCATCATCTTCATCTTCATCAGCAGCAGCAGCAGACATGGCCTACAGTGAGACATTATGTGAGATTATATTATTCACACTCATTAAAAACAGACTGAGGTTGTGAACACAACCACCCTACAATCATAAAAATACACCCAGTGGTATTTGTTTAATCTTTAAAAGTAATATCCTCTTTTTAAAATCAGCTCATTCTCAGCTTCTTGTGGGTGTGACGACACACAGACAGAGGCCCCTCCCACAATAGTTGATTGATATGAGCGCCTCACTTTAGCCCCGCCCTCACCGAGCTCAAACAGTCTGACTCTGATCTCCATTGAGTGACTCAGGTGCAGAGGAAGACAAGAATGACTCCGATTGAGCGATTAAGGATGTAATAATGAACATAGCAGTCGTCATTTACTCCGCTGAAGACGCAGAGGATTAATGCTAATTTCGTTTTTAAAAGGAAAGTGCCGATCCCGATCTACATATGCGTCTATGTTCGTGTGAATCGTTCCTGAAGTGAGTATAAGGGTTTTTTTATACATCTTTGCAAATGCCTTTTCTTAATAATGTGCTTGTTGGCAAGATTTGCTGCTAAATGCAGCTAAAGTAAACATTACAGCTCATCATCCCAGGCAGAGAGGGGCGGGGCAAGCAGAGCTCATTTGCATTTAAAGGGGCCATGTCTTAAAATGAGTTGATATTTTGCAGAGCTGATTTTGACAAGGTAAAAGGGTGTTTTTTACACTACTATTGAGAATATTTATAACCAAAGTATATTACAGACTTTTCACAAAGACTCTAAAGAATCATATCAACTTGTGGAAAATAGGCATCCGATGACCCTTTTAATGGATTAAATGTGTTGTATGACTGATGTGAGTCTCACCGGAGCGGCTCCACTGGGAACATTGATGCGGATCCCGCTGGTCATTCCCACAGGCCTTTGCTGCACACACACACACACACACACACACACACACACACACACACCAGTCAGTTTTATTACTCGTGTGAAGATGATCAATATCTCCAGTCGTGATAATCATCTGCTCACCTGGATGGTTTTGGTGATCTTCATAGACGCTGCGCTCTGATTGGACATCGTCGGGACGCTCCTCTTCAAGCTCAACCTATCACGTGCGTCCACTACTTTTGTGATCCCGCCTCCTGGCTGCAAGGCCACACCCATTCTGATGTTCTGGAGCCGGGGGCCAGCAGAGACGGGGCCTGCGTTGTGGATCTGGACGTGAGGGATTCCCGTGGGTTTGACGGGCGTCTGCTGGAGCGTCACACTCGGAGGCGTCTGCTGCTGTTTGCGTGAGTTGATCAGCTGTCGCGCGTCCTGTACGGCGCTCGATCCGGCCCCTCGACCCCGGATCCGGAACCGAGCGTCTTTCTGTCCCAGCTTCTCTCTCGCATCCTTCACCTGAAACGCTGGACGGACAGAGCGATGAACAATGTTAGCAAATCCAGAATAAACCAGAGGTTCACCAGTGTCGCTCTCAGGGCGTTTACCTCCTGTGGCTCCGCCCACTCCCAACCGCTGCCTGACATCACCGCTGCCAATCTTCTGACGGGCATCGAAGGCCCTGCCCACTGACCCCGCCCCTCTGCCATATATGGGCCTGTGGGAGGGACAAAAGCAGAGTTACACACAACAGAGAAATAAAATTTAGTTTCTCAATATATCTCCCCCTTTTAGGATGGTGAAAAAATCCTTCAGGATGGTTAAAAATAATGAATGTCTACTGCTGCCGTTAAATTTCCCCCCAGCAGTAATATGACAAAAAAACGCTCTACTTTTGTGTGCTTAAACGCTCGTTTTTTAGGTCGACAGCTTATAAAAACGTAGTTATGTGTTTTCTAGGTTGTTTACTGTACATCTTGTCACATAGCAGCTTTTAGATATTACTCTGATATTTGTTATAAGTCAGAAATGACAAGGAGGCAGATTCTCGCATTACGGAGTCAATGGAGAGGTTTTACTTTGAATCAAAAGCACTTTCGATCGACGGATATCGTCCGATATATCGATCACTCACTGAGGGAACTCGTGTTTTAATAGCACATACATACAGTATATCTCTAGTTTATGTGCGCACTGTAGATAATGTGAAAGAAATACACAAATTAAATTAATACAACGTACGAGGGAGGTTTGTTCGTAAAAACAAACGAACACAAACGCGCAGGACGCCATGAGTCAAGCGCGTCAGCCAATAAGAACGAGAACGTAAGCGCTGAGCGCGGCTCTTTAACCAATCAGCGGCGAGAGAAGGCGGGACATCGCTCTCAGTAAGAGGAGCTTACACGACTGCGTTTATAAAGAGTAAATAACGCTACAACGACCGAGCGGTTTAAATCAATGCCGTTTAAAGAACCTAAACACATTTACCTCTTACTGACTCCTCTGGCGTTAAAACTGCGGCGACGAATCACTTCATCGAGAGAGAGATCCGCCATATCGACGCTTGTGTGAATTCTGTGCGGGCGCAGTGCGCATGCACGTTACGTACATATGGGCGGGGCAAATCGGTGCGTGACGGGCAGCGGAAAGGGTCAAAATACACGAGAAAACGCGAGAGCCGAATTGAGTTTATTTAATCATTACATAGATAAAAAAACAACAACAAAGAAAACAGCTTCTTGTTTCTATTTACATAAAATAAAGTCAAATATATTATTAATGAGATAATGACGAAAGGAACCCGAACTGAAACTCAGTATTATAACTCCAGATATTAATAACACGATGTTTGTGTACATACGCAGAGACTATTCTCTTTCTTAAACAAGGTTCATAGGAAAAAACTCAAAGCGCAAAAAGTGAAACTCTGTGACGTCACGCGCTGTCCCACAATGCACCGGCTGAAGATTTCATTCGAGACACAAATTGGTCTTTTTTAGCATCGTAATCTACTAAGTGCATTGTGTGTCTTTACACATCTTTTTAAAAAGTAATGCTGAATCATTTAAATCATCTGCTGACTGAATGAAAGGCTGAACGCGCGCGCGTTCGTTCTGCTCACCGTCGCTGTGCACGCGGGCGCTTGTGAACCGGAGCGAGAGCGCGTCTAGCAGCAGGTTATGCCTTAAACTGATGAGTAAGGAAAATAACGACGCGGGGTGACGCCCGTGTCCTCGCTCAAACTCGCGAGAGAAATTTTTGAAAGGGTACAGGTCCGTCTGTGAGGTGACTCACCTACTTAGTGAGATGCCGAGCGGAGCTAGGATCTGCCCCGAACACCCATATGTGTCAAAAAAATAGAAAAACTTCATTAACTTTGATGTATTCATCTTAAGATTTTAGAAAAGCGAATAATCACTGGCTGTGCGTGATTAAAGCAGTCCTAGTGTAGTGTTTGGTCTGTTTATGATAGTAAACTAAACACAAACCTACTACCATCGCTGTGATGCACGACTGGACGCCAGGGTTGCCAGGGTTTCACAACAAAATCCCCACAATTGCTACTCAAAACTAGTCCAATGGTATTTTGAAGGGGGTCCCTCAGTAAAAATCGCGTTCCAGACGGTAAAATACACGTTTTTTGGAGGAGTTCCCCCGGTACAGTTCGCATTCCGGAGGATAAAGTGTCGTTTAACCCGCGGCAACAGTGTTAAAGTAGCCCGATTGCGCGAGAAAAGCGCGGACTTGGCAACTCCTCTGGACGCCTTTAATATGCGGTCTTCGTTTTCGAATTACACTCTCGGGGTCCTTTTTTACCTCAGGAAACAAAATGCAGTTTTGTAAGAAAATAATAGTTAAAAAAATAAAAATAAAAAATATTTTTCTGTTTATTAAAGTTTTTACTCCACATTTGTGGAGTTTTCGGAGGGTTTATGTATTTTTTTTTTAAATTTATATATAAATAAATATTTTTTTTTAATAGGTTTTTATACAAAACTGCTTTTTCATGTAAAATTCACTTTATAAAAGATTAAACGATAGGCAAAAATCTTAAACTAAACCATGTGAAATTATCCCCATGAATTAAAGTTCTTTTATATAAGTTAATTTTACATAAAAAGCTGTTTCTGTATAAAAACCTATACAAATATTAATTTATTAATTTATATATATTTGAAAAATATCTTAAATCCTCCGAAAAACATTAATAAACAGGAAAATAAAAAAAATTAACTACTATTTTGTTACAAAATTGCATTTTGTTGCCTCCAGAGACGCCAAAGACCATGAACAGAACTTTTTTATAATAGTTTTAAAAATAGTTATAAAAAATGTATAATAGTAATAAATAATATATTTTTTAAATATATATAAATTAATAAATATTAATTTAAATATATATAAATTAATAAATAAATATTTTTTTAAATAGGTTTTTATACAAAAACTGCCTTTTTATGTAAAATTCACTTTATAAAAGATTAAACGATAGGCAAAAATCTTACACTAAACCATGTGAAATTATCCCCATGAATTAAAGTTAGAAATGTGGGTCTTTTATATAAGTTAATTTTACATAAAACGCTGTTTTTGTATAAAAACCTATAAAAATATTAATTTATTCATTTATATATATTTAAAAAATATCTTAAATCCTCCGAAAAACATTAATAAACAGGAAAATATTTTTTTTAACTACTATTTTGTTACAAAATTGCATCCAGAGAACCCAAAGACCATGAACAGAACTTTTTTTATAATAGTTATAAAAAATAGTTATAAAAAAATGTATAATAGTCATAAATAATATATTTTTTAAATATATATAAATTAATAAATAAATATTTTTTTAAAATAGGTTTTTATACAAAAACTGCCTTTTTATGTAAAATTCACTTTATAAAAGATTAAACGATCGGCAAAAATCTTACACTAAACCATGTGAAATTATCCCCATGAATTAAAGTTAGAAATGTGGGTCTTTTATATAAGTTAATTTTACATAAAAAGCTGTTTTTATATAAAAAAAACTATAAAAATATTTATTTATTAATTTACATATATTTAAAAAATATCATACATCCTCTGAAAAACAATAATAAACAGGAAAATAATTTTTTTAACTACTATTTTGTTACAAAATTGCATTTTGTTGCCTCCAGAGACGCCAAAGACCATGAACAGAACTTTTTTTATAATAGTTATGAAAAATAGTTATAAAAAAAGTATAATAGTAATAAATAATATATTTTTTAAATATATATATAAATTAATAAATACATATTTTTTAAAATATATATAAATTAATAAATAAATATTTTTTTAAATAGGTTTTTATACAAAAACTGCCTTTTTATGTAAAATTCACTTTATAAAAGATTAAACGATCTGCAAAAATCTTACACTAAACCATGTGAAATTATCCCCATGAATTAAAGTTAGAAATGAGGGTCTTTTATATAAGTTAATTTTACATAAAAAGCTGTTTTTGTATAAAAATATTTATTTATTAATTTATATATATTTATAAAAATCATAAATCCCCCGAAAAACATTAATAAACAGAAAAATAATTTTTTAACTACTATTTTGTTACAAAATTGCATTTTGTTGCCTCCAGAGACGCCAAAGACCATGAACAGAACTTTTTTTAATAATAGTTATAAAAAATAGTTATAAAAAATGTATAATAGTAATAAATAATATATTTTTTAAATATATATAAATTAATAAATAAATATTTTTTAATACATATAAATTAATAAATAAATATTTTTTTAAATAGGTTTTTATACAAAAACTGCTTTTTCATGTAAAATTCACTTTATAAAAGATTAAACGATCGGCAAAAATCTTACACTAAACCATGTGAAATTATCCCCATGAATTAAAGTTAGAAATGTGGGTCTTTTATATAAGTTAATTTTACATAAAAAGCTGTTTCTGTATAAAAACCCTATAAAAATATGTATTTATTAATTTATATATATTTAAAAAATATCTTAAATCCTCCGAAAAACATTAATAAACAGGAAAATAAAAAAAAATTAAACTACTATTTTGTTACAAAATTGCATTTTGTTGCCTCCAGAGACGCCAAAGACCATGAACAGAACTTTTTTTTATAATAGTTATAAAAAATAGTAAAAAAAAAATGTATAATAGTAATAAATAATATATTTTTTAAATATATATAAATTAATAAAAAAATATTTTTTAAAATATGTATAATTTAATAAATAAATATTTTTTTAAATACATATAAATTAATAAATGAATATTTTTTTTAGGATAGGTTTTATACAAAAACTGCTTTTTCATGTAAAATTCACTTTATAAAAGATTAAACGATAGGCAAAAATCTTACACTAAACCTTGTGAAATTATCCCCATGAATTAAAGTTCTTTTATATAAGTTAATTTTACATAAAAAGCTGTTTCTGTATAAAAACCTATACAAATATTAATTTATTAATTTATATATATTTAAAAAATATCTAAAATCCGCCGAAAAACATTAATAAACAGGAAAATAAAAAAAATTTAACTACTATTTTGTTACAAAATTGCATTTTGTTGCCTCCAGAGACGCCAAAGACCATGAACAGAACTTTTTTTAATAATAGTTATAAAAAATAGTTATAAAAAATGTATAATAGTAATAAATAATATATTTTTTAAATATATATAAATTAATGAATAAATATTTTTTTAAATATGTATAAATTAATAAATAAATATTTTTTAATACATATAAATTAATAAATAAATATTTTTTTAAATAGGTTTTTATACAAAAACTGCTTTTTCATGTAAAATTCACTTTATAAAAGATTAAACGATAGGCAAAAATCTTACACTAAACCACGTGAAATTATCCCCATGAATTAAAGTTAGAAATGAGGGTCTTTTATATAAGTTAATTTTACATAAAAAACTGTTTTGTATAAAAACCTATAAAAATATTAATTTATTAATTTATATATATTTTAAAAATATCTTAAATCCTCCGAAAAACATTAATAAACAGAAAAATAATTTTTTAACTACTATTTTGTTGCCTCCAGAGACCCCAAAGACCATGAACAGAACTTTTTTATAATAGTTTTAAAAATAGTTATAAAAAATGTATAATAGTAATAAATAATATATTTTTAAATATGTATATAAATTAATAAATAAATATTTTTTTAAATAGGTTTTTATACAAAACTGCTTTTTCATGTAAAATTCACTTTATAAAAGATTAAACGATAGGCAAAAATCTTACACTAAACCATGTGAAATTATCCCCATGAATTAAAGTTAGAAATGTGGGTCTTTTATATAAGTTAATTTAACATAAAAAGCTGTTTTTGTATAAAAACCCTATAAAAATATTTATTTATTAATTTATATATATTTAAAAAATATCATACATCCTCCGAAAAACATTAATAAACAGGAAAATAAAAAAAATTTAACTACTATTTTGTTACAAAATTGCATTTTGTTGCCTCCAGAGACGCCAAAGACCATGAACAGAACTTTCTTTTTATAATAGTAATAAATAATATTTTCTTTAAATATATATAAATTAATAAATAAATATTTTTTTAAATATGTATAAATTAATAAATAAATATTTTTTTTAATACATATAAATTAATAAATTAATATTTTTTAAATAGGTTTTTATACAAAAACTGCCTTTTTATGTAAAATTCACTTTATAAAAGATTAAACGATAGGCAAAAATCTTACACTAAACCATGTGAAATTATCCCCATGAATTAAAGTTCTTTTATATAAGTTAATTTTACATAAAAAGCTGTTTCTGTATAAAAACCTATACAAATATTAATTTATTAATTTGTATATATTTAAAAAATATCTAAAATCCTCCGAAAAACATTAATAAACAGGAAAATAAAAAAAATTTAACTACTATTTTGTTACAAAATTGCATTTTGTTGCCTCCAGAGACGCCAAAGACCATGAACAGAACTTTTTTTAATAATAGTTATAAAAAATAGTTATAAAAAATGTATAATAGTAATAAATAATATTTTCTTTAAATATATATAAATTAATAAATAAATATTTTTTAAAATATGTATAATTTAATAAATAAATATTTTTTTAAATACATATAAATTAATAAATAAATATTTTTTAAAATAGGTTTTTATACAAAAACTGCCTTTTTATGTAAAATTCACTTTATAAAAGATTAAACGATAGGCAAAAATCTTACACTAAACCATGTGAAATTATCCCCATGAATTAAAGTTAGAAATGTGGGTCTTTTATATAAGTTAATTTTACATAAAAAGCTGTTTTTGTATAAAAACCCTATAAAAATATTTATTTATTAATTTGTATATATTTAAAAAATATCATACATCCTCCGAAAAACATTAATAAACAGGAAAATAAAAAAAATTTAACTACTATTTTGTTACAAAATTGCATTTTGTTGCCTCCAGAGACGCCAAAGACCATGAACAGAACTTTTTTTTATAATAGTTATAAAAAATAGTAAAAAAAAAAAAAATTATAATAGTAATAAATAATATATTTTTTAAATATATATAAATTAATAAATAAATATTTTTTTAAATATGTATAAATTAATAAATAAATATTTTTTTTAATACATATAAATTAATAAATTAATATTTTTTAAATAGGTTTTTATACAAAAACTGCCTTTTTATGTAAAATTCACTTTATAAAAGATTAAACGATAGGCAAAAATCTTACACTAAACCACGTGAAATTATCCCCATGAATTAAAGTTAGAAATGAGGGTCTTTTATATAAGTTAATTTAACATAAAAAGCTGTTTTTGTATAAAAACCTATAAAAATATTTATTTATTAATTTATATATATTTAAAAAAAATCATAAATCCTCCGAAAAACATTAATAAACAGGAAAATATTTTTTTTAACTACTATTTTGTTACAAAATTGCATCCAGAGATGCCAAAGACCATGAACAGAACTTTTTTTTATAATAGTTATAAAAAATAGTTATAAAAAAATGTATAATAGTAATAAATAATATATTTTTTAAATATATATAAATTAATAAAATAATATTTTTTTAAATATATATAAATTAATGAATTAATATTTTTTAAAATATATATAAATTAATAAATACATATTTTTTTAAATATATATAAATTAATAAATAAATATATTTTTTTAAATATATATAAATTAATAAATAAATATTTTTTTTAAATAGGTTTTTATACAAAAACTGCTTTTTTATGTAAAATTCACTTTATAAAAGATTCGCAATTCTAAATTTAATTCATGGGGATAACATGGATAATTTCACATGGTTTAGGGTAGGATTTTTGCCCATTTTTTGGAAAATACAGTTTTAAAACTTTTACCAGTAGACGGCTGCAGAGATCCACTATTTGCTATTTGACTAACAAAATTAGATATCTTTTCACAAGCTTTTTCAGCTGAGTTCATATCTACATATTATGAAATCACAATTGTAACAATTAAAATAACTTTTTGTCAAAGTTTAGCATTTTTTGTACTGAAACAAAATCAGTTTTATTACATATTGAGGAACATAAGAATGCAACAACAACAAATTATTTTTTTTTTTTTGACAAATTATGAGAGCAGTTTTTATGGTCTCTAAATGTATTTCTGTGTGTCCTGTATATTTCATAATATGTAGATACGAACTCAAATGAAAAAAGCTTGTGAAAAGATATCTTTCAGGTGGTCAAATAGCAAACAGTCTTACTTTTAATCCAGTATTTTCTTTTATATAAGTTAATTTTACATGAAAAGCTGTTTTTGTATAAAAAAAACTTTAAAAAATATTTATTTATTAATTTATATTTATTTAAAAAATATCATAAATCCTCCGAAAACTCCAGAAATGTGGAGTAAAAACATTAATAAACAGGAAAAATTTTTAACTATTATTTTGTTACAAAATTGCATTTTGTTGCCATGAACAGAACTTTTTTTTGTCACACCAACGTAATATCAAGATATCATTCCAATTTTTTTTTATTTGTAAATCAAGATAAATCAAAGGTAAATCAAGGGCCGCATAAGGGTTAAATCGAATGAAACGAGAGTTAAAGAAGTAGCTTTAAAAATAATGAAATCCTGTTTGGTCTATGCATATATATGCAAATGTTAAACAAACGAACTTGACCTCAGAAAGACAAACTAAAACGAAAGGCTGAAGTCTGATTTAGTTAAACTCTGAGTGAGAAACTGACATGAATTGACCATTTTTAGGGACCATCTCACTATTTTAATCAAATTAAATAAACTTAAGGAATTATTTTTTATTTCCAATTGCGGTTTTACTTATTTTCAGTGTTGCTTTTAAAAGAAATGCATTACATTATTGAGTTACAATATTAAGTTACTCCCCAAAAAGTAACCAATTACGTTACTTTTGCGTTACTTTTTAAATCTGGGCAGGGCTTGCTTGTTTGTTTTCAATATAAAAAGTTCTATTTTTGGTGGTAATATTATGAAATATTTTTACTATTTAAATAACTGCTTTCTATTTGAATGTATTTAAAACTGTAATTTATTTCTGTGATCAAAGCTGTATTTTCAGCATCATTACTGCAGTCTTCCGCATCACGTGATCCTTCAGAAATCAGTATAATATGCGAATATTTAAAACAGTTGAGTACTTTTTTTTATTCTTTGATGAATAGAAAGATCCAAAGATCAGCATTTGTCTGAAATAAAAAGCTTTTGTAATATTATACACTACACCATTCAGAAGCTTGCAGTATAATTTTTATTTATTTATTTATTTACTTTCGTCGTCGTTGTTGTTGTTGTTAGGGCTAAATTATAGAAATACGTTTATTTACGGATGCTTTAAATTGATCAAAAGTGTTGATAAAGATTTCTATTTCAGATAAAAGCTGTTCTTCCAAACATAATATAATAATAAATGTTTCTTGAGCAGCAGATCAGCATATTATACTGATTTCTGAAAGATCATGTGATCTGAAGACTGCAGTAATGATGCTGAAAATTCAGCTTTGATCGCAGAAATAAATTACATTTTAAAATATATTCAAATAGAAAGCCGTTATTGTAAATAGTAAAAATATTTCACACTTTTACTGTTTTTGCTGTACTTTGGATCAAATAAAACAATCATATAAACAATCATAAAAAAATGTATATACATTACACTAATTTATTAAACGCCAAAAACGTCATTTTGGGAGAAGACTCCATTACCCATGATGCACCGCTCTATCGCTGTAACGGCAGAAGCAGCACGCGCGTCGCGTCGCCGATAACATCGCGCCATGGCTGCGTCTCTGTCTCGAGCTCTGAAATTACCAGGTGAGTGATTTAATAGAGATAATAGTGAATAAACGATCAAATGCATGATAGTCATAAGCGGCGGCTCGGATGCGGCGGGCGCGCGCTCGCGCTGCTGTGTTTTGCTCGGTGACGTCAGTGATGTGATTATCAGACGCGGCTTGGTTCCGTTATATCGCCGGAATGCCTTTAAAATCCACATTCGATTGTGAATGTGATCGGAGTGATTGATTTTAATAATCAGATATTCTTTCCATTTATCGATTAAGGCTTCTGAATGAGAGCGACGTCAGAACGAGCGCCGCATTTACTGCAAAACCGCTCGATTATATAATATAAGGTTATATTGAACAGTGGAGCAACACTGCTAGAGCTCAGTGCCTTAAACACTAAACCCCATTCAACACGAAAATACCATGGTACATGCATGCAGAAACCATGGTAGAAACAGTACAGTACCATGGTAAATGGGAAAGTCACGTGATCACTGTTTTCTTTATGTGCGGGGGTTTATCGTGCGTCGTTTTTCAAAATAAATAAATAAATAAAACGTTTAACATTAAAGGTTAACGACTGAATCATTCTTACAAATGTAATAATTATGTATTTAATGTGTTATTATTGTTCTGGCAGCAGTATTTAGCCGAATCAAAGACTATAGAATACCCAAATCGTGTCAGTCGTGTTGTTTTGAACGGGGAAAAGGCAACGCTCATAGTTTAGTATACATAAATGCAAGTTTGGCAATTATAAAACACAGCTTCTCATTGTTAAATGTGTCAATGTATGTAAACATTTCCATGTGTTTATAAAATGATGTAATTATTTTGCATGTATTTATTTGCTTTATTTAGTTTTCTTTTTCTCTTTCTTTATAATTTTGTATCTTTTTTCCCTTTTGTTCACCCCCTGGTCAAATGCTGAATTTTTGAGCTAATAAAAAAAAAAAAAAAATGCAATGCGCCATAAAGCCCCGCCTTCTTAATGAAAGAGCCAATCGTTTATTAGTAAAGTCAGCGCGTCACTGCAGCTGCTGTTAGATATCCCGGTTGCTATAGAAACAATTGGCGCTCAGTACTGCGCATGCGCTCGTCCCCAGCTAACAATGTTAGTTTTTGGTTCCCAAAACGTTCCCTATTGGTTAGCCAGGAAAGTTTTCTTTACGTAACTAGAACGTTTCCTTTAGGTTAGGTGAATGTTCTGGGAACCTACTGGGAACACTCCGGGAACGTTCCCGCAACGTTCTTTTTAGGTTAGGGGAACGTTCTGGGAACCTACTGGGAACGTTCCGAGAACATTCCCACAACGTTCTTTTTAGGTTAGGGGAACGTTCTGGGAACCTACTGGGAACATTCCTGCGACGTTCTAAGAACGTTCCCGGAGCGTTCCCAGTAGGTTCTCTTTTTAATAACCTAAAAAGAGCCTTCCCAGAATGTTCCCTGCAGGTTTTTTTAGGTTATAAAATTAAAACAAAAAATAACCTGCAGGGAACGTTCTGAGAACGCTCTCATTTGGTTCCCAAAAAAAACCTATTGGGAACATTCCGGGAACGTTCCCGCAACGTTCTTTTTAGGTTAGGGGAACGTTCTGGGAACCTACTCGGAACGTTCCCGTAACGTTCTTTTTAGGTTAGGGGAACATTCTGTGAACCTACTGGGAACGTTCCGAGAACATTCCCGTAACGTTCTTTTTAGGTTATGGGAACGTTCTGGGAACCTACTGGGAACGTTCCTGCAACGTTCCCGGAGCGTTCCCAGTAGGTTCTCTTTTTAATAACCTAAAATGAGCCTTCCCAGAACGTTCCCTGCAGGTTTTTTTAGGTTATAAAATTAAAAAAAAAAAAACCTGCAGGGAACGTTCTGAGAACGTTCTTTATAGGTTATTAAAAAGAGAACCTACAGGGAACGTTCTGGGAATGTTCTCATTTGGTTCCCGAAAAAAATAAGCATTTTTTAATGCACAAGCAACCATATTTATGAGGCAGTTCTTGTCGGATTTCTTTGGTGATTTAAAATATGAAATGTAATCGTAAGCTTGGTGAACAGTTTTGAAGAATTTGATGTTTCCCCATTCAAAGAGGCATTTCAAAGATGGCCGCTGAGTGACATGACTTGCCTTAAAGGGACATGGCTGAATCTGTTTGCAGGTAAGAAGGGCTCAGATCTGGGCGAGTATGACCCGCTGACGCAGGCTGACAGTGAGGATGAGACGGAGGACGACGATCTGGTTCTGAACTATCCTCGTAACGGTCTGAGCCCAGTGGTGTCTGACCTGAGGGACGAGGAGGAGTATGATGAGGAGGAGGAGGAGGAGCTGAGAGCCCAGGGGCAGCGGTCGCAGAGAGAGGGGGCGGGGCATGAAGTGGGCTGTGGGCGGGGTCAGGGCGGAGCCGCGGAGGAGAAGGCGGCTCGGGTGCGAAGGGGGGTGCGGACCGCTGCCTTCCTGCTGCCGCTGTCCTGCTGTGCGCTGCTGGTGCTGCTGTGCGCCTTCCTCATCCCCTGCCCACAGGTGGAGCCGCACCGGCCGCAGTGGGAGAGAGAGCTGGGAGACACCGCGGGTGAGTGAGGCTCCAGCGCGTAAGCATTTATGAAATAAAGACGCCACGCCAACATGTGCTCTTCCTCTCAGGCGTGACGTCACCTCCTGTTGCATTGTGGGATGTGGATGGGGACGGGCTGGAGGACATTCTGATTGGTGTCACGAACATCTCCAACGACAGTCAGCCAATGAACGCGCAGAGCAAAGGTGAGCCAATCAGTACGAGAGTACGATCTGACTGATTCAATCAATTCATTATAAGTATAAATGTATTGATAACTATAACGATAATTGTAACAATAACTAGAATGATAATTAACAATAACTTTAACTGTAATATCTGTAAGGATAACTGTAACGATAACTAATAACTATAATGATAACTACTGATAACTGTAACAATAGTTGCTGTGATAACTACAATAATTGTAATGAAAATTATAACAATAGCTATAATGATAACTACGGTAATTGTAATAAAAATTATAATGAAACTATAATGATAACTATAACAACAGTAACAAAAACTATAACGATAACGATAATTGTAACACTCAGAATGAGAACTGTAATGATAACTATAATGATAACTGTAATGATGACTTACGATAATTGCAATAACTGTTACAATAACTACGATAAATATAACAATAATTGTAACAATAACTGTAACGATAACTGTAACGATAATTGTAACAATAACCGTAATGATAACTGTAACGATAACTGTAACGATAACTGTAACGATAATTGTAACAATAACTGTAACAATAACTGTAACGACAATTGTAACAATAACTGTAACAATAATTGTAACAATAACCGTAGCGATAACTGTAACGATAACTGTAACGATAACTGTAACGATAATTGTAACAATAACTGTAACAATAACTGTAACGACAATTGTAACAATAACTGTAACAATAATTGTAACAATAACCGTAGCGATAACTGTAACGATAATTGTAACTATAACAAAAACTGTAACGATAACTGTAATGATAATTGTAACGATAACTGTAATGATAACTGTAACGATAACTGTAACGATAATTGTAACAATAACTGTAACAATAACTGTAACGACAATTGTAACAATAACTGTAACAATAATTGTAACAATAACCGTAGCGATAACTGTAACGATAATTGTAACTATAACAAAAACTGTAACGATAACTGTAATGATAATTGTAACGATAACTGTAACGATAACTGTAATGATAACTGTAACAATAACCGTAACGATAATTGTAACGATAACTAATGATAATTGTAACAATAACTGTAACGATAACTGTAACGATAATTGTAACAATAACTGTAACGATAACTGTAACAATAATTGTAACAATAACTGTAACGATAACTGTAACGATAACTGTAATGATAATTACACGCTGTCCTGCTTGTAACGATAACTGTAACGATAATTGTAACAATAACTGTAACAATAACTGTAACGATAACTGTAACAATAACTGTAACAATAACTGTAACGATAACTGTAACAATAACTGTAACGATAACTGTAACGATAACTGTAACGATAATTGTAACGATAACTGTAACGATAACTGTAACAATAACTGTAACGATAATTGTAACGATAACTGTAACGATAACTGTAACAATAATTGTAACAATAACTGTAACGATAACTGTAACGATAACTGTAACGATAACTGTAACAATAATTGTAACAATAACTGTAACAATAACTGTAACGATAACTGTAACAATAATTGTAACGATAACTGTAACGATAACTGTAACGATAACTGTAACGATAATTGTAACGATAACTGTAACGATAATTGTAACGATAATTGTAACGATAACTGTAACGATAACTGTAACAATAATTGTAACGATAACTGTAACGATAACTTTAACGATAATTGTAACGATAACTGTAACGATAACTGTAACAATAATTGTAACAATAACTGTAACGATAACTGTAACAATAATTGTAACAATAACTGTAACGATAACTGTAACGATAACTGTAACGATAATTGTAACGATAACTGTAACGATAACTGTAACAATAATTGTAACAATAACTGTAACGATAACTGTAACAATAATTGTAACAATAACTGTAACGATAACTGTAACGATAACTGTAATGATAATTACACGCCGTCCTGCTTGTAACGATAACTGTAACGATAATTGTAACAATAACTGTAACAATAACTGTAACGATAATTGTAACAATTCAAGTCAAGTCAAGTCAAGATTATTTATACAGCGCTTTTTACAAGTCAAAGCAACCTTACAGTGTTAAAATAATAAAGTAAAATGTCAATAATAATGCAAGAGTTCCATATTGCAACAAGGTCAAATTGGGGAGGATTCATCTGGTTCCCATGGCCTTGTGCTGGTGTACAATAACTATAACAGTAGCAATAACTGTAACAACAACAACTCTAACTGTAGTAGCTGTAACCATACCTTTAATGATTACTGTAAGGATAATTCCAGCAATAACTGTAGTGATAACTGTTATGATGATGATAGCTGCAGATGTACAGCAGCTGTTTGCAGAGTTTGGTGTCGTCCAATCAGATGTCTCTCTGTGTGTGTAGAGTTGAGCGTGTGGGCGCTGAGCGGTGTGGACGGTCAGCTGCTGTGGAGGAAGTCTCTCAGAGAGCCGCTGTTGTCGGTTCAGTGTGGACTGCAGACAGGAAGTTCAGATCCGCTGAGCTGGAGAGAGACGCCGGACTCGTCCGCCTGTGTCCTGATCAGCTCCGGTCACATGATCGCCGTCAACGCCTCCACAGGTCTCTCACTCTTGACAGATGAACACAGGCGTGTATGTATGTGTGTGTGTGTGCTGATGGCTGCTGTGTTTCAGGACGCACCTGGTGGACGGCGGCTGTAGGAGACGTGGAGTCTCACGCTGTCCTGCTGCCGGACCTGCAGGGAGACGCATTCCCAGACCTGCTGATCGCAACACTGCCGGCAGACCAGGTGACTCACTGCAACACACACACACACACACACACACTCACATATTATGCTCTCCAAAGGCAAAGTACAGTAACTACGTCAACACTGATAATTGTAACGATAATTGTAACAATAACTGTAACAATAACTGTAACAATAACTGTAACGATAATTGTAACGATAATTGTAACAATAACTGTAATAATAATTGAAACGATAACTGTAACGATAATTGTAACGATAATTGTAACAATAAGTGTAATAATAATTGAAACGATAACTGTAACGATAATTGTAACGATAATTGTAACGATAATTGTAACAATAACTGTAATAATAATTGTAACGATAATTGTAACGATAACTGTAACAATAACTGTAACGATAATTGTAACGATAATTGTAACAATAACTGTAATAATAATTGAAACGATAACTGTAACGATAATTGTAACAATAACTGTAACGATAATTGTAACGATAATTGTAACAATAAGTGTAATAATAATTGAAACGATAACTGTAACGATAATTGTAACGATAATTGTAACGATAATTGTAACAATAACTGTAATAATAATTGTAACGATAATTGTAACGATAACTGTAACAATAACTGTAACGATAATTGTAACGATAATTGTAACAATAACTGTAATAATAATTGAAACGATAACTGTAACGATAATTGTAACAATAACTGTAACAATAACTGTAACGATAATTGTAACGATAATTGTAACAATAACTGTAATAATAATTGAAACGATAACTGTAACGATAATTGTAACAATAACTGTAATAATAACTGTAACGATAACTGTAACGATAATTGTAACAATAACTGTAACAATAACTGTAACGATAATTGTAACGATAATTGTAACAATAACTGTAATAATAATTGAAACGATAACTGTAACGATAATTGTAACAATAACTGTAACGATAATTGTAACGATAATTGTAACAATAAGTGTAATAATAAGTGTAATAATAATTGAAACGATAACTGTAACGATAATTGTAACGATAATTGTAACGATAATTGTAACAATAACTGTAATAATAATTGTAACGATAATTGTAACGATAACTGTAACAATAACTGTAACGATAATTGTAACGATAATTGTAACAATAACTGTAATAATAATTGAAACGATAACTGTAACGATAATTGTAACAATAACTGTAACAATAACTGTAACGATAATTGTAACGATAATTGTAACAATAACTGTAATAATAATTGAAACGATAACTGTAACGATAATTGTAACAATAACTGTAATAATAACTGTAACGATAATTGTAACGATAATTGTAACAATAACTGTAACAATAACTGTAACGATAATTGTAACAATAACTGTAATAATAACTGTAACGATAACTGTAACGATAATTGTAACAATAACTTTAATAATAATTGAAACGATAACTGTAACGATAATTGTAACAATAACTGTAATAATAACTGTAACGATAACTGTAACGATAATTGTAACAATAACTGTAACAATAACTGTAACGATAATTGTAACGATAATTGTAACAATAACTGTAATAATAACTGTAACGATAACTGTAACGATAATTGTAACAATAACTGTAACGATAATTGTAACGATAATTGTAACAATAACTGTAATAATAATTGAAACAATAACTGTAACGATAATTGTAACAATAACTGTAATAATAACTGTAACGATAATTGTAACAATAATTGTAACGATAATTGTAACAATAACTGTAATAATAACTGTAACGATAATTGTAACGATAATTGTAACAATAACTGTAATAATAATTGAAACGATAACTGTAACGATAATTGTAACAATAACTGTAATAATAACTGTAACGATAACTGTAACGATAATTGTAACAATAACTGTAACAATAACTGTAACGATAATTGTAACGATAATTGTAACAATAACTGTAATAATAATTGAAACGATAACTGTAACGATAATTGTAACAATAACTGTAACAATAACTGTAACGATAATTGTAACAATAATTGTAACAATAACTGTAATAATAATTGAAACGATAACTGTAACGATAATTGTAACAATAACTGTAACAATAATTTTAACAATAATTGTAACGATAATTGTAACAATAACTGTAATAATAATTGAAACGATAACTGTAACGATAATTGTAACAATAACTGTAACAATAACTGTAACGATAATTGTAACGATAATTGTAACAATAACTGTAATAATAATTGAAACGATAACTGTAACGATAATTGTAACCATAACTGTAACAATAATTGTAACAATAATTGTAACGATAATTGTAACAATAACTGTAATAATAATTGAAATGATAACTGTAACGATAATTGTAACAATAACTGTAACAATAACTGTAATAATAATTGAAACGATAACTGTAACGATAATTGTAACAATAACTGTAACAATAACTGTAACGATAATTGTAACAATAACTGTAATAATAATTGAAACGATAACTGTAACGATAATTGTAACAATAACTGTAATAATAACTGTAACGATAATTGTAACGATAATTGTAACAATAACTAACAATAACTGTAACAATAACTGTAACGATAATTGTAACGATAATTGTAACAATAACTGTAATAATAATTGAAACGATAACTGTAACGATAATTGTAACAATAACTGTAACAATAACTGTAACGATAATTGTAACGATAATTGTAACAATAACTGTAATAATAATTGAAACGATAACTGTAACGATAATTGTAACAATAACTGTAACGATAATTGTAACGATAATTGTAACAATAACTGTAATAATAATTGAAACGATAACTGTAACGATAATTGTAACAATAACTGTAACGATAATTGTAACGATAATTGTAACAATAACTGTAATAATAATTGAAACGATAACTGTAACGATAATTGTAACAATAACTGTAACAATAACTGTAACGATAATTGTAACGATAATTGTAACAATAACTGTAATAATAATTGAAACGATAACTGTAACGATAATTGTAACAATAACTGTAACGATAATTGTAACGATAATTGTAACAATAACTGTAACGATAATTGTAACGATAATTGTAACAATAACTGTAACAATAACTGTAACGATAATTGTAACGATAATTGTAACAATAACTGTAATAATAATTGAAACGATAACTATAACGATAATTGTAACAATAACTGTAACAATAACTGTAACGATAATTGTAACGATAATTGTAACAATAACTGTAATAATAATTGAAACGATAACTGTAACGATAATTGTAACAATAACTGTAACAATAACTGTAACGATAATTGTAACGATAATTGTAACAATAACTGTAATAATAATTGAAACGATAACTGTAACGATAATTGTAACAATAACTGTAACAATAACTGTAACGATAATTGTAACGATAATTGTAACAATAACTGTAATAATAATTGAAACGATAACTGTAACGATAATTGTAACAATAACTGTAACAATAACTGTAACGATAATTGTAACGATAATTGTAACAATAACTGTAATAATAATTGAAACGATAACTGTAACGATAATTGTAACAATAACTGTAACGATAATTGTAACGATAATTGTAACAATAACTGTAACGATAATTGTAACGATAATTGTAACAATAACTGTTACGATAATTGTAACAATAATTGTAACAATAACTGTAACGATAATTGTAACAATAACTGTAATAATAATTGAAACGATAACTGTAACGATAATTGTAACAATAACTGTAACAATAACTGTAACGATAATTGTAACAATAACTGTAATAATAATTGAAACGATAACTGTAACGATAATTGTAACAATAACTGTAACAATAACTGTAACGATAATTGTAACGATAATTGTAACAATAACTGTAATAATAATTGAAACGATAACTGTAACGATAATTGTAACAATAACTGTAATAATAACTGTAACGATAATTGTAACGATAATTGTAACAATAACTGTAATAATAATTGAAACGATAACTGTAACGATAACTGTAACGATAATTGTAACAATAACTGTAACAATAACTGTAACGATAATTGTAACGATAATTGTAACAATAACTGTAACGATAATTGAAACGATAACTGTAACGATAATTGTAACAA
The DNA here is from genome assembly GCF_049309525.1 of Garra rufa. Classification (NCBI taxonomy): domain Eukaryota; kingdom Metazoa; phylum Chordata; class Actinopteri; order Cypriniformes; family Cyprinidae; genus Garra; species Garra rufa. Next base: position 1,908,643 of record NC_133361.1, read on the forward strand.
TAACTGTAACAATAACTGTAACGATAATTGTAACAATAACTGTAATAATAATTGAAACGATAACTGTAACGATAATTGTAACAATAACTGTAATAATAACTGTAACGATAATTGTAACGATAATTGTAACAATAACTGTAACAATAACTGTAACGATAACTGTAACGATAATTGTAACAATAACTGTAACAATAACTGTAACGATAACTGTAACGATAATTGTAACAATAACTGTAATAATAACTGTAACGATAATTGTAACGATAATTGTAACAATAACTGTAACAATAACTGTAACGATAACTGTAACGATAATTGTAACAATAACTGTAACAATAACTGTAACGATAATTGTAACGATAATTGTAACAATAACTGTAATAATAATTGAAACGATAACTGTAACGATAATTGTAACAATAACTGTAATAATAACTGTAACGATAATTGTAACGATAATTGTAACGATAATTGTAACAATAACTGTAATAATAACTGTAATAATAACTGTAACGATAATTGTAACAATAATTGTAACGATAATTGTAACAATAACTGTAATAATAACTGTAACGATAATTGTAGCGATAATTGTAACAATAACTGTAATAATAATTGAAACGATAACTGTAACGATAATTGTAACAATAACTGTAATAATAACTGTAACGATAATTGTAACAATAACTCAGTTTTGACCAAATGTGTAGTTACTGCGCTTTGCCTTTGGAGGGCTGCACATACATAAATAAATAAATGGACACACACACATATCAGGCTGATTATCCGCATTAGGGATGGGCATTTTGGGAAATTTCTCATTTCGCTCATGGATAGGTTTCAAAAACTATGAATGAGTAATCGGGGGCGGAGCTTGTGCGGGGGGCGGGGCATGACTGTAATGGATATAATCAAAAAAATCTGCAGACTGTTATAAAAATGAAAGTTAAAAATAAAAATATGACTTAAAAACCTGTCGATGAAAACACTGTTGGAGTATGATTATGATGCAGCAATGTTATTAATAAAAAAGCATCTAAAAAGAATAGCTGCCTGAGGTGAAGAGTGACTTTATGCCAATAAACTGAAGCCCATTCTATGACACATACTACAATATTAATCAGATAAATTAATTTTATAGTATTAAAAGTACTATAATGTTACTTTTAATACTAGAATATTATTAAAGTATTAAAAGTAACATTACAACTTGTATCTGCACAAAAGGAAATGCCTGTGAACTTAAGTTACATGCTATAGAGAGAGACCTAGCAAACACAGGAAACACAGGACGTTCCCCTAATGTTTTTATTTGGGGTTTTTTTGGGAACCAAATGACAACATTCTAGGAATGTTCCCTGTAGGTTCTCTCTTTAATAACCTATAAAGAACTTTCCCAGAACGTTCCCTGCTGATTTTTTTTTTAGTAGTCATAACCAAACTAATTCAAACTTTGCAGATGTTTCTGGTTAGTCTAATGCTTAAATGTATATATTTTTTCATGTCTGAAATAAGCTTTGAATAAAGCGTAGACATCAAAGTGGTCAAACCGCATTATAATGATAATATAATTTCAATGTTATAGATAAAATAAGCCAAGGTTAACTGTAGTCTGAAAATCATATCATAAACACTGGGTTTATTTGTTTACTGCGCGCCTCTGATCTGCACGCGCATCTCCAGCACGCGCTTTCTCCTGTCTTCAACATCAAGCCGCGCGCTCGCGTAATTCAAAAAATAACGGTCATATCGTTTTACTGACTGACTAACATTCGTGGATTGATCTCTTTAATAGATAATTACTCATAATTAACATATATACCAGAGTAAATATTGTTATTTTACGGAGATTTGACACGTCTAATGGAAGAGAACATGATGTTAACCGAGACGTTTTCGTTTACTGACCGAAAGAGGGAAGCACTTCATCGTTCATTCAGCGGTAAGAAACCAATGTAATGTTATCCTAGTTAAAGACAAATTAATGTTATTCGGTTGTAATGTCTGTAAAAATAGGGTTAGGGTTAATAGACAACATAAAACATAAAACCCAGGCTATTATATGGTATGGTTTGTCTTATCTTACCTTATCTTACCTGTATAATTCAGTCTCATTTAATGCTGCTTATGATGGTTAATGTGCTCTGATTATCTGTAATGATTAGACAATAGTTTAAAACAAGACATGGTGTGTAGTCGTGATTATTGAGGTCACTTACTCCAGGATAATGACCTAATAATAACTAAATAAATAACCTAATGTTCCCTTTAGGTTAGGGGAATATTCCATGAACCTACTGGGAATGGTCCAGGAACGTTCCCAGAATGTTCCCCTAACCTAAAGACAATGTTCTATTTATGTTAAGAAAACTTTGCTGGCTAACCAATACGAAATGTTCCGCAACCAAAAATTGTTTCATAACAGGCATAGAAGGCATTTACTGCAGATTTCACATTCTATTAAGTTTTCCAGTATAATGCTGTTTATGGCAGATTTGTGCTATATTTTCATCTACATTATCACGTGATTCCTGAAATCACCTGCGCGTTCTTAAAGCCATACGAAAGAAAAAAATCAATTGAAATTGAAGTATGCCAACTGTTCAGCAAATATATGACAGTATTTTTAAAGAAGGAAACAAATTGAAAAAAAAAAAAAAAAAAAAAATATATATATATATATATATTTTTTTTTTTTTTCACAATCATCGTTTTCATGATCAGTCATCAGTAGCACATTTCCATTACATATTTGTGTAAAACTATGGCGATATTTTACAAATGTCAGTTAAAAAGTATTGCGAAATTGCAGGGTGTTTCCATTAACCAATGTTGTGCAACAAAAACGTGTCTTTTTCCTCTCGCGATAAATCACGACAACAGATTTTTGTGTGATTTTGGCTATATTTAATTGAATGTGACCTGTAAATGCGGAAAAAATACGTTTCCATTGGTGTTTTGCGAAATATTCCTTTTTCGAATCGCCTGAAAAACCACCTCATGCATAAAAACGTTTTGGTGATATATGGGAGTTTTTGCGCAATTGACGTGTTTCCATTTGGTGTGTTTTCAATTCAATTTAATTTTGTGCAATTCAAGGGGTAATGGAAACGCAGCTAGTAGGCGAATTGAAAATACTTCTAATGGAAACGCGTAAATTTAGTAAAAACTCCCATATATCCCAAAAAGTTATGCTCACATGAGGTGGTTTCTCCTTTTCGAAAAAGGAATATTTTCCAAAACACCAATGGAAACGTTATTTTTTAACGTTATTTTTTAACGTTATATTTTACAAATGCCGATTAAAAAGTATTGCGAAATGACGGCGCTTCCATTAACAGATCTTATGCCACTGAAACATAATATTTTCCTCTCACGATAAATCATGGCAACATATTTTTGTGTGATTTTGGCTATATTTAATTGAACATGACCTGTAAATGCAAAAAAACGTTTCCATTGGTGTTTTGCGAAATATTCCTTTTTCGAATCGCCTGAAAAACCACCTCATGCGAGCATAAAAACTTGTTGGTGATATATGGGAGGTTTTGCGCATTTGACGTGTTTCCATTAGGCGTATTTTCAATTCAATTTCATTTTGCGCAATTTAAGGGGTAATGGAAACATAGCTAGTAGGCGAATTGAAAAAACGGCTAATGGAAACGCATTAATGAGCAAAAACTCCCATATATCCCATATATACCACAAAAAAGTTTTTACGCTCGCATGAGGTGGTTTTTCCTTTTCGAAAAAGGAATATTTCCCAAAACACCAATGGAAATGTTTTTTTTTTTTCCGCATGTACAGGTAACATTCAATTAAATATAGCCAAAATCACACAGAAAACTCATCGCCGTGACTTATCGCCAGAGGAAAAAATTACGTTTCAGTCGCATAAGATCTGTTCATGGAAACGCTGTCATTTTGCAATACTTTTTAATCGGCAGTAGACGCGTTTCCATTACAGATTTGTGCAAAACTATGGCGATATTTTACAAATGTCGATTAAAAAGTATTGCGAAATGATGGTGCTTCCATTAACCGATGTTATACGACTAAAACGTTTTTTCCCTCTCGTGATAAGTCATGGCAATGGATTTTCGTGTGATTTTGGCTATATTTAATCGAATGTGACCTGTAAATACGAAAAAAAAAAAAAAAACATTTCCATTGGTGTTTTGGGAAATATTCCTTTTTCGAATCGCCTGGAAAAACCACCTCATGCGAACATAAAACCTTTTTGGTGATATATGCGAGTTTTTGCGCAATTGTCGCATTTCCATTAGGTGTGTTTTCAATTCGCCTACTATAGCTGCATTGAAATAACGCCTAATGGAAACGCGTCAATTGCGCAAAAACTCCCATATATCGCAAACACGTTTTTATGTTCGCATGAGGTGGTTTTTCAGGTGATTTGAAAAAGGAATATTTCACAAAACACCAATGGAAACTTTTTTTTTTTTTTTTCCGCATGTACAGCTCACATTCAATTAAATATAGCCAAAATCCCACAGAAAACTCATTGCCGTGACTTATCGCCAGAGGAAAATATTAAGTTTCAGTCGTATAACATCGGTTAAAGGAAATGCTGTCATTTTGCAATACCTTTTAATCGGCAGTAGACGCGTTTCCATTACAGATTTGTGCAAAACTATGGCGATATTTTACAAATGTCGATTAAAAAGTATTGCGAAATGATGGTGCTTCCATTAACCGATGTTATACGACTAAAACGTTTTTTCCCTCTCGTGATAAGTCATGGCAATGGATTTTCGTGTGATTTTGGCTATATTTAATCGAATGTGACCTGTAAATACGAAAAAAAAAAAAAAAACATTTCCATTGGTGTTTTGGGAAATATTCCTTTTTCGAATCGCCTGGAAAAACCACCTCATGCGAACATAAAACCTTTTTGGTGATATATGCGAGTTTTTGCGCAATTGTCGCATTTCCATTAGGTGTGTTTTCAATTCGCCTACTATAGCTGCATTGAAATAACGCCTAATGGAAACGCGTCAATTGCGCAAAAACTCCCATATATCGCAAACACGTTTTTATGCTCGCATGAGGTGGTTTTTCAGGCAATTTGAAAAAGGAATATTTCACAAAACAGCAATGGAAACTTTTTTTTTTTTTTTCCCCGCATGTACAGCTCACATTCAATTAAATATAGCCAAAATCCCACAGAAAACTCATCGCCATGACTTATCGCCAGAGGAAAAAAAATTATGTTTTAGTCGTATAACATCGGTTAATGGAAATGCTGTCATTTTGCAATACCTTTTAATCAGCAGTAAGCGCGTTTCCATTACAGATTTGTGCTAAACTTTAGCGCTATTTTATAAATGTTGATTAAAACGTATTGCGAAATGATGGCGCTTCCATTAACCGATGTTATACGACTAAAACGTTTTTTTCCTCTCGTGATAAGTCACGGCAATGACTTATAAAAAACTTGACATAAAAAATGACATAAAAAACTTTTTTGCGATATATGGGAGTTTTTGCGCAATTGACGTGTTTCCATTAGGCATATTTTCAATTCAATTTAATTTTGCGCAATTCAAGGGGTAATGGAAACATAGCTAGTAGGCGAATTGAAAATACGTCTAATGGAAACGCGTAAATTTAGAAAAAACTCCCATATATCCCAAAAAGTTATGCTCACATGAGGTGGTTTTTCCTTTTCGAAAAAGGAATATTTTCCAAAACACCAATGGAAACGTTATTTTTTTTTCATTTACAGGTCATGTTCAATTAAATATAGCCAAAATCACACAGAAAACTCATTGCCGTGACTTATCGCCAGAGGAAAAGATTACAATTCAGTCGCATTAGATCTGTTCATGGAAACGCTGTCATTTTGCAATACTTTTTAATCGTCAGTAGACGCGTTTCCATTACAGATTTGCGCAAAACTATGGCGATATTTTATAAATGTCGATTAAAAAGTATTGTGAAATGATGGCGCTTCCATTAACCGATGTTATACGACTAAAACGTTTTTTTCCTCTCGCGATAAGTCATGGCAATGGATTTTCGTGTGATTTTGGCTATATTTAATTGAATGTGACCTGTAAATGCGAAAAAAAAAAACGTTTCCATTGGTGTTTTGGGAAATATTCCTTTTTCGAATCGCCTGGAAAAACCACCTCATGCGAACATAAAACCTTTTTGGTGATATATGCGAGTTTTTGCGCAATTGTCACATTTCCATTAGGTGTGTTTTCAATTCGCCTACTATAGCTGCATTGAAATAACGGCTAATGGAAATGCGTCAATTGAGCAAAAACTCCCATATATCGCAAACACGTTTTTATGCTCGCATGAGGTGGTTTTTCAGGCAATTTGAAAAAGGAATATTTCACAAAACAGCAATGGAAATTTTTTTTTTTTCCGCATGTACAGCTCACATTCAATTAAATATAGCCAAAATCACACAGAAAACTCATCGCCGTGACTTATTGCGAGAGGAAAAAATTATGTTTTAGTCGTATAACATCGGTTAATGGAAATGCTATCATTTTTCAATACCTTTTAATCAGCAGTAAGCGCGTTTCCATTACAGATTTGTGCTAAACTTTAGCGCTATTTTACAAATGTCAATTAAAAAGTATTGCGAAATGATGGCGCTTCCATTAACCGATGTTATACGACTAAAACGTTTTTTTCCTCTCGTGATAAGTCATGGCAATGACTTATAAAAAACTTGACATAAAAAATGAACATAAAAAACTTTTTTGCGATATATGGGAGTTTTTGCGCAATTGACGTGTTTCCATTAGGCGTATTTTCAATTCAATTTAATTTTGCGCAATTCAAGGGGTAATGGAAACATAGCTAGTAGGCGAATTGAAAATACGGCTAATGGAAACGCGTAAATTTAGAAAAAACTCCCATATCCCAAAAAGTTTTTATGCTCACATGAGGTGGTTTTTCCTTTTCGAAAAAGGAATATTTTCCAAAACACCAATGGAAACGTTATTTTTTTTCATTTACAGGTCATGTTCAATTAAATATAGCCAAACTCCCACAGAAAACTCATTGCCGTGACTTATTGCGAGAGGAAAAGATTACGTTTCAGTCGCATTAGATCTGTTCATGGAAACGCTGTCATTTTTCAATACTTTTTAATCGGCAGTAGACGCGTTTCCATTACAGATTTGCGCAAAACTTTAGCGATATTTTACAAATGTCGATTAAAAAGTATTGCGAAATGATGGCGCTTCCATTAACCGATGTTATACGACTAAAACGTTTTTTTTTCCTCTCGCGATAAGTCACGGCAATGAGTTTTCTGTGTGATTTTGGCTATATTTAATCGAATGTGACCTGTACATGCGGAAAAAAACGTTTCCATTTCCTTTTCGAATCGCCTGGAAAAACCACCTCATGCGAACATAAAACCTTTTTGGTGATATATGCGAGTTTTTGCGCAATTGTCGCATTTCCATTAGGTGTGTTTTCAATTCGCCTACTATAGCTGCATTGAAATAACGCCTAATGGAAACGCGTCAATTGCGCAAAAACTCCCATATATCGCAAACACGTTTTTATGTTCGCATGAGGTGGTTTTTCAGGCAATTTGAAAAAGGAATATTTCACAAAACAGCAATGGAAACTTTTTTTTTTTTCGCATGTACAGCTCACATTCAATTAAATATAGCCAAAATCACACAGAAAACTCATTGCCGTGACTTATTGCGAGAAGAAAAAATTATGTTTTAGTCGTATAACATCGGTTAATGGAAATGCTGTCATTTTTCAATACCTTTTAATCAGCAGTAAGCGCGTTTCCATTACAGATTTGTGCTAAACTTTAGCGCTATTTTATAAATGTCGATTAAAAAGTATTGCGAAATGATGGCGCTTCCATTAACCGATGTTATACGACTAAAACGTTTTTTTCCTCTCGTGATAAGTCATGGCAATGGATTTTCGTGTGATTTTGGCTATATTTAATCGAATGTGACCTGTAAATGCGAAAAAAAAAAAACGTTTCCATTGGTGTTTTGGGAAATATTCCTTTTTCGAATCGCCTGGAAAAACCACCTCATGCGAACATAAAACCTTTTTGGTGATATATGCGAGTTTTTGCGCAATTGTCGCATTTCCATTAGGTGTGTTTTCAATTCGCCTACTATAGCTGCATTGAAATAACGCCTAATGGAAACGCGTCAATTGCGCAAAAACTCCCATATATCGCAAACACGTTTTTATGCTCGCATGAGGTGGTTTTTCAGGCAATTTGAAAAAGGAATATTTCACAAAACAGCAATGGAAACTTTTTTTATTTTTTTTCCGCATGTACAGCTCACATTCAATTAAATATAGCCAAAATCACACAGAAAACTCATCGCCGTGACTTATCGCCAGAGGAAAAAATTATGTTTTAGTCGTATAACATCGGTTAATGGAAATGCTATCATTTTTCAATACCTTTTAATCAGCAGTAAGCGCGTTTCCATTACAGATTTGTGCTAAACTTTAGCGCTATTTTACAAATGTCAATTAAAACGTATTGCGAAATGACGGCGCTTCCATTAACCGATGTTATACGACTAAAACGTTTTTTTCCTCTCGTGATAAGTCATGGCAATGACTTATAAAAAACTTGACATAAAAAATGACATAAAAAACTTTTTTGCGATATATGGGAGTTTTTGCGCAATTGACGTGTTTCCATTAGGTGTATTTTCAATTCAATTTAATTTTGCGCAATTTAAGGGGTAATGGAAACATAGCTAGTAGGCGAATTGAAAATACGGCTAATGGAAACGCGTAAATTTAGTAAAAACTCCCATATATCCCAAAAAGTTTTTATGCTCACATGAGGAGGTTTTTCCTTTTCGAAAAAGGAATATTTTCCAAAACACCAATGGAAACGTTATTTTTTTGCATTTACAGGTCATGTTCAATTAAATATAGCCAAAATCCCACGAAAACTCATTGCCGTGACTTATCGCCAGAGGAAAAGATTACGTTTCAGTCGCATTCATTTTTCAATACTTTTCCATTACAGATTTGTGCAAAACTTTAGCGCTATTTTACAAATGTTGATTAAAAAGTATTGCGAAATGATGGTGCTTCCATTAACCGATGTTATACGACTAAAACATTTTTTCCCTCTCGTGATAAGTCATGGCAATGGATTTTCGTGTGATTTTGGCTATATTTATTCGAATGTGACCTGTAAATGCGAAAAAAAAAAAAACGTTTCCATTGGTGTTTTGGGAAATATTCCTTTTTCGAATCGCCTGGAAAAACCACCTCATGCGAGCATAAAACCTTTTTGGTGATATATGCGAGTTTTTGCGCAATTGTCGCATTTCCATTAGGTGTGTTTTCAATTCGCCTACTATAGCTGCATTGAAATAACGCCTAATGGAAACGCGTCAATTGCGCAAAAAACTCCCATATATCGCAAACACGTTTTTATGCTCGCATGAGGTGGTTTTTCAGGCAATTTGAAAAAGGAATATTTCACAAAACAGCAATGGAAACTTTTTTTTTTTTTTTCGCAATGTACAGCTCACATTCAATTAAATATAGCCAAAATCACACAGAAAACTCATCGCCGTGACTTATCGCCAGAGGAGAAAATTATGTTTTAGTCGTATAACATCGGTTAATGGAAATGCTATCATTTTTCAATACCTTTTAATCAGCAGTAGACGCGTTTCCATTACAGATTTGTGCAAAACTTTAGCGCTATTTTACAAATGTCAATTAAAACGTATTGCGAAATGATGGCGCTTCCATTAACCGATGTTATACGACTAAAACGTTTGTTTCCTCTCGTGATAAGTCATGGCAATGACTTATAAAAAACTTGACATAAAAAATGACATAAAATTTTTTTTTGCGATATATGGGAGTTTTTGCGAAATTGACGTGTTTCCATTAGGCATATTTTAAATTCAATTTAATTTTGAGCAATTCAAGGGGTAATGGAAACATAGCTAGTAGGCGAATTGAAAATACGGCTAATGGAAACGCGTAAATTGAGCAAAAACTCCCATATATCCCAAAAAGTTTTTATGCTCACATGAGGTGGTTTTTCCTTTTCGAAAAAGGAATATTTTCCAAAACACCAATGGAAACGTTATTTTTTTTGCATGTACAGCTCACATTCAATTAAATATAGCCAAAATCACACAGAAAACTCATTGCCGTGACTTATCGCCAGAGGAAAAGATTACAATTCAGTCGCATTAGATCTGTTCATGGAAACGCTGTCATTTTTCAATACCTTTTAATCAACAGTAAGCGCGTTTCCATTACAGATTTGTGCTAAACTATGGCGATATTTTACAAATGTCGAATAAAAAGTATTGCGAAATGATGGCGCTTCCATTAACCGATGTTATACGACTAAAACAGCAATGAGTTTTCTGTGTGATTTTGGCTATATTTATTCGAATGTACCTGTAAATGCGAAAAAAAAACGTTTCCATTGGTGTTTTGGGAAATATTCCTTTTTCGAATCACCTGAAAAAACCACCTCATGCGAACATAAAACCTTTTTGGTGATATATGCGAGTTTTTGCGCAATTGTCGCATTTCCATTAGGTGTGTTTTCAATTCGCCTACTATAGCTGCATTGAAATAACGCCTAATGGAAACGCGTCAATTGCGCAAAAACTCCCATATATCGCAAACACGTTTTTATGCTCGCATGAGGTGGTTTTTCAGGCAATTTGAAAAAGGAATATTTCACAAAACAGCAATGGAAACTTTTTTTTTTTTTTTTCCGCATGTACAGCTCACATTCAATTAAATATAGCCAAAATCACACAGAAAACTCATCGCCGTGACTTATTGCGAGAGGAAAAAATTATGTTTTAGTCGTATAACATCGGTTCATGGAAATGCTATCATTTTTCAATACCTTTTAATCAGCAGTAAGCGCGTTTCCATTACAGATTTGTGCTAAACTTTAGCGCTATTTTACAAATGTCAATTAAAACGTATTGCGAAATGACGGCGCTTCCATTAACCGATGTTATACGACTAAAACGTTTTTTTCCTCTCGTGATAAGTCATGGCAATGACTTATAAAAAACTTGACATAAAAAATGACATAAAAAACTTTTTTGCGATATATGGGAGTTTTTGCGCAATTGACGTGTTTCCATTAGGCATATTTTCAATTCAATTTAATTTTGCGCAATTCAAGGGGTAATGGAAACATAGCTAGTAGGCGAATTGAAAATACGGCTAATGGAAACACGTAAATTGAGCAAAAACTCCCATATATCCCACAAAAAAGTTTTTCGAAAAAGGAATATTTCGCTAACCAGCGATGGAAATGTTTTTCCGCATTTCCAGCTCACATTCGATTAAATATAGCCAAATCCCACAAAAATCCATTACCATGACTTGACGTAAAAATTACGTTTTTGTGGTTTAACATCGGTTAATGGAAACGCCGCCATTGCGCAATACTGTTTTATCGACATTTATAAAATGTTGCCAAAGTTTACTGTCATGGCGAGTTCTTGATCGCTGTTGCACATCCCTAATCCGCGTCTGTTCTCAGGTGTCTGATCTGGCTCTGGTCCTGATCTCCGGCCGATCGGGCGCTCTGATTGGCCGTCCGGTGAACTTTAACCTCACGGCTCAGGGAAAGCTGATCGGTCCGCTGCTGCACGAGACACAGGCGGGAGCCTATTATGTGCTGTTTGGACTGGGTGAGTCAAACACAGGCGAATATACGGTGCCTTGCGAAAGTATTCACACCCCTTCATTTTTACACATTTTGTTTTGTTGCAGCATTATGTTAAACTGCTTTAAATTACTTTTTCCCCAAATCAATCTACACTCCATACTCCATAATGGCAAAGAAAAAAATAGGTTTTTAACATTTGTGCAAATTTATTAGAAATAAAAACTGAGAAGATCCCGTTGCATAAGTATTCATACCCTTTTCTGGGACACTCAGGAGCATTCATATCGCTTCTAGATGTTCCTACACTTGGAGTGGAGTTAAACTGTGGCGAATTCACGTGAATGAGTCTGATTTAGAAAGACACACGCCTCTCAGAAAAGGTCTAACAGCTGAAAATGCAGATCAGAGCAAAAACCAAGATAACTGCCTGTAGAGCTCAGTGACAGACTTGTGTTAAGGTGATGATCTAGAGAAGAGTTCAGAAACAAATCTGCTGCATTGAAGGTTGACAGAAGCATTCTCCATAATGGAAGACGATTGGAACAACTAGGACTCTAGAAAATGTCCAAGCTGACAGAGATGGAGAGGTGAAAAGGTGAGGCAAAGATAATTGCCAAATGCAGATGTGCAAAGATGCTCACATCAGACCCAAAAACACTTGAGGCTGGAAAGCTGCTTCAACTATGGACTGAGTTAAGGGTGTGAATACTTATGCAATCTACTTATTTCAGTGTTTTATTTTTTATACATTTGTCATTATTATGGTGTGTGGAGTGCGAATCTAATCTAATTTAAAGCAGTTTATCGTAATGCTGCAACAAAACAAAACGTGACAAAAACGAAGGGGTGTGAATACTTTTGCAAGGCACTGTATTTGTGTGTTTATTTGTGTTTGTGTTTATGTGTGTGTGTGTTCAGGTACGGTGGAGGCGGTGTCTCTGTCCTACATCTACAGTCAGGCGACGGGTCGGACAGCACCGTCTCGAGTTCGACTGAAGGAGCCCGTCTGGGAGCGTCTGAGGAAGAGCAACTCGTCTTCACTCATTCACATCAGCAGGTGCAGCACACTCACACACTGAGACACACACTCACTGACACACACTCATAGACCCAGACTGAGGTGTGTTTGTGTGTCTCAGCGGCTCCGATCAGGTGGAGTTCCTGCTTCCTCTGGTGGCCGGTGTGTGTCAGCGTCACAGTAATCTGGACGGCGTGTCGGGTCTGAACTCCAGCCGCAGCGACTGGATCCTGCTGTGTGACGTCAGCAGCCGTCTGTCCGTCGTCAGAGCCAGCGACACACACACCGTCTGGAGCCTCGGCCTCGCCTCCATTCACACGTCTGTATCCGCATCCAGCCTTTATACTTCCTGCTTTAGTTCAAGTGTGTAACTGTGGGCTGGTTTCACAGACAGGGTTTAGCCTAAGCCAGGATTAGCTCATAGTTCAGGACATTCAAGGAGTGCATCGAGACAAAACGTATCACACAATATATTTGAAGATCAATCAGTGCAGGTTCAGTTTCAGTTGAAACAGCTCAGCTTTACATTTTAGTCTGGGACTAGGCTTAAGTCTGGTCTGTGAAACCGGGGGTGCGTGTTTTTGTTGTTTTATTGATATCGCAAATTATTTCTTGACTTTTGTATTTTCCTTATTTAATTAATTTGAAGTTGTTGTGCACTTTTGTAGTTTTGAATTAGTTTTCATTTTTAAATTTTTCGTTTTTAAGTTTTAGTAATTTATTTTATTTTGTAGTCCTTAATAACTTTTTTGTTTTTTGTAGGTAGTTTTTTATTTTTATTAGTTTTTATTTTTTGTAGTTTTGTAGTTCTTAATAATTCCTTTTGTTTTTATTTTTTGTAGTTTTTTATTTTTTATTATTTTTAAATTTTTTGTAGTTCTTAACTTTTTTTGTATTTTTTATTTTTTTATTTTTTATTAGTTTTACATTTTTTGTAGTTTTGTAGTTCTTAATAACTCTTTTTGTGTTTTTATTTTTTGTAGTTTTTAAATTTTTGTAGTTTTGTTTTTTTGTGGTTTTTTAATTTTTTATTAGTTTTTAATTTTTGTAGTTTTGTAGTTCTTAATAACTTTTTTGTTTTTATTTTTTGTAGTTTTATTTTATTTTTTTGTAGTTTTGTAGTTCTTAACTTTTTTGTTTTTATTTTTTGTAGTTTTTTATTTTTATAAGTTTTTATTTTTTGTAGTTTTGTAGTTCTTAATAACTTTGTTTTTATTTATTGTAGTTTATTTTTTATTAGTTTTTTATTTTTTGTAGTTTTGTAGTTCTTAATAACTTTTTACATTTTTTGTAGTTTTTTATTTTTTATTAGTTTTTAATTTTTTGTAGTTTTGTAGTTCTTAACTTTTTTGTGTTTTTATTTTTTGTATTTTTTATTAGTTTTAAATTTTTTGTAGTTTTGTAGTTCTTAACTTTTTGTGTTTTTATTTTTTGATAATTTCATTGTGCATTTTTATATTTTTTAAATGATATATTTTTTACATATTCATTTTAACTTTAGTTGAAGTTTTAGTAATTTTATTCCACATTTTTAGACATTTTGTTTTTATTTGATTTTTCATTTCATTTTTTGTTTGTTAAAGGTTTTCTGTTGTGTTTTTATCATTTTTATTGATCATTTTTGTTTAAAGTTTTAGTTTTTATTTAATTGTCTTAAAGTTTTAGCAATTTATTTGCACACTTTTAGTAATATTTTAAATTAGTTTTTTGTTTTAATATTTCCAATTTACATTTTAATTTTATTTAGTGCTAGTAATTTTATTGTCTTTTTTGTTAGTTTTTGTTTTTAATTTAGGTATGTAATATTTTTATATTTTACAAAGTTTTTGTAATACTTTAAATCATTTTTTATTTTCATATTTTCCACTTACATTTTAATGTAAGTTAGTTTTGTCATTTCTCTGCATATTTTTTGTTATTTTATTATGCTTTGTGGTTTTTATTAACTTAGTTTGTGTCAGTGTTTAGTTGTTTCATTGTGCATTTTTATTAATATTTTTATTTTATTTTATTTATTTATTTATTTATTTTTTCATCTTAAGTCAAAGTTTTAGTAATTTTGATTACATTTTTGCTTTTTTATTTTAATTTAATTTAAATAATAATTTAAATAAATTAATCCGAATTATACCTTTATTTTTGTTTTCCCCGAAAGTTTTTGTCATTTCATTGTGCATTTTTATATTTTTTAAATGATTTATTTTTCCATCTTCAGGTTAACTTTAGTTGAAGTTCTAGTTGTTGTTTTTTTTTTTTTTTACATTTTTGCTGTTTTTATTAAAATTTAGTTTTTATTTGATTTTCCATTTCCATTTCAAGGTATTCTGTTGTGTGTTTTTGTAGTTTTTATTAATAATTTTTTTTATGTTTCAATTTTCGGTTTTCATTTCACGTTTTCATTTAATCGTCTTAAAGTTTTAGCAATTTATTTGCACATTTTTTGTAATATTTTAAATTAGTTTTTTATTTAACAAATAACATTTTATTTAGTGATAGTAATTTTATTGTCTTTTTGTTTTTTATTTAAGTACGTAATAATTTTATATTTTCCAAAGTTTTACAAATTTTTTGTAATACTTTAAATCATTTTTTATTTTCATATTTTCCTCTTACATTTTAATGTTAGTTTTAGTCATTTCTCTGCATATTTTTAGTAATCTTATTGTGTTTTGTAGTTTTTATTAACTTATTTTGCATTTTCATGGTTTAGTAGTTTCATTGTGCATTTTTATTAATATTTAAAATAATTTTTATATTTTTTGTCTTTAGTTAAAGTTTTAGCCATTTTGATTGTACCTTTTTGCTTTTTCATTTTAATTTAATTTTGTATTATATTTACCATTTATTTTTTATTTAAGTTTTCTGTTGTGTGTTTTTGCAGTTTTTATTAATCTTTTTTTCATTTTCTGTTTTCATTTTAATTTGATGTAACGTTTTACTAATTCCTTTGCACATTTTTACTAATACTTGAAATTAATTATTGTATGTTTTCATTTAAATTTTAGTAATTTATTTGCACATTTTTAGTAATATTTTAATTTAGTTTTTATTTTAATATTTACCGTTTACATTTTAATTTTAGTTAGTGTTAGTACTTTTATTGTATTTTTTCTGTCTGTTTTTGTTTTCTTTTTTATTAAGTATGTAAATTAAATTATTACTATTTATATTTTCAGTTAGTTTTTACTTTCATATTTTCTGTTTACATTTTTTATAAATTTGTATTTTAATATTTTCAGTTTTAATTTAAATTTGAGTTAGTTTTAGTAATTTATTTGCACATTTTTAGTAATATTTTAATTTAGTTTTTATTTTAATATTTACCGTTTACATTTTAATTTTAGTTAGTGTTAGTACTTTTATTGTATTTTTTCTGTCTGTTTTTGTTTTCTTTTTTATTAAGTATGTAAACTACAAACTTAATTTTATACTTCATTCAATTTTTTGTATTTTTTTTATATTTTCAGTTAGTTTTATTTTCACATTTAGTTTTTCCATTTAAATTTGAGTTAGATTTTTCCATTTCCATTTTAATTTCATTGTATTTTTTCTGTCTGTTTTTGTTTTCTTTTTTATTAAGTATGTAAATTACTTAATTAAATTATTACTATTTATACTTTCATATTTTCTGTTTACATTTTTTATAAATTTTTATTTTAATATTTTCAGGTTTAATTTAAATTTGAGTTAGTTTTAGTCATTTATTTGCACATTTTTAGTAATATTTTAATTTAGTTTTTATTTTAATATTTACCGTTTACATTTTAATTTTAGTTAGTGTTAGTACTTTTATTGTATTTTTTCTGTCTGTTTTTGTTTTCTTTTTTATTAAGTATGTAAACTACAAACTTAATTTTATACTTCATTCAATTTTTTGTATTTTTTTTATATTTTCAGTTAGTTTTATTTTCACATTTAGTTTTTCCATTTAAATTTGAGTTAGATTTTTCCATTTCCATTTTAATTTCATTGTATTTTTTCTGTCTGTTTTTGTTTTCTTTTTTATTAAGTATGTAAATTACTTAATTAAATTATTACTATTTATACTTTCATATTTTCTGTTTACATTTTTTATAAATTTTTATTTTAATATTTTCAGGTTTAATTTAAATTTGAGTTAGTTTTAGTCATTTATTTGCACATTTTTAGTAATATTTTAATTTAGTTTTTATTTTAATATTTACCGTTTACATTTTAATTTTAGTTAGTGTTAGTACTTTTATTGTATTTTTTCTGTCTGTTTTTGTTTTCTTTTTTATTAAGTATGTAAACTACAAACTTAATTTTATACTTCATTCAATTTTTTGTATTTTTTTCAGTTAGTTTTATTTTCATATTTTGTTTTTCCATTTAAGTTAGTTTTTTTCCATATACATTTTAATTTCATTGTATTTTTTCTGTCTGTTTTTGTTTTCTTTTTTATTAAGTATGTAAATTAAATTATTACTATTTATATTTTCAGTTAGTTTTTACTTTCATATTTTCTGTTTACATTTTTTATAAATTTTTATTTTAATATTTTCAGTTTTAATTTAAATTTGAGTTAGTTTTAGTAATTTATTTGCACATTTTTAGTAATATTTTAATTTAGTTTTTATTTTAATATTTACCGTTTACATTTTAATTTTAGTTAGTGTTAGTACTTTTATTGTATTTTTTCTGTCTGTTTTTGTTTTCTTTTTTATTAAGTATGTAAACTACAAACTTAATTTTATACTTCATTCAATTTTTTGTATTTTTTTTATATTTTCAGTTAGTTTTATTTTCACATTTAGTTTTTCCATTTAAATTTGAGTTAGATTTTTCCATTTCCATTTTAATTTCATTGTATTTTTTCTGTCTGTTTTTGTTTTCTTTTTTATTAAGTATGTAAATTACTTAATTAAATTATTACTATTTATACTTTCATATTTTCTGTTTACATTTTTTATAAATTTTTATTTTAATATTTTCAGGTTTAATTTAAATTTGAGTTAGTTTTAGTCATTTATTTGCACATTTTTAGTAATATTTTAATTTAGTTTTTATTTTAATATTTACCGTTTACATTTTAATTTTAGTTAGTGTTAGTACTTTTATTGTATTTTTTCTGTCTGTTTTTGTTTTCTTTTTTATTAAGTATGTAAACTACAAACTTAATTTTATACTTCATTCAATTTTTTGTATTTTTTTTATATTTTCAGTTAGTTTTATTTTCACATTTAGTTTTTCCATTTAAATTTGAGTTAGATTTTTCCATTTCCATTTTAATTTCATTGTATTTTTTCTGTCTGTTTTTGTTTTCTTTTTTATTAAGTATGTAAATTACTTAATTAAATTATTACTATTTATACTTTCATATTTTCTGTTTACATTTTTTATAAATTTTTATTTTAATATTTTCAGGTTTAATTTAAATTTGAGTTAGTTTTAGTCATTTATTTGCACATTTTTAGTAATATTTTAATTTAGTTTTTATTTTAATATTTACCGTTTACATTTTAATTTTAGTTAGTGTTAGTACTTTTATTGTATTTTTTCTGTCTGTTTTTGTTTTCTTTTTTATTAAGTATGTAAACTACAAACTTAATTTTATACTTCATTCAATTTTTTGTATTTTTTTTATATTTTCAGTTAGTTTTATTTTCACATTTAGTTTTTCCATTTAAATTTGAGTTAGATTTTTCCATTTCCATTTTAATTTCATTGTATTTTTTCTGTCTGTTTTTGTTTTCTTTTTTATTAAGTATGTAAATTACTTAATTAAATTATTACTATTTATACTTTCATATTTTCTGTTTACATTTTTTATAAATTTTTATTTTAATATTTTCAGGTTTAATTTAAATTTGAGTTAGTTTTAGTCATTTATTTGCACATTTTTAGTAATATTTTAATTTAGTTTTTATTTTAATATTTACCGTTTACATTTTAATTTTAGTTAGTGTTAGTACTTTTATTGTATTTTTTCTGTCTGTTTTTGTTTTCTTTTTTATTAAGTATGTAAACTACAAACTTAATTTTATACTTCATTCAATTTTTTGTATTTTTTTCAGTTAGTTTTATTTTCATATTTTGTTTTTCCATTTAAGTTAGTTTTTTTCCATATACATTTTAATTTCATTGTATTTTTTCTGTCTGTTTTTGTTTTCTTTTTTATTAAGTATGTAAATTAAATTATTACTATTTATATTTTCAGTTAGTTTTTACTTTCATATTTTCTGTTTACATTTTTTATAAATTTTTATTTTAATATTTTCAGTTTTAATTTAAATTTGAGTTAGTTTTAGTAATTTATTTGCACATTTTTAGTAATATTTTAATTTAGTTTTTATTTTAATATTTACCGTTTACATTTTAATTTTAGTTAGTGTTAGTACTTTTATTGTATTTTTTCTGTCTGTTTTTGTTTTCTTTTTTATTAAGTATGTAAACTACAAACTTAATTTTATACTTCATTCAATTTTTTGTATTTTTTTTATATTTTCAGTTAGTTTTATTTTCACATTTAGTTTTTCCATTTAAATTTGAGTTAGATTTTTCCATTTCCATTTTAATTTCATTGTATTTTTTCTGTCTGTTTTTGTTTTCTTTTTTATTAAGTATGTAAATTACTTAATTAAATTATTACTATTTATACTTTCATATTTTCTGTTTACATTTTTTATAAATTTTTATTTTAATATTTTCAGGTTTAATTTAAATTTGAGTTAGTTTTAGTCATTTATTTGCACATTTTTAGTAATATTTTAATTTAGTTTTTATTTTAATATTTACCGTTTACATTTTAATTTTAGTTAGTGTTAGTACTTTTATTGTATTTTTTCTGTCTGTTTTTGTTTTCTTTTTTATTAAGTATGTAAACTACAAACTTAATTTTATACTTCATTCAATTTTTTGTATTTTTTTTATATTTTCAGTTAGTTTTATTTTCACATTTAGTTTTTCCATTTAAATTTGAGTTAGATTTTTCCATTTCCATTTTAATTTCATTGTATTTTTTCTGTCTGTTTTTGTTTTCTTTTTTATTAAGTATGTAAATTACTTAATTAAATTATTACTATTTATACTTTCATATTTTCTGTTTACATTTTTTATAAATTTTTATTTTAATATTTTCAGGTTTAATTTAAATTTGAGTTAGTTTTAGTCATTTATTTGCACATTTTTAGTAATATTTTAATTTAGTTTTTATTTTAATATTTACCGTTTACATTTTAATTTTAGTTAGTGTTAGTACTTTTATTGTATTTTTTCTGTCTGTTTTTGTTTTCTTTTTTATTAAGTATGTAAACTACAAACTTAATTTTATACTTCATTCAATTTTTTGTATTTTTTTTATATTTTCAGTTAGTTTTATTTTCACATTTAGTTTTTCCATTTAAATTTGAGTTAGATTTTTCCATTTCCATTTTAATTTCATTGTATTTTTTCTGTCTGTTTTTGTTTTCTTTTTTATTAAGTATGTAAATTACTTAATTAAATTATTACTATTTATACTTTCATATTTTCTGTTTACATTTTTTATAAATTTTTATTTTAATATTTTCAGGTTTAATTTAAATTTGAGTTAGTTTTAGTCATTTATTTGCACATTTTTAGTAATATTTTAATTTAGTTTTTATTTTAATATTTACCGTTTACATTTTAATTTTAGTTAGTGTTAGTACTTTTATTGTATTTTTTCTGTCTGTTTTTGTTTTCTTTTTTATTAAGTATGTAAACTACAAACTTAATTTTATACTTCATTCAATTTTTTGTATTTTTTTCAGTTAGTTTTATTTTCATATTTTGTTTTTCCATTTAAGTTAGTTTTTTTCCATATACATTTTAATTTCATTGTATTTTTTCTGTCTGTTTTTGTTTTCTTTTTTATTAAGTATGTAAATTAAATTATTACTATTTATATTTTCAGTTAGTTTTTACTTTCATATTTTCTGTTTACATTTTTTATAAATTTTTATTTTAATATTTTCAGTTTTAATTTAAATTTGAGTTAGTTTTAGTAATTTATTTGCACATTTTTAGTAATATTTTAATTTAGTTTTTATTTTAATATTTACCGTTTACATTTTAATTTTAGTTAGTGTTAGTACTTTTATTGTATTTTTTCTGTCTGTTTTTGTTTTCTTTTTTATTAAGTATGTAAACTACAAACTTAATTTTATACTTCATTCAATTTTTTGTATTTTTTTCAGTTAGTTTTATTTTCATATTTTGTTTTTCCATTTAAATTTGAGTTAGATTTTTCCATTTCCATTTTAATTTCATTGTATTTTTTCTGTCTGTTTTTGTTTTCTTTTTTATTAAGTATGTAAATTACTTAATTAAATTATTACTATTTATACTTTCATATTTTCTGTTTACATTTTTTATAAATTTTTATTTTAATATTTTCAGGTTTAATTTAAATTTGAGTTAGTTTTAGTCATTTATTTGCACATTTTTAGTAATATTTTAATTTAGTTTTTATTTTAATATTTACCGTTTACATTTTAATTTTAGTTAGTGTTAGTACTTTTATTGTATTTTTTCTGTCTGTTTTTGTTTTCTTTTTTATTAAGTATGTAAACTACAAACTTAATTTTATACTTCATTCAATTTTTTGTATTTTTTTCAGTTAGTTTTATTTTCATATTTTGTTTTTCCATTTAAGTTAGTTTTTTTCCATATACATTTTAATTTCATTGTATTTTTTCTGTCTGTTTTTGTTTTCTTTTTTATTAAGTATGTAAATTAAATTATTACTATTTATATTTTCAGTTAGTTTTTACTTTCATATTTTCTGTTTACATTTTTTATAAATTTGTATTTTAATATTTTCAGTTTTAATTTAAATTTGAGTTAGTTTTAGTAATTTATTTGCACATTTTTAGTAATATTTTAATTTAGTTTTTATTTTAATATTTACCGTTTACATTTTAATTTTAGTTAGTGTTAGTACTTTTATTGTATTTTTTCTGTCTGTTTTTGTTTTCTTTTTTATTAAGTATGTAAACTACAAACTTAATTTTATACTTCATTCAATTTTTTGTATTTTTTTTATATTTTCAGTTAGTTTTATTTTCACATTTAGTTTTTCCATTTAAATTTGAGTTAGATTTTTCCATTTCCATTTTAATTTCATTGTATTTTTTCTGTCTGTTTTTGTTTTCTTTTTTATTAAGTATGTAAATTACTTAATTAAATTATTACTATTTATACTTTCATATTTTCTGTTTACATTTTTTATAAATTTTTATTTTAATATTTTCAGGTTTAATTTAAATTTGAGTTAGTTTTAGTCATTTATTTGCACATTTTTAGTAATATTTTAATTTAGTTTTTATTTTAATATTTACCGTTTACATTTTAATTTTAGTTAGTGTTAGTACTTTTATTGTATTTTTTCTGTCTGTTTTTGTTTTCTTTTTTATTAAGTATGTAAACTACAAACTTAATTTTATACTTCATTCAATTTTTTGTATTTTTTTCAGTTAGTTTTATTTTCATATTTTGTTTTTCCATTTAAGTTAGTTTTTTTCCATATACATTTTAATTTCATTGTATTTTTTCTGTCTGTTTTTGTTTTCTTTTTTATTAAGTATGTAAATTAAATTATTACTATTTATATTTTCAGTTAGTTTTTACTTTCATATTTTCTGTTTACATTTTTTATAAATTTTTATTTTAATATTTTCAGTTTTAATTTAAATTTGAGTTAGTTTTAGTAATTTATTTGCACATTTTTAGTAATATTTTAATTTAGTTTTTATTTTAATATTTACCGTTTACATTTTAATTTTAGTTAGTGTTAGTACTTTTATTGTATTTTTTCTGTCTGTTTTTGTTTTCTTTTTTATTAAGTATGTAAACTACAAACTTAATTTTATACTTCATTCAATTTTTTGTATTTTTTTTATATTTTCAGTTAGTTTTATTTTCACATTTAGTTTTTCCATTTAAATTTGAGTTAGATTTTTCCATTTCCATTTTAATTTCATTGTATTTTTTCTGTCTGTTTTTGTTTTCTTTTTTATTAAGTATGTAAATTACTTAATTAAATTATTACTATTTATACTTTCATATTTTCTGTTTACATTTTTTATAAATTTTTATTTTAATATTTTCAGGTTTAATTTAAATTTGAGTTAGTTTTAGTCATTTATTTGCACATTTTTAGTAATATTTTAATTTAGTTTTTATTTTAATATTTACCGTTTACATTTTAATTTTAGTTAGTGTTAGTACTTTTATTGTATTTTTTCTGTCTGTTTTTGTTTTCTTTTTTATTAAGTATGTAAACTACAAACTTAATTTTATACTTCATTCAATTTTTTGTATTTTTTTTATATTTTCAGTTAGTTTTATTTTCACATTTAGTTTTTCCATTTAAATTTGAGTTAGATTTTTCCATTTCCATTTTAATTTCATTGTATTTTTTCTGTCTGTTTTTGTTTTCTTTTTTATTAAGTATGTAAATTACTTAATTAAATTATTACTATTTATACTTTCATATTTTCTGTTTACATTTTTTATAAATTTTTATTTTAATATTTTCAGGTTTAATTTAAATTTGAGTTAGTTTTAGTCATTTATTTGCACATTTTTAGTAATATTTTAATTTAGTTTTTATTTTAATATTTACCGTTTACATTTTAATTTTAGTTAGTGTTAGTACTTTTATTGTATTTTTTCTGTCTGTTTTTGTTTTCTTTTTTATTAAGTATGTAAACTACAAACTTAATTTTATACTTCATTCAATTTTTTGTATTTTTTTCAGTTAGTTTTATTTTCATATTTTGTTTTTCCATTTAAATTTGAGTTAGATTTTTCCATTTCCATTTTAATTTCATTGTATTTTTTCTGTCTGTTTTTGTTTTCTTTTTTATTAAGTATGTAAATTACTTAATTAAATTATTACTATTTATACTTTCATATTTTCTGTTTACATTTTTTATAAATTTTTATTTTAATATTTTCAGGTTTAATTTAAATTTGAGTTAGTTTTAGTCATTTATTTGCACATTTTTAGTAATATTTTAATTTAGTTTTTATTTTAATATTTACCGTTTACATTTTAATTTTAGTTAGTGTTAGTACTTTTATTGTATTTTTTCTGTCTGTTTTTGTTTTCTTTTTTATTAAGTATGTAAACTACAAACTTAATTTTATACTTCATTCAATTTTTTGTATTTTTTTCAGTTAGTTTTATTTTCATATTTTGTTTTTCCATTTAAGTTAGTTTTTTTCCATATACATTTTAATTTCATTGTATTTTTTCTGTCTGTTTTTGTTTTCTTTTTTATTAAGTATGTAAATTAAATTATTACTATTTATATTTTCAGTTAGTTTTTACTTTCATATTTTCTGTTTACATTTTTTATAAATTTTTATTTTAATATTTTCAGTTTTAATTTAAATTTGAGTTAGTTTTAGTAATTTATTTGCACATTTTTAGTAATATTTTAATTTAGTTTTTATTTTAATATTTACCGTTTACATTTTAATTTTAGTTAGTGTTAGTACTTTTATTGTATTTTTTCTGTCTGTTTTTGTTTTCTTTTTTATTAAGTATGTAAACTACAAACTTAATTTTATACTTCATTCAATTTTTTGTATTTTTTTCAGTTAGTTTTATTTTCATATTTTGTTTTTCCATTTAAATTTGAGTTAGATTTTTCCATTTCCATTTTAATTTCATTGTATTTTTTCTGTCTGTTTTTGTTTTCTTTTTTATTAAGTATGTAAATTACTTAATTAAATTATTACTATTTATACTTTCATATTTTCTGTTTACATTTTTTATAAATTTTTATTTTAATATTTTCAGGTTTAATTTAAATTTGAGTTAGTTTTAGTCATTTATTTGCACATTTTTAGTAATATTTTAATTTAGTTTTTATTTTAATATTTACCGTTTACATTTTAATTTTAGTTAGTGTTAGTACTTTTATTGTATTTTTTCTGTCTGTTTTTGTTTTCTTTTTTATTAAGTATGTAAACTACAAACTTAATTTTATACTTCATTCAATTTTTTGTATTTTTTTCAGTTAGTTTTATTTTCATATTTTGTTTTTCCATTTAAGTTAGTTTTTTTCCATATACATTTTAATTTCATTGTATTTTTTCTGTCTGTTTTTGTTTTCTTTTTTATTAAGTATGTAAATTAAATTATTACTATTTATATTTTCAGTTAGTTTTTACTTTCATATTTTCTGTTTACATTTTTTATAAATTTTTATTTTAATATTTTCAGTTTTAATTTAAATTTGAGTTAGTTTTAGTAATTTATTTGCACATTTTTAGTAATATTTTAATTTAGTTTTTATTTTAATATTTACCGTTTACATTTTAATTTTAGTTAGTGTTAGTACTTTTATTGTATTTTTTCTGTCTGTTTTTGTTTTCTTTTTTATTAAGTATGTAAACTACAAACTTAATTTTATACTTCATTCAATTTTTTGTATTTTTTTTATATTTTCAGTTAGTTTTATTTTCACATTTAGTTTTTCCATTTAAATTTGAGTTAGATTTTTCCATTTCCATTTTAATTTCATTGTATTTTTTCTGTCTGTTTTTGTTTTCTTTTTTATTAAGTATGTAAATTACTTAATTAAATTATTACTATTTATACTTTCATATTTTCTGTTTACATTTTTTATAAATTTTTATTTTAATATTTTCAGGTTTAATTTAAATTTGAGTTAGTTTTAGTCATTTATTTGCACATTTTTAGTAATATTTTAATTTAGTTTTTATTTTAATATTTACCGTTTACATTTTAATTTTAGTTAGTGTTAGTACTTTTATTGTATTTTTTCTGTCTGTTTTTGTTTTCTTTTTTATTAAGTATGTAAACTACAAACTTAATTTTATACTTCATTCAATTTTTTGTATTTTTTTCAGTTAGTTTTATTTTCATATTTTGTTTTTCCATTTAAATTTGAGTTAGATTTTTCCATTTCCATTTTAATTTCATTGTATTTTTTCTGTCTGTTTTTGTTTTCTTTTTTATTAAGTATGTAAATTACTTAATTAAATTATTACTATTTATACTTTCATATTTTCTGTTTACATTTTTTATAAATTTTTATTTTAATATTTTCAGGTTTAATTTAAATTTGAGTTAGTTTTAGTCATTTATTTGCACATTTTTAGTAATATTTTAATTTAGTTTTTATTTTAATATTTACCGTTTACATTTTAATTTTAGTTAGTGTTAGTACTTTTATTGTATTTTTTCTGTCTGTTTTTGTTTTCTTTTTTATTAAGTATGTAAACTACAAACTTAATTTTATACTTCATTCAATTTTTTGTATTTTTTTCAGTTAGTTTTATTTTCATATTTTGTTTTTCCATTTAAGTTAGTTTTTTTCCATATACATTTTAATTTCATTGTATTTTTTCTGTCTGTTTTTGTTTTCTTTTTTATTAAGTATGTAAATTAAATTATTACTATTTATATTTTCAGTTAGTTTTTACTTTCATATTTTCTGTTTACATTTTTTATAAATTTGTATTTTAATATTTTCAGTTTTAATTTAAATTTGAGTTAGTTTTAGTAATTTATTTGCACATTTTTAGTAATATTTTAATTTAGTTTTTATTTTAATATTTACCGTTTACATTTTAATTTTAGTTAGTGTTAGTACTTTTATTGTATTTTTTCTGTCTGTTTTTGTTTTCTTTTTTATTAAGTATGTAAACTACAAACTTAATTTTATACTTCATTCAATTTTTTGTATTTTTTTTATATTTTCAGTTAGTTTTATTTTCACATTTAGTTTTTCCATTTAAATTTGAGTTAGATTTTTCCATTTCCATTTTAATTTCATTGTATTTTTTCTGTCTGTTTTTGTTTTCTTTTTTATTAAGTATGTAAATTACTTAATTAAATTATTACTATTTATACTTTCATATTTTCTGTTTACATTTTTTATAAATTTTTATTTTAATATTTTCAGGTTTAATTTAAATTTGAGTTAGTTTTAGTAATTTATTTGCACATTTTTAGTAATATTTTAATTTAGTTTTTATTTTAATATTTACCGTTTACATTTTAATTTTAGTTAGTGTTAGTACTTTTATTGTATTTTTTCTGTCTGTTTTTGTTTTCTTTTTTATTAAGTATGTAAACTACAAACTTAATTTTATACTTCATTCAATTTTTTGTATTTTTTTTATATTTTCAGTTAGTTTTATTTTCACATTTAGTTTTTCCATTTAAATTTGAGTTAGATTTTTCCATTTCCATTTTAATTTCATTGTATTTTTTCTGTCTGTTTTTGTTTTCTTTTTTATTAAGTATGTAAATTACTTAATTAAATTATTACTATTTATACTTTCATATTTTCTGTTTACATTTTTTATAAATTTTTATTTTAATATTTTCAGGTTTAATTTAAATTTGAGTTAGTTTTAGTCATTTATTTGCACATTTTTAGTAATATTTTAATTTAGTTTTTATTTTAATATTTACCGTTTACATTTTAATTTTAGTTAGTGTTAGTACTTTTATTGTATTTTTTCTGTCTGTTTTTGTTTTCTTTTTTATTAAGTATGTAAACTACAAACTTAATTTTATACTTCATTCAATTTTTTGTATTTTTTTCAGTTAGTTTTATTTTCATATTTTGTTTTTCCATTTAAATTTGAGTTAGATTTTTCCATTTCCATTTTAATTTCATTGTATTTTTTCTGTCTGTTTTTGTTTTCTTTTTTATTAAGTATGTAAATTACTTAATTAAATTATTACTATTTATACTTTCATATTTTCTGTTTACATTTTTTATAAATTTTTATTTTAATATTTTCAGGTTTAATTTAAATTTGAGTTAGTTTTAGTCATTTATTTGCACATTTTTAGTAATATTTTAATTTAGTTTTTATTTTAATATTTACCGTTTACATTTTAATTTTAGTTAGTGTTAGTACTTTTATTGTATTTTTTCTGTCTGTTTTTGTTTTCTTTTTTATTAAGTATGTAAACTACAAACTTAATTTTATACTTCATTCAATTTTTTGTATTTTTTTCAGTTAGTTTTATTTTCATATTTTGTTTTTCCATTTAAGTTAGTTTTTTTCCATATACATTTTAATTTCATTGTATTTTTTCTGTCTGTTTTTGTTTTCTTTTTTATTAAGTATGTAAATTAAATTATTACTATTTATATTTTCAGTTAGTTTTTACTTTCATATTTTCTGTTTACATTTTTTATAAATTTTTATTTTAATATTTTCAGGTTTAATTTAAATTTGAGTTAGTTTTAGTCATTTATTTGCACATTTTTAGTAATATTTTAATTTAGTTTTTATTTTAATATTTACCGTTTACATTTTAATTTTAGTTAGTGTTAGTACTTTTATTGTATTTTTTCTGTCTGTTTTTGTTTTCTTTTTTATTAAGTATGTAAACTACAAACTTAATTTTATACTTCATTCAATTTTTTGTATTTTTTTTATATTTTCAGTTAGTTTTATTTTCACATTTAGTTTTTCCATTTAAATTTGAGTTAGATTTTTCCATTTCCATTTTAATTTCATTGTATTTTTTCTGTCTGTTTTTGTTTTCTTTTTTATTAAGTATGTAAATTACTTAATTAAATTATTACTATTTATACTTTCATATTTTCTGTTTACATTTTTTATAAATTTTTATTTTAATATTTTCAGGTTTAATTTAAATTTGAGTTAGTTTTAGTCATTTATTTGCACATTTTTAGTAATATTTTAATTTAGTTTTTATTTTAATATTTACCGTTTACATTTTAATTTTAGTTAGTGTTAGTACTTTTATTGTATTTTTTCTGTCTGTTTTTGTTTTCTTTTTTATTAAGTATGTAAACTACAAACTTAATTTTATACTTCATTCAATTTTTTGTATTTTTTTCAGTTAGTTTTATTTTCATATTTTGTTTTTCCATTTAAGTTAGTTTTTTTCCATATACATTTTAATTTCATTGTATTTTTTCTGTCTGTTTTTGTTTTCTTTTTTATTAAGTATGTAAATTAAATTATTACTATTTATATTTTCAGTTAGTTTTTACTTTCATATTTTCTGTTTACATTTTTTATAAATTTGTATTTTAATATTTTCAGTTTTAATTTAAATTTGAGTTAGTTTTAGTAATTTATTTGCACATTTTTAGTAATATTTTAATTTAGTTTTTATTTTAATATTTACCGTTTACATTTTAATTTTAGTTAGTGTTAGTACTTTTATTGTATTTTTTCTGTCTGTTTTTGTTTTCTTTTTTATTAAGTATGTAAACTACAAACTTAATTTTATACTTCATTCAATTTTTTGTATTTTTTTTATATTTTCAGTTAGTTTTATTTTCACATTTAGTTTTTCCATTTAAATTTGAGTTAGATTTTTCCATTTCCATTTTAATTTCATTGTATTTTTTCTGTCTGTTTTTGTTTTCTTTTTTATTAAGTATGTAAATTACTTAATTAAATTATTACTATTTATACTTTCATATTTTCTGTTTACATTTTTTATAAATTTTTATTTTAATATTTTCAGGTTTAATTTAAATTTGAGTTAGTTTTAGTCATTTATTTGCACATTTTTAGTAATATTTTAATTTAGTTTTTATTTTAATATTTACCGTTTACATTTTAATTTTAGTTAGTGTTAGTACTTTTATTGTATTTTTTCTGTCTGTTTTTGTTTTCT
The DNA here is from genome assembly GCF_049309525.1 of Garra rufa. Lineage (NCBI taxonomy): Eukaryota > Metazoa > Chordata > Actinopteri > Cypriniformes > Cyprinidae > Garra > Garra rufa. Next base: position 1,937,974 of record NC_133361.1, read on the forward strand.
TTTTTATTAAGTATGTAAACTACAAACTTAATTTTATACTTCATTCAATTTTTTGTATTTTTTTTATATTTTCAGTTAGTTTTATTTTCACATTTAGTTTTTCCATTTAAATTTGAGTTAGATTTTTCCATTTCCATTTTAATTTCATTGTATTTTTTCTGTCTGTTTTTGTTTTCTTTTTTATTAAGTATGTAAATTACTTAATTAAATTATTACTATTTATACTTTCATATTTTCTGTTTACATTTTTTATAAATTTTTATTTTAATATTTTCAGGTTTAATTTAAATTTGAGTTAGTTTTAGTCATTTATTTGCACATTTTTAGTAATATTTTAATTTAGTTTTTATTTTAATATTTACCGTTTACATTTTAATTTTAGTTAGTGTTAGTACTTTTATTGTATTTTTTCTGTCTGTTTTTGTTTTCTTTTTTATTAAGTATGTAAACTACAAACTTAATTTTATACTTCATTCAATTTTTTGTATTTTTTTCAGTTAGTTTTATTTTCATATTTTGTTTTTCCATTTAAGTTAGTTTTTTTCCATATACATTTTAATTTCATTGTATTTTTTCTGTCTGTTTTTGTTTTCTTTTTTATTAAGTATGTAAATTAAATTATTACTATTTATATTTTCAGTTAGTTTTTACTTTCATATTTTCTGTTTACATTTTTTATAAATTTTTATTTTAATATTTTCAGTTTTAATTTAAATTTGAGTTAGTTTTAGTAATTTATTTGCACATTTTTAGTAATATTTTAATTTAGTTTTTATTTTAATATTTACCGTTTACATTTTAATTTTAGTTAGTGTTAGTACTTTTATTGTATTTTTTCTGTCTGTTTTTGTTTTCTTTTTTATTAAGTATGTAAACTACAAACTTAATTTTATACTTCATTCAATTTTTTGTATTTTTTTTATATTTTCAGTTAGTTTTATTTTCACATTTAGTTTTTCCATTTAAATTTGAGTTAGATTTTTCCATTTCCATTTTAATTTCATTGTATTTTTTCTGTCTGTTTTTGTTTTCTTTTTTATTAAGTATGTAAATTACTTAATTAAATTATTACTATTTATACTTTCATATTTTCTGTTTACATTTTTTATAAATTTTTATTTTAATATTTTCAGGTTTAATTTAAATTTGAGTTAGTTTTAGTCATTTATTTGCACATTTTTAGTAATATTTTAATTTAGTTTTTATTTTAATATTTACCGTTTACATTTTAATTTTAGTTAGTGTTAGTACTTTTATTGTATTTTTTCTGTCTGTTTTTGTTTTCTTTTTTATTAAGTATGTAAACTACAAACTTAATTTTATACTTCATTCAATTTTTTGTATTTTTTTTATATTTTCAGTTAGTTTTATTTTCACATTTAGTTTTTCCATTTAAATTTGAGTTAGATTTTTCCATTTCCATTTTAATTTCATTGTATTTTTTCTGTCTGTTTTTGTTTTCTTTTTTATTAAGTATGTAAATTACTTAATTAAATTATTACTATTTATACTTTCATATTTTCTGTTTACATTTTTTATAAATTTTTATTTTAATATTTTCAGGTTTAATTTAAATTTGAGTTAGTTTTAGTCATTTATTTGCACATTTTTAGTAATATTTTAATTTAGTTTTTATTTTAATATTTACCGTTTACATTTTAATTTTAGTTAGTGTTAGTACTTTTATTGTATTTTTTCTGTCTGTTTTTGTTTTCTTTTTTATTAAGTATGTAAACTACAAACTTAATTTTATACTTCATTCAATTTTTTGTATTTTTTTCAGTTAGTTTTATTTTCATATTTTGTTTTTCCATTTAAATTTGAGTTAGATTTTTCCATTTCCATTTTAATTTCATTGTATTTTTTCTGTCTGTTTTTGTTTTCTTTTTTATTAAGTATGTAAATTACTTAATTAAATTATTACTATTTATACTTTCATATTTTCTGTTTACATTTTTTATAAATTTTTATTTTAATATTTTCAGGTTTAATTTAAATTTGAGTTAGTTTTAGTCATTTATTTGCACATTTTTAGTAATATTTTAATTTAGTTTTTATTTTAATATTTACCGTTTACATTTTAATTTTAGTTAGTGTTAGTACTTTTATTGTATTTTTTCTGTCTGTTTTTGTTTTCTTTTTTATTAAGTATGTAAACTACAAACTTAATTTTATACTTCATTCAATTTTTTGTATTTTTTTCAGTTAGTTTTATTTTCATATTTTGTTTTTCCATTTAAGTTAGTTTTTTTCCATATACATTTTAATTTCATTGTATTTTTTCTGTCTGTTTTTGTTTTCTTTTTTATTAAGTATGTAAATTAAATTATTACTATTTATATTTTCAGTTAGTTTTTACTTTCATATTTTCTGTTTACATTTTTTATAAATTTTTATTTTAATATTTTCAGGTTTAATTTAAATTTGAGTTAGTTTTAGTCATTTATTTGCACATTTTTAGTAATATTTTAATTTAGTTTTTATTTTAATATTTACCGTTTACATTTTAATTTTAGTTAGTGTTAGTACTTTTATTGTATTTTTTCTGTCTGTTTTTGTTTTCTTTTTTATTAAGTATGTAAACTACAAACTTAATTTTATACTTCATTCAATTTTTTGTATTTTTTTTATATTTTCAGTTAGTTTTATTTTCACATTTAGTTTTTCCATTTAAATTTGAGTTAGATTTTTCCATTTCCATTTTAATTTCATTGTATTTTTTCTGTCTGTTTTTGTTTTCTTTTTTATTAAGTATGTAAATTACTTAATTAAATTATTACTATTTATACTTTCATATTTTCTGTTTACATTTTTTATAAATTTTTATTTTAATATTTTCAGGTTTAATTTAAATTTGAGTTAGTTTTAGTCATTTATTTGCACATTTTTAGTAATATTTTAATTTAGTTTTTATTTTAATATTTACCGTTTACATTTTAATTTTAGTTAGTGTTAGTACTTTTATTGTATTTTTTCTGTCTGTTTTTGTTTTCTTTTTTATTAAGTATGTAAACTACAAACTTAATTTTATACTTCATTCAATTTTTTGTATTTTTTTTATATTTTCAGTTAGTTTTATTTTCACATTTAGTTTTTCCATTTAAATTTGAGTTAGATTTTTCCATTTCCATTTTAATTTCATTGTATTTTTTCTGTCTGTTTTTGTTTTCTTTTTTATTAAGTATGTAAATTACTTAATTAAATTATTACTATTTATACTTTCATATTTTCTGTTTACATTTTTTATAAATTTTTATTTTAATATTTTCAGGTTTAATTTAAATTTGAGTTAGTTTTAGTCATTTATTTGCACATTTTTAGTAATATTTTAATTTAGTTTTTATTTTAATATTTACCGTTTACATTTTAATTTTAGTTAGTGTTAGTACTTTTATTGTATTTTTTCTGTCTGTTTTTGTTTTCTTTTTTATTAAGTATGTAAACTACAAACTTAATTTTATACTTCATTCAATTTTTTGTATTTTTTTTATATTTTCAGTTAGTTTTATTTTCACATTTAGTTTTTCCATTTAAATTTGAGTTAGATTTTTCCATTTCCATTTTAATTTCATTGTATTTTTTCTGTCTGTTTTTGTTTTCTTTTTTATTAAGTATGTAAATTACTTAATTAAATTATTACTATTTATACTTTCATATTTTCTGTTTACATTTTTTATAAATTTTTATTTTAATATTTTCAGGTTTAATTTAAATTTGAGTTAGTTTTAGTCATTTATTTGCACATTTTTAGTAATATTTTAATTTAGTTTTTATTTTAATATTTACCGTTTACATTTTAATTTTAGTTAGTGTTAGTACTTTTATTGTATTTTTTCTGTCTGTTTTTGTTTTCTTTTTTATTAAGTATGTAAACTACAAACTTAATTTTATACTTCATTCAATTTTTTGTATTTTTTTTATATTTTCAGTTAGTTTTATTTTCACATTTAGTTTTTCCATTTAAATTTGAGTTAGATTTTTCCATTTCCATTTTAATTTCATTGTATTTTTTCTGTCTGTTTTTGTTTTCTTTTTTATTAAGTATGTAAATTACTTAATTAAATTATTACTATTTATACTTTCATATTTTCTGTTTACATTTTTTATAAATTTTTATTTTAATATTTTCAGGTTTAATTTAAATTTGAGTTAGTTTTAGTCATTTATTTGCACATTTTTAGTAATATTTTAATTTAGTTTTTATTTTAATATTTACCGTTTACATTTTAATTTTAGTTAGTGTTAGTACTTTTATTGTATTTTTTCTGTCTGTTTTTGTTTTCTTTTTTATTAAGTATGTAAACTACAAACTTAATTTTATACTTCATTCAATTTTTTGTATTTTTTTCAGTTAGTTTTATTTTCATATTTTGTTTTTCCATTTAAGTTAGTTTTTTTCCATATACATTTTAATTTCATTGTATTTTTTCTGTCTGTTTTTGTTTTCTTTTTTATTAAGTATGTAAATTAAATTATTACTATTTATATTTTCAGTTAGTTTTTACTTTCATATTTTCTGTTTACATTTTTTATAAATTTTTATTTTAATATTTTCAGTTTTAATTTAAATTTGAGTTAGTTTTAGTAATTTATTTGCACATTTTTAGTAATATTTTAATTTAGTTTTTATTTTAATATTTACCGTTTACATTTTAATTTTAGTTAGTGTTAGTACTTTTATTGTATTTTTTCTGTCTGTTTTTGTTTTCTTTTTTATTAAGTATGTAAACTACAAACTTAATTTTATACTTCATTCAATTTTTTGTATTTTTTTTATATTTTCAGTTAGTTTTATTTTCACATTTAGTTTTTCCATTTAAATTTGAGTTAGATTTTTCCATTTCCATTTTAATTTCATTGTATTTTTTCTGTCTGTTTTTGTTTTCTTTTTTATTAAGTATGTAAATTACTTAATTAAATTATTACTATTTATACTTTCATATTTTCTGTTTACATTTTTTATAAATTTTTATTTTAATATTTTCAGGTTTAATTTAAATTTGAGTTAGTTTTAGTCATTTATTTGCACATTTTTAGTAATATTTTAATTTAGTTTTTATTTTAATATTTACCGTTTACATTTTAATTTTAGTTAGTGTTAGTACTTTTATTGTATTTTTTCTGTCTGTTTTTGTTTTCTTTTTTATTAAGTATGTAAACTACAAACTTAATTTTATACTTCATTCAATTTTTTGTATTTTTTTTATATTTTCAGTTAGTTTTATTTTCACATTTAGTTTTTCCATTTAAATTTGAGTTAGATTTTTCCATTTCCATTTTAATTTCATTGTATTTTTTCTGTCTGTTTTTGTTTTCTTTTTTATTAAGTATGTAAATTACTTAATTAAATTATTACTATTTATACTTTCATATTTTCTGTTTACATTTTTTATAAATTTTTATTTTAATATTTTCAGGTTTAATTTAAATTTGAGTTAGTTTTAGTCATTTATTTGCACATTTTTAGTAATATTTTAATTTAGTTTTTATTTTAATATTTACCGTTTACATTTTAATTTTAGTTAGTGTTAGTACTTTTATTGTATTTTTTCTGTCTGTTTTTGTTTTCTTTTTTATTAAGTATGTAAACTACAAACTTAATTTTATACTTCATTCAATTTTTTGTATTTTTTTCAGTTAGTTTTATTTTCATATTTTGTTTTTCCATTTAAATTTGAGTTAGATTTTTCCATTTCCATTTTAATTTCATTGTATTTTTTCTGTCTGTTTTTGTTTTCTTTTTTATTAAGTATGTAAATTACTTAATTAAATTATTACTATTTATACTTTCATATTTTCTGTTTACATTTTTTATAAATTTTTATTTTAATATTTTCAGGTTTAATTTAAATTTGAGTTAGTTTTAGTCATTTATTTGCACATTTTTAGTAATATTTTAATTTAGTTTTTATTTTAATATTTACCGTTTACATTTTAATTTTAGTTAGTGTTAGTACTTTTATTGTATTTTTTCTGTCTGTTTTTGTTTTCTTTTTTATTAAGTATGTAAACTACAAACTTAATTTTATACTTCATTCAATTTTTTGTATTTTTTTCAGTTAGTTTTATTTTCATATTTTGTTTTTCCATTTAAATTTGAGTTAGATTTTTCCATTTCCATTTTAATTTCATTGTATTTTTTCTGTCTGTTTTTGTTTTCTTTTTTATTAAGTATGTAAATTACTTAATTAAATTATTACTATTTATACTTTCATATTTTCTGTTTACATTTTTTATAAATTTTTATTTTAATATTTTCAGGTTTAATTTAAATTTGAGTTAGTTTTAGTCATTTATTTGCACATTTTTAGTAATATTTTAATTTAGTTTTTATTTTAATATTTACCGTTTACATTTTAATTTTAGTTAGTGTTAGTACTTTTATTGTATTTTTTCTGTCTGTTTTTGTTTTCTTTTTTATTAAGTATGTAAACTACAAACTTAATTTTATACTTCATTCAATTTTTTGTATTTTTTTTATATTTTCAGTTAGTTTTATTTTCACATTTAGTTTTTCCATTTAAATTTGAGTTAGATTTTTCCATTTCCATTTTAATTTCATTGTATTTTTTCTGTCTGTTTTTGTTTTCTTTTTTATTAAGTATGTAAATTACTTAATTAAATTATTACTATTTATACTTTCATATTTTCTGTTTACATTTTTTATAAATTTTTATTTTAATATTTTCAGGTTTAATTTAAATTTGAGTTAGTTTTAGTCATTTATTTGCACATTTTTAGTAATATTTTAATTTAGTTTTTATTTTAATATTTACCGTTTACATTTTAATTTTAGTTAGTGTTAGTACTTTTATTGTATTTTTTCTGTCTGTTTTTGTTTTCTTTTTTATTAAGTATGTAAACTACAAACTTAATTTTATACTTCATTCAATTTTTTGTATTTTTTTTATATTTTCAGTTAGTTTTATTTTCACATTTAGTTTTTCCATTTAAATTTGAGTTAGATTTTTCCATTTCCATTTTAATTTCATTGTATTTTTTCTGTCTGTTTTTGTTTTCTTTTTTATTAAGTATGTAAATTACTTAATTAAATTATTACTATTTATACTTTCATATTTTCTGTTTACATTTTTTATAAATTTTTATTTTAATATTTTCAGGTTTAATTTAAATTTGAGTTAGTTTTAGTCATTTATTTGCACATTTTTAGTAATATTTTAATTTAGTTTTTATTTTAATATTTACCGTTTACATTTTAATTTTAGTTAGTGTTAGTACTTTTATTGTATTTTTTCTGTCTGCTTTTGTTTTCTTTTTTTATTAAGTATGTAAACTACAAACTTAATTTTATACTTCATTCATTTTTTTGTTTTTTTTTTATATTTTCAGTTGGTTTTATTTTCAGATTTTGTTTTTCCATTTAAATTTGAGTTAGTTTTTTTTTCTATTTCCATTTTAATTTCATTGTATTTTTTCTGTCTGTTTTTGTTTTCTATTTTATTAAGTATGTAAATTACTTAATTAAATTATTACTATTTATACTTTCATATTTTCTGTTTACATTTTTTATAAATTTTCATTTTAATATTTTCAGTTTTAATTTAAATTTGAGTTCGTTTTAGTCATTTATTTGCACATTTTTAGTCATATTTAAAATTAGTTTTTATTTTAATATTCCCCATTTACATTTTAATTTTAGTTAGTAATTTTATTGTTTTTTTTTTAATAGTTTTGTCTGTTTTTGTAACGCAAATTAATACTTCATTTTGTAATTTCGTAAATTTTAATTTGACTAATTTCTTAGCAAATTTTTATTAATATTTTAAATTAGTTTTTATTTATATATTTTCCATGATCATTTTAGTTGTATAGTTTTTAGTTAGTGTTTTTTCTGAAATAATGTTGCATATGTGTGTGTTCGCAGTCGTCCGGCGGCGGGTCACTTTAACGAGGACGGCGTTCCCGATCTGCTGGTTCATCAGTCGGCCAATGGCGTGAGGAAGGTGCGCATCTCATTATCATCTCATTAAGCGGTTTGATTGGCGGGTCGCTCAGTGTCCGTATCTCCCGCAGGTGCAGATCGTGGACGGGGCGCGGGGGCGGAGCCTGTGGGAGGCGGAGTTTGTGTGTCCTCGTCTGGCGGTGGAGGATTCGTCCGTTCTGACGGCGTCCGGCCAATCGGTGTTCCTGTTCTGGGCGGGAGATCCGCTGGCGCAGACGCAGAACACCACCAAGGCAACGCCCCTCTGTAGATCACATGATCAGACATGTGCGTGTCGAGACTGGCGTCTGATTGGCTGTGTGTTTGTGTCCCGCAGGCGGCCGCCGCAGCAGAGCCGGTCCTCCGCAAGCTCTTCCTGTTCCACCCGTTCTATCCCACAATCCTCCTGCAGCTGAGCAGCACCACAGACACAGTCCTCTCCGCCACCGGTGAGCCACGCCCACACACACACTCAACGACCAATCAGAGACCGCCTCTGGGTCACGTGACCAGGCCGAATGTTCTGGCCAATAATCAACAGAAAAGTCTTTATATATTTTTGTGAGCCATTAATCTTATGTAAAGTATACATTTATTTTCTGTCAAATGCAAAAATGTTTTTAGTAGTTTATTTCTAATTGATGTTCAACCCTGTCTTTAGACTGGAACATGATTTGCTACGGAAGCATGAAGTGCTGAATGCATTTTAAATGTAGAAGCAAATGCATGCATTGTCATATAAATTGCTTCTTTTGCAGCAAATATTTATTTTTATATTTCACATGTTACAAATTCATGGCATGGATTTTTTATTGCATAGATTTTTGTCAAATTAATTTATTTTAAAATGAATAATTTTTGATTATTTTAGTAAATTGTTATTTATTTTTGTCAAATGATTTATTTTAAATTGTTTTAGTAAATTGATATTTATTTACTATTTTTAAATTATTTAGATTTGTCAAATTAATTCAGTTTTCAAATTATTTATTGCTAATTATTTTAGTAAATTGTTATTTATTTTTGTCAAATTCATTCATTTGTAAATTATTTATTGCTAATTATTTTAGTAAATTGTTATTTATTTACCATTTTTTTTAAATACTTAGAATTTTTTGTCAAATTCATTTTCAAATTATTTCTAATTTTTTTTAATTAGTTCTAATTATTTTAGTAAATTGATGTTTATTTACTATTTTAAAATTTAATTAATTTATTTTGATATATTGCAAATTATTTTTAGTAAAATGTTATTTATTTACTATTTTTAAGTTATTTAGAATTTGTCAGATTAATTCAGTTTACAAATTATTTATTTCTACCTATTTAAGTAAATGTTATTTACTATTTTTACATTATTTAGACTTGTCAAATTAATTCATTTTCAAATTATTTATTTCTATTTTAGTAAATTGTTATTTACTATTTTTAAATTAATAATTTTTTGGTCAATTAATTTTCAAATGGTTTATTACTAACTATTTTAGTAAACTTTTATTTATTCAGTTTTTTTTTTTTTTTTCACAGTTTACAGAATCAAGACTCAAGAAAATGTACAGATTTATTTTTACATTTAGAAATGTTGGAATGAAAATTTTTTTTTCCAAATGATCATTTTCAAATGATTTATTTCTAATTATTTTAGTAAATTGATGTTTATTTACTAATTTTTAATTATTTAAATTTTGGCCAAATTAATTCATCATGATTTATTTCTAACTACTTTAGTAAATGTTATCTACTATTTTTAAATTATTTAGAATGTTAAATTATTTTATTTTCAAATTATTTATTTTTAACAATTTTAGTAAATTGTTATTTATTTACTATTTTTAAATTATTTAATTTCTGGTCAAATTAATTCATTATCAAATAATTCATTTCTAAATGTTTTAATGAAAACTGATGGTTTTTTTTTTTTTTACTATTTTTAAATTATTTAAATTTTGGCCAAATTAATTCATTTCTAACTACTTTAGTAAATGTTATCTACTATTTTTAAATTATTTAGAATGTTAAATTATTTCAGTTTTCTAATTATTTCAATTTTAGTAAATTCATGTCAAATTAATTCATTTTCAAATGATTTATTTCTATTTTAGTACATTATTTACTATTTTTAAGTTATTTAAACTTTTGTCAAAATACTTTTCAAATGATTTATTTCTAACTGTTTTAGTACACAGATATTTATTTACTATTTCTAAATTATTTACACTTTTGTCAAATGATTTATTTCTTATTATTTGAGTAAATATTCCATAAATTATAAATTAAAGAATAAATGAGTGAATCTGCTGTTGGATAAACTATATTACAAATCCTTCAATTGCACAGATTACAGAATCAAGACTCAAGAAAATGTACAGATTTATTTTATTTTTTATTTATTTTATTTACTATTTTTTAATTATTTAGATGTCAAATTTTATTGTAAATAATTAAAAAATAGTTAATAATTATTTTAGTAAATTATTAACTATTTTTTAATTATTTACATGGTCAAATTAATTCAGTTTTCAAACTATTTCTATTTTAAGTAATAATTTACTGTTTTTAAGTTATTTAGACTTTTGTCAAATTAAGTCATTTTCAAATAATTCATTTCTAAATGTTTTAGTAAATTTTTATTTAGTTACTATTTTTTAATTATTTCGATTTGTGTCAAATTAATTCATTTTCAAATGATTTATTTCTGTTTTAATATATACTTGATAAATATTTAATTTAGCATTTATTTTATATAAACACATGCACACAGCTTACAGCATGCATTGTTTGTATTTATTTCTTTATTCAGCACGTTGAATTGAAAGAGCGTGATATATCGGCCATCAAAGCAGATGTAAGCTGTACTTCACAAAGTGTTTCTGCTGTGAATTCACATTATATATATATATATATATATTTATAAAACGGTTAGTTCCATTCCTCAATTCTGATTGGTCAGCAGCTGCTGTGGCCGCTTCACTCAACGGTTTTGTGTATCATTGAACCTCCTTAGCAACCACCCTTAGCAACGTAAACACAGCTGCAGCAGTTAGGGACTACTTTTTACAGCGGAAGGCAGTTAATGATTTTACTTTATGAAAACGTACAACTTTAATATATATATAAATTAATATATATTATTGATTTTAATGTTTTTATTGTGTGGTAACCGTTTTATAAAAGCAATAAGGTACTTGAGGCCGTGCTGTATCGTGAATAAATCACGGCTGAAGGGCGTTGTTAGGCACGACGCAAAGCGTACCTTATTGCTTAAATATATGTCTCTGTGTGTGCAGTGAGCTATCAGGCGCAGCAGAAGGACGCGTCCTACATCAGCGTTTCGTCTCGGCCCTCGTCCGGCCGCGCTCTCGGCGCTCAGATGCTCAAGACTCTCAGTCTGAAAGCGGCCATCGCGGACGCTCAGATCGTGCGGCTGACGGACGCCAGCGGAGACGGGAAACTCAGCGCTTTCCACATCAACAAGTTCTTCAGACGCCTGGTGTTCAGACAGGTAGAGCGAGCGGAGGACACTCTCTGACTGCAGCTGTGTGCCGATCTCATATGCGTGTGTTTGCTGTGTTTCTCCTCAGTGACGTGTCGGGACTCGTCCTCATTCCTGCGGATCTCAGATGAGCTTCACCTGTTCACACTGGCCGAACGGCAGAGCAAACACCGCTAACGTCTTCATCATCGTCGTCATCTGCTGTTCTAGGCTTTTATTCTGACTCCGCTGCACGTTGTAGATATCCCTGACTCTCTGTACAGTATTTATATGTGTGTGAGTGAGAGAGAGAGAGTGAGTGAAGCATGCTGTAAATACTGCTGGATTACTGCGGATCAATAAACACATTCACACCGTCATCACCACAGGAACTCTTTCTGTCCAGAATCAACCGATCCTACTGCTCTCTGATGATGGCATGAAAACAGAAGAGGTTCACAGACACACAGCACCGGTGCCAACACTAATCATTCGTTTCAGATGTGCTCGAGAGGAGCTTTTATCACACACATTTAGATGCGTGGTGTGCATATTTATCTCCATAGTCAGAGATAAATGGTCTGACACACAGTGGGACAAAAAAGAAGAATTAGAGAGAATCAGTAATTGTGTGAATATGTAACCATGTAATCCATAAAAAGCCAGAGTAATCCGAGTATGAGCATTATAAAGTGTACTATCAAACTCTGACACACACAAACCATGTCGTTTTCAAACTTGATTATCTGGATCAGGTGTGTTTAATTAGGGTTGAATCTAATTTCTGTAATCTGATTATGTAATCCAGAGTAGCTGTAATCCGTTGACGCCCAGATCTCAGATGCCTGAAGTTAAAGTTCACTAGAAATCATCCTTCATTCACTCTGAGGAATCTCTCTGGTCTTTAGGGTCTTTATTAAACGGTATCTGCAGCATTTGTCAGGTCAAATTTATGACTTTTTTTAGACCTGAACAAATAGATTAACTCTACAAACCACCCATAATAAATTGAACTAATCCAAAACTTATCAATTAACAGATCTAATCAACACAACTAATCAATAACCAACTCAAAATCATCTTAACTAATCCATAACCCTCTTAAACACAGTTTAACTAATCAATATCCCACCCAAACACACAAAACTCACCCAGACACAGGTTAACTGATCCCTAACCCACCCAAACGCTGGTTAATTAATCCCTAACCCACCCAAACACAGGTTAATTCATCCCTAACCCACCCAAACGCTGGTTAATTAAACCCTAACCCACCCAAACACAGGTTAATTAATCCCTAACCCACCCAAACACGGGTTAACTGATCCTAAACCCACCCAAACACAGGTTAATTGATCCCTAACCCACCCAAACACAGGTTAATTAATCCCTAACCCACCCAAACATGGGTTAATTAATCCCTAACCCGCCCAAACACGGGTTAACTGATCCTAAACCCACCCAAACACAGGTTAATTAATCCCTAACCCACCCAAACACGGGTTAACTGATCCCTAACCCACTTAAACACAGGTTAATTAATCCCTAACCCACCCAAACACAGGTTAATTGATCCCTAACCCACCCAAACGCTGGTTAATTAAACCCTAACCCACCCAAACACAGGTTAATTAATCCCTAACCCACCCAAACACGGGTTAACTGATCCTAAACCCACCCAAACACAGGTTAATTGATCCCTAACCCACCCAAACACAGGTTAATTAATCCCTAACCCACCCAAACATGGGTTAATTAATCCCTAACCCGCCCAAACACGGGTTAACTGATCCTAAACCCACCCAAACACAGGTTAATTAATCCCTAACCCACCCAAACACGGGTTAACTGATCCCTAACCCACTTAAACACAGGTTAATTAATCCCTAACCCACCCAAACACAGGTTAATTGATCCCTAACCCACCCAAACGCTGGTTAATTAATCCCTAACCCACCCAAACACAGGTTAATTCATCCCTAACCCACCCAAACGCTGGTTAATTAAACCCTAACCCACCCAAACACAGGTTAATTAATCCCTAACCCACCCAAACACGGGTTAACTGATCCTAAACCCACCCAAACACAGGTTAATTGATCCCTAACCCACCCAAACACAGGTTAATTAATCCCTAACCCACCCAAACATGGGTTAATTAATCCCTAACCCGCCCAAACACGGGTTAACTGATCCTAAACCCACCCAAACACAGGTTAATTAATCCCTAACCCACCCAAACACGGGTTAACTGATCCCTAACCCACTTAAACACAGGTTAATTAATCCCTAACCCACCCAAACACTGGTTAACTGATCCCTAACCCACCCAAACACAGGTTAATTAATCCCTAACCCACCCAAACACAGGTTAATTAATCCCTAACCCACCCAAACGTTGGTTAATTGATCCCTAACCCACCCAAACATGGGTTAATTAATCCCTAACCCACCCAGACACATGTTAACTGATCCCTAACCCACCCAAGCGCTGGTTAACTGACCTGTAACTCACTCAAACACAGGTTAACTGATCCGTAGCCCACCCAAACATGAGTTAACTGATCCCTAACCCACCCAAACACTGGTTAACTTATCCCTAACCTACTTAAACGCAGGTTAACTGTTTCCTAACCCACCCAAACACAGGTTAATTAATCCCTAACCCACCCAAACATGGGTTAACTGATCCCTAACCGACCCAAACATGGGTTAACTGATCCCTAACCCACCCAAACATGGGTTAACTGATCCCGAACCCACCCAAACACAGGTTAATTAATCCCTAACCCACCCAAATACTGGTTAACTGACCTGTAACTTACTCAAACACAGGTTAACTGATCCATAGCCCACCCAAACATGAGTTAACTGATCCCTAACCCACCCAAACACTGGTTAACTTATCCCTAACCTACTTAAACGCAGGTTAACTGTTTCCTAACCCACCCAAACGCTGGTTAACTGACCTGTAACTTACTCAAACACAGGTTAACTGATCCATAGCCAGTGTTGTGCCTGAACGAGTTCATTGAACGATCGTTCATGAACTCGTTCATATTCTGGGTGAACGTGAACTGAACGTGCAGTATATCTGCCTGATGAACGTGAACGTGAACGCGCTCATTCTGGCGTTTATGAACGTCGTTCTCTCGTAGTTCAATTTTGTTCTAGAGAGTGCCAGATTTCTATGGAGCCAGGCAAAATCCCGGCTATAACCACTGACTGCACAATATCTAGGCTACAACCGCTACAACACAATCTACAACGGGCCTTATTATATAGGGGAAAAGACCAGATCTGGCAACACCAGCCGCCACAGAGTCGCACCGCGCATGCGTCATCAAATTGCGAAAAATGAATAGAGGCAAAATCCAAAGTCTCAATGATGAATGAAACTTCATATGTCCACTTAAAATAATTTTTTGAAAAGGTCAGTGATGATCCAGGTGGGAAAAATCTTACCTTTTTGTGTAAACTGTGCCCGTCGGGTCTCAAGAAGCAACTAAAAGAACTATGAACTAGTTCATTTTGGAACCTGCGAACTTAGTTCAAAAAATTTGAATTATGAACTATGAACTGAACTAGTTCATTTTAAAATGTGTGAACTGAACTTTGAACTAGTTCATGTAGAAAATGAACTTTCCCAACACTGTCCATAGCCCACCCAAACACAGGTTAATTAATCCCTAACCCACCCAAATACTGGTTAACTGACCTGTAACTCACTCGAACACAGATTAACTGATCTCAAACACACTATAACTGGTCCTTAACCTACCGAAACACTGGTTAACTGATCCATAACTCACCCAAACACTGGCTAACTTACCCCTAACCTACTCAAACACAGGTTAACTGTTTCCTAACCCACACAAAAGCAGGTTAACTGATCCATAACTCACTTAAACGCAGGTTAACTGATCCAATAAACGTAAAAAGCATGGAAAACCCTGTTTAAATCTTGCAAACCAGGCGTCAAGAGTTGATGTAGAACGAATAATCTTTCATAAATGTGTCAACTGAAAATAAAGCATTTTAAATCAAAAGATCAGCGTGAACACTTGGTCAAACAGATGAAATGTCATCTGATCCTCTTCAGAGAACATGTGAATTACAGGAACAAGCACTAAACGCTGAGAATGAGGAGTTTAGGTCTGTCACAGTGAATGATGATCAAACCTGCTCTAAAGCAGCAGAACATCTTCCTGTGGTTCGTGTGGGTCAGGGTTTGCTGTTATAAGTGGAGCAAACAACACACAAACACGCAGAGCTTCTATATATATATACACTGTGTGAACACACACACACACACACACACACACGCACACACACACACACACACACACACACACACACACACACACACACACACTCTCTCTCTCTCTCTCTCTCTCTCTCACGGACACGCGCCTCGTCCGCCGGTAAACACACTCGTCTGTCAGTCGTCCGCGGTGATCATGGCGGCGGTGTCGGTTGTTCGCCGGTTCGTGTCTCTGTCGGTTCCTCGCGCGCGGCTCCTCAGGATTCAGCAGCAGCAGCAGCACCGGACCGCAGTGAGCACCACCTCCGGCGCCATTCTGCCCAAACCCAAGAAAGTGCGTGAGTAAATCAATCAATAAATCAATTAATCAATCACATATACAGAGATCGGCTCATAAAACAACACACAACACGATAATATTACTATTAATATAACACTCTGATATTCATATATAGACGGAAATATGACAAGAGATCGTCAACTAGAGGACATGTTTGTGATAAACACCTCATCTGTCAGTCTGTGTGTGTAACAGTATTACAGTAATATCTGTGCTCATCATCATTAATATCGTGTGTATTAGAGCAGAGACAGATGAACAGGCCCGATCACACCAATAATAACTATAAACACATTCTGTTTATTATAAGCGCTGCTGTTTGTCGTCTGTCTCTTTAAATGCGAGCTGTTTAGAGCAGGGTTCTGATTGGCTGTTGTGATAATATGTTATAGTGGATCTCTTTAATAGAGTTACAGATCAAAATGACTATTTCTCACTAATGTCCAACAGACAATAAACTCAACATGAGATGCTGTGGTTCATGCACAGCTCATTAATAATGTATTTCATCTCTAGTGTGCAGCAGCACTCATGTGTTCTGCTCATGCTCACTGGAGATCTAGACCTTACTAAAGCCATTCTGATTCAGATCACAGAACAAAGGCTTTCATAACTGACTGGATGAATGATAGATGACAGCTATTACAATGCTCACCTCATCCTGCTTTAAAACATTGACAATGCACATCAATATAAACTAGATGGAAAAATTTGTCAAAACTTTAGGTTGGCTTGAGAAAGCCTAGCTTGAAAGTCAAAAAGCAGCTGTAAAATCTGAAGTGTTGAACTTTATATGGATAGATTAGATCAGTGGTTCCTGCATCTGTCCTTTGTCTTAGAGTCTCTAATGAGCTGATCATCTGAATCAGGTGTGTTTGATTAAAGGTGCCATAGAATGGAAAACTGTGTTTACCTTGGCATAGTTGAATAATAACAGCTCAGAACATGGACATGACACACCATGAGTCTCAAACACCATCGTTTTCTCCTTCTGATTTAAATCTGCTGTTTGCAAAAGACCACTGAAAAATAGGTCAATTCCAACATAACACTGATTATTAATGCTACTGAGATGAGCCGCTCTGTGAAACAGCCAATCAGAGCAGAGCTCCTCATTAATATTCATGAATCTTCCAAATAAGGCAATAACAGAGCATGTCATTCTAGGGACAAATCCTAGGGTTGTAAATGGAGCTGTAAAACCGTTTCTGGGGATTTTTTGCCCTTTCCTGTGCCATATACCTTCTATGTAGATATCAGAGAAACATTCTCTCAATGCATTCTACGACACCTTTAAAGGAGATTTGGAAAACATGCAGTGTTGGAGGGCATTTGGGATCGTGGTTGGGGACCACTGGATTAGAGGATTAGCATGTTGCTAGCATGATTAGCAAGTTGCTAGCATGTTTCTAGCACGATTAGCAGGTTATTAGCATGTTTCTAGCATGATTAGCAAGTTGCTAGCATGTTTCTAGCATGATTAGCAGGTTATTAGCATGTTTCTAGCATGATTAGCAAGTTGCTAGCATGTTTATAACATGGTTAACGAGTTGCTAGCATGTTTCTAGCACAATTAACAAGTTACTAGCATGACATTAGCATAATTGACAAGTTACTAGCATGTCATCAGCATGTTTCTAACATTAGCAAGTTTGCTAGCATTTTTATAACATGGTTAACAAGTTGCTAGCATGTTTCTAGCACAATTATCAAGTTACTAGCATTACATTAGCATAATTGACAAGTTACTAGCATGTTTATAGCATGATAAGCAAGCTACTAGCATGTCGCTAACATGATTAGCATGTTTCTAGGCTGATTATCAAGTTAGTAGCATGATTGTAGTTGCTAGGCTAGGCTAGATAGTTAAATAGATTAGAATTATCATATAGAATAGAAAGAATGGATCAGAAATAGTTGATAGAAGGGAAGCTTGATTTAGTCTCAAAGGATTGTGGGAGTTTAAATTTGAATTTTGTCAGTTGGACTTTGAATAGTGTTGATCATTTGAACAGTCCCTCAATGTAAGCCTATGGGGTTTTGATGATGTTTAATCTTCAATTTGATGAAAACTATAAGTCGGATCAGTCTGAAAAGATAGAGCACACTAACTGAGATCAGTCTGAAGAGCTGGACTGAGTTTGGTGCTTCTAGTTTGAAAGCTCTAGGAGTAGCAGCGTTGAGAAATTTAGTCTAAGAAACAGAATGATCAAAATCTTAAGTATCAGATCAGTCGGTAGGTTTCTCTCGTTATATAGAACAATCAATAAAATATCAACAAGATGAAGATCAAAGCAATAGTTCACCCAAAAATGTACATCTGCTGAAAATGTAGATGAGTTGTTTCATCAGATTTGTATAATGTGTCACCGTCTCACCAATGGATGTGAATGGGTGCCGTCAGAATGAGAGTCCAAACAGCTGATAAAAACATCACAGTAATCCACAATAACCCACTCCAGTCCATCAGTTAACTTCTGGAGAAGACACAAGCTTTGAAGATTAGAGCCGTTTTGGCTTGTAAACAGTGCAGATTTCTCTCCTGATTCAGACCAGATTAATTTTCCACTGGAGGAAGTGTTTTTATAGATTATGAACTCAAGGTGTTTTAGTTACAAACATCTTAATGATGGATTTGGTTTATCTTTTGTCTTCTCCAGATGTTAACTGATGGACTGGAGTGGGTTATTGTGGATTATTGTGATGTTTTTATCAGCTGTTTGGACTCTAATTCTGACGGCACCCATTCACATCCATTGGTGATGACACATTACTCCAAATCTGATGAAGAAACAAACTCATCCTAGTCTGGTATGATCGTCTACTAGCACTTCTTAACTAGTTTGACCAGTTTGTTTCTTCATCAGTGTCTCACCAATGGATGTGAATGGGTGCCGTCAGAAAGAGTCCAAACTTTTGTCTTCTCCAGATGTTAACTGATGGACTGGAGTAGTTTTGTGGATTATTGTGGTGTTTTTATCAGCTGTTTGGACTCTCATTCTGACGGCACCCATTCACATCCATTGGTGATGACACATTACTCCAAATCTGATGAAGAAACAAACTCATCCTAGTCTGGTATGATCGTCTTCTAGCACTTCTTAACTAGCTTGACCAGTTTGTTTCTTCATCAATGTCTCACCAATGGATGTGAATGGGTGCCGTCAGAAAGAGTCCAAACTTTTGTCTTCTCCAGATGTTAACTGATGGACTGGAGTAGTTTTGTGGATTATTGTGATGTTTTTATCAGCTGTTTGGACTCACATTCTGACGGCACCCATTCACATCCATTGGTGATGACACATTACTCCAAATCTGATGAAGAAACAAACTCATCCTAGTCTGGTATGATCGTCTTCTAGCACTTCTTAACTAGCTTGACCAGTTTGTTTCTTCATCAATGTCTCACCAATGGATGTGAATGGGTGCCGTCAGAAAGAGTCCAAACTTTTGTCTTCTCCAGATGTTAACTGATGGACTGGAGTAGTTTTGTGGATTATTGTGATGGTTTTATCAGCTGTTTGGACTCTCATTCTGACGGCACCCATTCACATCCATTGGTGATGACACATTACTCCAAATCTGATGAAGAAACAAACTCATCCTAGTCTGGTATGATCGTCTTCTAGCACTTCTTAACTAGTTTGACCAGTTTGTTTCTTCATCAATGTCTCACCAATGGATGTGAATGGGTGCCGTCAGAAAGAGAGTCCAAACTTTTGTCTTCTCCAGATGTTAACTGATGGACTGGAGTAGTTTTGTGGATTATTGTGATGTTTTTATCAGCTGTTTGGACTCTAATTCTGACGGCACCCATTCACATCCATTGGTGATGACACATTACTCCAAATCTGATGAAGAAACAACCTCATCCTACTCTGGTATGATCGTCTTCTAGCCCTTCTTAACTAGCTTGACCAGTTTGTTTCTTCATCAATGTCTCACCAATGGATGTGAATGGGTGCCGTCAGAAAGAGAGTCCAAACTTTTGTCTTCTCCAGATGTTAACTGATGGACTGGATTGGTTTTGTGGATTATTGTGATGTTTTTATCAGCTGTTTGGACTCTCATTCTGACGGCACCCATTCACATCCATTGGTGATGACACATTACTCCAAATCTGATGAAGAAACAAACTCATCCTAGTCTGGTATGATCGTCTTCTAGCACTTCTTAACTAGCTTGACCAGTTTGTTTCTTCATCAGTGTCTCACCTATGGATGTGAATGGGTGCCGTCAGAAAGAGAGTCCAAACTTTTGTCTTCTCCAGATGTTAACTGATGGACTGGATTGGTTTTGTGGATTATTGTGATGTTTTTATCAGCTGTTTGGACTCTCATTCTGACGGCACCCATTCACATCCATTGGTGATGACACATTACTCCAAATCTGATGAAGAAACAAACTCATCCTAGTCTGGTATGATCGTCTTCTAGCACTTTTTAACTAGCTTGACCAGTTTGTTTCTTCATCAGTGTCTCACCAATGGATGTGAATGGGTGCCGTCAGAAAGAGAGTCCAAACTTTTGTCTTCTCCAGATGTTAACTGATGGACTGGAGTAGTTTTGTGGATTATTGTGATGTTTTTATCAGCTGTTTGGACTCTCATTCTGACGGCACCCATTCACATCCATTGGTGATGACACATTACTCCAAATCTGATGAAGAAACAACCTCATCCTACTCTGGTATGATCGTCTTCTAGCCCTTCTTAACTAGCTTGACCAGTTTGTTTCTTCATCAATGTCTCACCAATGGATGTGAATGGGCGCCGTCAGAAAGAGAGTCCAAACTTTTGTCTTCTCCAGATGTTAACTGATGGACTGGAGTAGTTTTGTGGATTATTGTGATGTTTTTATCAGCTGTTTGGACTCTCATTCTGACGGCACCCATTCACATCCATTGGTGATGACACATTACTCCAAATCTGATGAAGAAACAACCTCATCCTACTCTGGTATGATCGTCTTCTAGCCCTTCTTAACTAGCTTGACCAGTTTGTTTCTTCATCAATGTCTCACCAATGGATGTGAATGGGCGCCGTCAGAAAGAGAGTCCAAACTTTTGTCTTCTCCAGATGTTAACTGATGGACTGGATTGGTTTTGTGGATTATTGTGATGTTTTTATCAGCTGTTTGGACTCTCATTCTGACGGCACCCATTCACATCCATTGGTGAGCGAGTGATGGAATGACACATTTCCACTAATCTGGTGTGTGGTTGTCAGACGGCGTTGGGTCTGGTGCGGATCCTGATGGTGGTGGCTCCGTTTCTGTACGTGGGGACTCTGATCAGTAAGAACTTCGCCGCTCTGCTGGAGGAACATGACATATTTGTGCCTGAGGATGACGATGATGACGACTGAGGATCGCAGGTCAGCTCTTCATCTGTGTGTGAGACGTGACCCGTGTGTTTCAGACACTCACGCTCATGTTTGTTCCCACAGACGCCGCTGATTTATCTCATAAACTCAAGCGCTGGAGTCACTGACGTCTGCGGCACATCGATGCGATTCGTCTGTCTGTGTATCTGTGTGTTTATGAAGATTCAACAAGAGCTGAATTCTTGATTCTGAGTGTTGACTGGTCTACAATAAAGAATATACCGTTTACACTAACATATACTTCTACTTTCATTCCTAAAATCAACACTTTTAGTTGTATAAATCTCAGTTTCAAAAAACGCTTCTGGTCCAGGATATTATACTGATTTCTGAAGGATCATGTGACTCTGAAGACTGCAGTAATGATGCTGAAAATCCATCTTCGATCACAGAAATAAATTACATTTGAACAGATATTCACTAGAAAACAGGTGTTTTAAATATGAATAATATTTCACTATTTTTACTGTATTTTTGATCAAATAAATGCAGCCTTGATGAGCGAAGAGACTTATTTTAGAAACATATTGGTTAGACATTAAAAGTGATTTTTGTCCATAGAAAGCACATTAAAATGAAAGAGTCTACTCTTAATGTTTTTGTAGAATAAAATGTCAAAATTTGGTTGAAATAATACGTATGCGAAAATTCAAACATTGCTTATTCTGACTTGTGCATATTAACATGTATAAAATAATACAGGAGCATATTAAGTTTTAATGTGTTTTCAGTAAGTAAAAAATTCTTACTGACAAATGGGCAAATTTTAAAAATATATATTATTAAATCTAAATAGTATTTTTGTGGAGGAATGAACGTCATAAATTGATTTTTGTTGTAAATACGTATTATATATATATATATATATATATATATATATATATATATATATATATATTTTTTTTTTTTTTTTTTTTTTGGTTTAAACAACAATTTAACTCTAGTTATGTTTGGCTCCCTCTCAAACTTGTGTTCCCGGTCAAAAATGACCCGACTCCAAACTATTGCTCATAAATCTCTCATATTTCTAAATTATCATCAAATATTGGATTCAATCTTTTTGTCAACTTGTTTTCTTTCATTCAGGACTGGTTTTGTGTTTCTATTTGCCACTGATTAATCATAAACCTCATTTATCTGAGAGCAGGCGCCTTGTTTTTTAAGTGAAAAAAGCATTTTTATGAATAATTTTCACAATATAAGATAAAACATTAAGAAATTATGTGCACCGTTTTCACTTTCAATGGTGACTTTGTGCAATTTCATACAAAATAAAAGCCTAATTAAACATTAAAGCACACTGGTGTGAGAAACCTTTTCAAATTTTCACATTTTTGTCATTTTGTGAAAATTGTTCATAAAAAAACGAGGCACCTGCTCTCAGATAAATGAGGCCTACGATTACTCAGATGGAAATAGAAACACAAAACCAGTCCTAAATGAAAGAAAACAACTTGATAAAAAGGTTGAATCCAATATTTGGTGATAATATAAAAATAATTGAGATTTTTCGAGTCGAGTCATTTTTGACCGGGGACACCGCAAGTGTGACTTTTTGAAGTTTTGTACAAAATAAAAGCATTTAAAAGCAAACTTCCTGATTAAACATTAAAGTACACACTAAAAAAGTTTTCACTAGATTTAACTTAAAAACGTAAGTTTAGCAGCTGCCTTAAGATTTTAAGTTAAACCAACTTAAGTCATTTAAGCTTACAAGTTATATCAACTTATTTTTATTGTAATAAGTTAAAATGACTTGTAGTTTTAAGCTGATTTAACTTAAAAACGTAAGTTTAGCAGCTGCCTTAAGATTTTAAGTTAAATCAACTTAAGTCATTTAAACTTACAAGTTATATCAACTTATTTTTATTGTAATAAGTTAAAATGACTTGTAGTTTTAAGCTGATTTAACTTAAAAACGTAAGTTTAGCAGCTGCCTTAAGATTTTAAGTTAAACCAACTTAAGTCATTTAAGCTTACAAGTTATATCAACTTATTTTTATTGTAATAAGTTAAAATGACTTGTAGTTTTAAGCTGATTTAACTTAAAAACGTAAGTTTAGCAGCTGCCTTAAGATTTTAAGTTAAACCAACTTAAGTCATTTAAACTTACAAGTTATATCAACTCATTTTTATTGTAATAAGTTCAAATGACTTGTAGTTTTAAGCTGATTTAACTTAAAAACGTAAGTTTAGCAGCTGCCTTAAGATTTTAAGTTAAATCAACTTAAGTCATTTAAACTTACAAGTTATATCAACTCATTTTTATTGTAATAAGTTAAAATGACTTGTAGTTTTAAGCTGATTTAACTTAAAACGTAAGTTCAGCAGCTGCCTTAAGATTTTAAGTTAAATCAACTTAAGTCATTTAAACTTACAAGTTATATCAACTCATTTTTATTGTAATAAGTTAAAATGACTTGTAGTTTTAAGCTGATTTAACTTAAAAACGTAAGTTTAGCAGCTGCCTTAAGATTTTAAGTTAAATCAACTTAAGTCATTTAAGCTTACAAGTTATATCAACTCATTTTTATTGTAATAAGTTCAAATGACTTGTAGTTTTAAGCTGATTTAACTTAAAACGTAAGTTCAGCAGCTGCCTTAAGATTTTAAGTTAAATCAACTTAAGTCATTTAAACTTACAAGTTATATCAACTCATTTTTATTGTAATAAGTTAAAATGACTTGTAGTTTTAAGCTGATTTAACTTAAAAACGTAAGTTCAGCAGCTGCCTTAAGATTTTAAGTTAAACCAACTTAAGTCATTTAAACTTACAAGTTATATCAACTAATTTTTATTGTAATAAGTTAAAATGACTTGTAGTTTTAAGCTGATTTAACTTAAAAACGTAAGTTTAGCAGCTGCCTTAAGATTTTAAGTTAAATCAACTTAAGTCATTTAAACTTACAAGTTATATCAACTCATTTTTATTGTAATAAGTTCAAATGACTTGTAGTTTTAAGCTGATTTAACTTAAAAACGTAAGTTTAGCAGCTGCCTTAAGATTTTAAGTTAAATCAACTTAAGTCATTTAAACTTACAAGTTATATCAACTCATTTTTATTGTAATAAGTTAAAATGACTTGTAGTTTTAAGCTGATTTAACTTAAAACGTAAGTTTAGCAGCTGCCTTAAGATTTTAAGTTAAATCAACTTAAGTCATTTAAACTTACAAGTTATATCAACTCATTTTTATTGTAATAAGTTAAAATGACTTGTAGTTTTAAGCTGATTTAACTTAAAACGTAAGTTCAGCAGCTGCCTTAAGATTTTAAGTTAAATCAACTTAAGTCATTTAAACTTACAAGTTATATCAACTCATTTTTATTGTAATAAGTTAAAATGACTTGTAGTTTTAAGCTGATTTAACTTAAAAACGTAAGTTTAGCAGCTGCCTTAAGATTTTAAGTTAAATCAACTTAAGTCATTTAAGCTTACAAGTTATATCAACTCATTTTTATTGTAATAAGTTCAAATGACTTGTAGTTTTAAGCTGATTTAACTTAAAACGTAAGTTCAGCAGCTGCCTTAAGATTTTAAGTTAAATCAACTTAAGTCATTTAAACTTACAAGTTATATCAACTCATTTTTATTGTAATAAGTTAAAATGACTTGTAGTTTTAAGCTGATTTAACTTAAAAACGTAAGTTTAGCAGCTGCCTTAAGATTTTAAGTTAAACCAACTTAAGTCATTTAAACTTACAAGTTATATCAACTAATTTTTATTGTAATAAGTTAAAATGACTTGTAGTTTTAAGCTGATTTAACTTAAAAACGTAAGTTTAGCAGCTGCCTTAAGATTTTAAGTTAAACCAACTTAAGTCATTTAAACTTACAAGTTATATCAACTCATTTTTATTGTAATAAGTTAAAATGACTTGTAGTTTTAAGCTGATTTAACTTAAAAACGTAAGTTTAGCAGCTGCCTTAAGATTTTAAGTTAAACCAACTTAAGTCATTTAAACTTACAAGTTATATCAACTCATTTTTATTGTAATAAGTTAAAATGACTTGTAGTTTTAAGATGATTTAACTTAAAACTTAAGTTTAGCAGCTGCCTTAAGATTTTAAGTTAAACCAACTTAAGTCATTTAAGCTTACAAGTTATATCAACTCATTTTTATTGCAATAAGTTAAAATGACTTGTAGTTTTAAGCTGATTTAACTTAAAAACGCAAGTTCAGCAGCTGCCTTAAGATTTTAAGTTAAACCAACTTAAGTCATTTGAGCTTACAAGTTATATCAACTCATTTTTATTGTAATAAGTTAAAATGACTTGTAGTTTTAAGCTGATTTAACTTAAAAACGTAAGTTCAGCAGCTGCCTTAAGATTTTAAGTTAAATCAACTTAAGTCATTTGAACTTACAAGTTATATCAACTCATTTTTATTGTAATAAGTTAAAATGACTTGTAGTTTTAAGCTGATTTAACTTAAAAACGTAAGTTTAGCAGCTGCCTTAAGATTTTAAGTTAAACCAACTTAAGTCATTTAAACTTACAAGTTATATCAACTAATTTTTATTGTAATAAGTTAAAATGACTTGTAGTTTTAAGCTGATTTAACTTAAAAACGTAAGTTTAGCAGCTGCCTTAAGATTTTAAGTTAAACCAACTTAAGTCATTTAAACTTACAAGTTATATCAACTCATTTTTATTGTAATAAGTTAAAATGACTTGTAGTTTTAAGCTGATTTAACTTAAAAACGTAAGTTTAGCAGCTGCCTTAAGATTTTAAGTTAAACCAACTTAAGTCATTTGAACTTACAAGTTATATCAACTCATTTTTATTGTAATAAGTTAAAATGACTTGTAGTTTTAAGCTGATTTAACTTAAAAACGTAAGTTTAGCAGCTGCCTTAAGATTTTAAGTTAAACCAACTTAAGTCATTTAAACTTACAAGTTATATCAACTCATTTTTATTGTAATAAGTTAAAATGACTTGTAGTTTTAAGATGATTTAACTTAAAAACGTAAGTTTAGCAGCTGCCTTAAGATTTTAAGTTAAACCAACTTAAGTCATTTAAGCTTACAAGTTATATCAACTCATTTTTATTGTAATAAGTTAAAATGACTTGTAGTTTTAAGCTGATTTAACTTAAAAACGTAAGTTTAGCAGCTGCCTTAAGATTTAAAGTTAAATCAACTTAAGTCTTTTAAACTTACAAGTTATATCAACTCATTTTTATTGTAATAAGTTAAAATGACTTGTAGTTTTAAGCTGATTTAACTTAAAAACGTAAGTTTAGCAGCTGCCTTAAGATTTTAAGTTAAACCAACTTAAGTCATTTAAGCTTACAAGTTATATCAACTCATTTTTATTGTAATAAGTTAAAATGACTTGTAATTTTAAGCTGATTTAACTTAAAAACGTAAGTTTAGCAGCTGCCTTAAGATTTTAAGTTAAACCAACTTAAGTCATTTAAACTTACAAGTTATATCAACTCATTTTTATTGTAATAAGTTAAAATGACTTGTAGTTTTAAGCTGATTTAACTTAAAACTTAAGTTTAGCAGCTGCCTTAAGATTTTAAGTTAAACCAACTTAAGTCATTTAAGCTTACAAGTTATATCAACTCATTTTTATTGCAATAAGTTAAAATGACTTGTAGTTTTAAGCTGATTTAACTTAAAAACGTAAGTTCAGCAGCTGCCTTAAGATTTTAAGTTAAACCAACTTAAGTCATTTGAGCTTACAAGTTATATCAACTCATTTTTATTGTAATAAGTTAAAATGACTTGTAGTTTTAAGCTGATTTAACTTAAAACGTAAGTTCAGCAGCTGCCTTAAGATTTTAAGTTAAATCAACTTAAGTCATTTAAGCTTACAAGTTATATCAACTCATTTTTATTGTAATAAGTTAAAATGACTTGTAGTTTTAAGCTGATTTAACTTAAAAACGTAAGTTCAGCAGCTGCCTTAAGATTTTAAGTTAAACCAACTTAAGTCATTTAAGCTTACAAGTTATATCAACTCATTTTTATTGTAATAAGTTAAAATGACTTGTAGTTTTAAGCTGATTTAACTTAAAAACTTAAGTTTAGCAGCTGCCTTAAGATTTTAAGTTAAACCAACTTAAGTCATTTGAGCTTACAAGTTATATCAACTCATTTTTATTGTAATAAGTTAAAATGACTTGTAGTTTTAAGCTGATTTAACTTAAAAACGTAAGTTCAGCAGCTGCCTTAAGATTTTAAGTTAAACCAACTTAAGTCATTTAAACTTACAAGTTATATCAACTCATTTTTATTGTAATAAGTTAAAATGACTTGTAGTTTTAAGCTGATTTAACTTAAAACGTAAGTTTAGCAGCTGCCTTAAGATTTTAAGTTAAACCAACTTAAGTCATTTGAGCTTACAAGTTATATCAACTCATTTTTATTGTAATAAGTTAAAATGACTTGTAGTTTTAAGCTGATTTAACTTAAAAACGTAAGTTTAGCAGCTGCCTTAAGATTTTAAGTTAAACCAACTTAAGTCATTTAAACTTACAAGTTATATCAACTCATTTTTATTGTAATTAGTTAAAATGACTTGTAGTTTTAAGCTGATTTAACTTAAAAACGTAAGTTCAGCAGCTGCCTTAAGATTTTAAGTTAAACCAACTTAAGTCATTTAAGCTTACAAGTTATATCAACTCATTTTTATTGTAATAAGTTAAAATGACTTGTAGTTTTAAGCTGATTTAACTTAAAAACGTAAGTTCAGCAGCTGCCTTAAGATTTTAAGTTAAATCAACTTAAGTCATTTAAGCTTACAAGTTATATCAACTCATTTTTATTGTAATAAGTTAAAATGACTTGTAGTTTTAAGCTGATTTAACTTAAAAACGTAAGTTCAGCAGCTGCCTTAAGATTTTAAGTTAAACCAACTTAAGTCATTTAAGCTTACAAGTTATATCAACTCATTTTTATTGTAATAAGTTAAAATGACTTGTAGTTTTAAGCTGATTTAACTTAAAAACTTAAGTTTAGCAGCTGCCTTAAGATTTTAAGTTAAACCAACTTAAGTCATTTGAGCTTACAAGTTATATCAACTCATTTTTATTGTAATAAGTTAAAATGACTTGTAGTTTTAAGCTGATTTAACTTAAAAACGTAAGTTCAGCAGCTGCCTTAAGATTTTAAGTTAAACCAACTTAAGTCATTTAAACTTACAAGTTATATCAACTCATTTTTATTGTAATAAGTTAAAATGACTTGTAGTTTTAAGCTGATTTAACTTAAAACGTAAGTTTAGCAGCTGCCTTAAGATTTTAAGTTAAACCAACTTAAGTCATTTGAGCTTACAAGTTATATCAACTCATTTTTATTGTAATAAGTTAAAATGACTTGTAGTTTTAAGCTGATTTAACTTAAAAACGTAAGTTTAGCAGCTGCCTTAAGATTTTAAGTTAAACCAACTTAAGTCATTTAAACTTACAAGTTATATCAACTCATTTTTATTGTAATTAGTTAAAATGACTTGTAGTTTTAAGCTGATTTAACTTAAAAACGTAAGTTCAGCAGCTGCCTTAAGATTTTAAGTTAAACCAACTTAAGTCATTTAAGCTTACAAGTTATATCAACTCATTTTTATTGTAATAAGTTAAAATGACTTGTAGTTTTAAGCTGGTTTAACTTAAAACGTAAGGCAGATGCTGAACTTAGGTTTTTAAGTTGAATCTGGTGAAAAATTAACAGTGTATTGTGAACATTATTTATAAAAACAAGGCACCTGCTCTCAGATAAATGAGGTCTACGATTAATCAGATGCAAATAGAAAAGACAAAACCAGTCCTAAATGAAAGAAAACAACTTGACAAAAAGATTAATCCCAATATTTGCTGATAATATAGAAATAATTGAGTTTTTTGGAGTCGGGTCATTTTTGACCGGGAGAACACCACAAGTGTGACTTTTTGCAATTTTGTACAAAATAAAAGTATTTAAAAGCAAACTTCCTGATTAAACATTAAAGCACACTAGTGTGAGAAACGCTGCACATTTTTGGAATTTTTGTGTTTAATATTGTGAAAATTATTCATAATTTACGCTGGTATTTCCAGGAAAAAGCAGCTCAACTTGACCCGAACACAACCTGAAGGTTAAAGCAGTATCAGATTTCTTCTGCATGAATGACACACACAGACTGGAGCGGTTCAGATATATACGGTGTATATTTACAGTCCACAAACAGAGGTCAGAGGTCAGAGTTCAGGGGTCGTGTCCGTGGTAGAACTTGGACAGGAAGTCGGCGGGACGCTGGGCTTCGGTCTCGTGGAAGAAGCGCATGATGTGAGTCTTCTGCTTCCAGACGTTGATGGTCTCCTGCAGCTCCATCTTGCCCTGAAACACAGCGTGAGTCGAGGCTCAGGTCACGCGTGTAACACGCTAACTCACTCAGGCTAACACGAGGCGACTCCTCACCTTGATGACCAGCATGTCGATGACGCGCGGATCCGTCACGTGTTTGTTCCTGTCGAACATCTCCCGCAGCTTCTGGTGTCCCTGCTGCGCCGTGATGTCCAGCTGAAACGTGTGCACTGACCACACCACACACACACACACACACACACACAGGCGTCACATGACCACATCACACACACATATATCTGCACTTCAATAGCAGCAAACACTTAGATTCGGCTTTCAAATTCACTGCGTTTTGAATTAAACAGAAAAAAATAAGTGTTTTATTTTATTAGCTTACTTGATTGGTTGTTTATGTCTTTTTTATTATATTTAGCACTGAGTAATTTAGTACTAAATGTGTCATTTTTTTTGCTCTTTTTGTCATTTTGCAATTTTTGTTTTATGTTATTATTTTACTTTGTTTTCTTTGGTTGTTTTTTATTGTTTAATGTCTTTTTAATTATATTTAGAGTTGTGTTTGGTTATTTGATGTGATTTCATTTGGTATTTTTTTGTCATTGGTCAAATTTGTGTTTCATTTTATTATTTAATTTGGTTGCTTGATGGTTTTTTGTTGTTGTTTTTTTTTTGTTATGATTTTTTTTATTGTTTTTAGTCTTCTTTTAATTATATTTAGTGTTGTGTTATTTAGTTTGGTTATTTGGTGTTTTTCATTTTGGTATTTTTTGTTTAATTATATTTAGTTACTTGATTTTCTTTATTGTTTTTATGTTTTTTTATTGTTTAATGTCTTTTTAATTATATTTAGTGTTGTGTTTGGTTATTTGATGTGATTTCATTTGGTATTTTTTTGTCATTGGTCAAATTTGTGTTTCATTTTATTATTTAATTTGGTTACTTGATTTTCTTTATTGTTTTTATGTTTTTTATTGTTTAATGTCTTTTTAAAATTATATCTAGTATTGTGTTTGATTGTTTAATGTCATTTAATTTTGGTATTTGTGTCATTGGTAAGATTTGGTCAATTTTTCAGTAAAATTTGTGTTCTTTTATTTTGTCATTTTGCAACTTGTTTCATTTTATTATTTTATGTGCTTACTTAACGGTTTTTACTTTTAATGTTTAAATTACAATTTTGTACTTAAATATGATCAAAATTCAATTTATATTCTGCTTTAAAATGCATAATTTCATTGGGGTGGAAACAGGGTTGAATTAAACAGAAAAAAATGTCTTTTTTGTAATATCTGTTTTATTTTATCAGCTTACTTGATTGGTTGTCTTTTTTATTATATTTAGTGTTGAGTAATTTAGTACTAAATGGGTCAATTTTTTGTCAATTTTTGTTTTGTGTTATTATTTTACTTGATGTTTTTTATTGTTTAATGTCTTTTTTATTATATTTAGTATTGTGTTTGGTTATTTGATGTGATTTCATTTGGTATTTTTTGTCATTGGTCAAATTTGATATGTTTTAGTAAAATTTGTGTTTCATTTTATTTGGTTACTTGATGGTTTTTTGTTGTTTTTTATTTTTTATTAAGATTTTTTTATTGTTTTTAGTCTTCGTTTAATTATATTTAGTGTTGTGTTTGGTTATTTGATGTTATTTAATTTGATATTTTTTTGTCATTGGTCAATGTTTTAGTTTCATTTTATTATTTTATTTGGTTACTTGATGGTTTTTTTTTTGTTATGATTTTTTTTTTTTTTTTTTAGTCTTCTTTTAATTATATTTAGTGTTGTGTTTGGTTATTTGGTGTTATTTCATTTTTGCATTTTGTGTCCTTAGTAAAATTTGTGTTCTTTTTTCTCATTTTGCACCTTTCGTTTCATTTTATTTGGTCACTTGATGGTTTTTTATGTTTTAATGTTATGTTTTTTTGTCTTCTTAAATTATTTAGTATTGTGTTTGGCTATTTGATGTGATTTCATTTTGTTGCTTTTTGTCATTGGTAAAAAAAAAAGTCAAATTTGTATCAATTTTTGTTTTATGTTATTATTTTACTTGATGTTTTCTTTGGTTGTTTTTTTATTGTTTAATGTCTTTTTAATTATATTTAGTGTTGTGTTTGGTTATTTGACGTTATTTCATTTGGTATTTTTCTGTCATTGGTCAAATTTGATAAATGTTTTAAAATTTGTGTTTTATTTTATTTGGTTACTTGATGGTTTTTTTGTTGTTTTTAATTTTTTGTTAAGAGTTTTTATTGTTTTTAGTCTTCTTTTAATTATATTTAGTGTTGTGTTTGGTTGTGTTGTGTTCTTTTTTCTCATTTTGCACCTTTCATTTCATTTTATTTGGTAACTTGGTGGTTTTTTATGTTTTAATGTTATGTTTTTTGTCTTCTTAAATTATTTAGTATTGTATTTGGTTATTTGATGTGATTTCATTTTGTTATTTTTTGTCAAATTTGTGTTGTTTTTTGTCATTTTTTGTTTCATTTTATTATTTTATTTGGTTAATTGATGTTTTATTTATTTTTTAATGTTATTTTTTTATAGTTTTACGTCTTTTTAAAATTATATCTAGTATTGTGTTTGGTTATTTGATGTTTTCATTTTGGTATTTTTGTTTCGTTTTATTTTATTTAGTTACTTGATTTTCTTTATTGTTTTTATGTTTTTTTATTGTTTAATGTCTTTTTTAAATTATATCTAGTATTGTGTTTGATTGTTTAATGTCATTTAATTTTGGTATTTGTGTCATTGGTAAGATTTGGTCAATTTTTCGTAAAATTTGTGTTCTTTTTTTTGTCATTTTGCAATTTTTGTTTCATTTTATTATTTTATTTGCTTACTTGATGGTTTTTATTTTTAATGTTTAAATTACAATTTTGTACTTAAATATGATCAAAATTCAATTTATATTCTGCTTTAAAATGCATAATTTCATTGGGGTGGAAACAGGGTTGAATTAAACAGAAAAAAAGTGTTTTTTTGTAATATCTGTTTTATTTTATCAGCTTACTTGATTGGTTGTTTTTTATGTCTTTTTTATTATATTTAGTGTTGAGTAATTTAGTACTAAATTTGGTACATTTGTTGTCAATTTTTATTTTATTATTTTACTTGATGTTTTCTTTGGTTGTTTTATTGTTTAATGTCTTTTTAATTATATTTAGTGTTGTGTTTGGTTATTTGATGTGATTTCATTTGGTATTTTTTTGTCATTGGTCAAATTTGTGTTTCATTTTATTATTTTATTTGGTTACTTGATGTTTTTTTGTTGTTTTTTATTTTTTATTAAGATTTTTTTATTGTTTTTAGTCTTCGTTTAATTATATTTAGTGTTGTGTTTGGTTATTTGGTGTTTTTCATTTTGGCATTTTGTGTCCTTAGTAAAATTTGTGTTCTTTTTTCTCATTTTGCACCTTTCGTTTCATTTTATTTGGTCACTTGATGGTTTTTTATGTTTTAATGTTATGTTTTTTTGTCTTCTTAAATTATTTAGCATTGTGTTTGGCTATTTGATGTGATTTCATTTTGTTGTTTTTTGTCAAATTTGTGTTGTTTTTTGTCATTTTTTGTTTCATTTTATTATTTTATTTGGTTACTTGATGTTTTTTATAGTTTTACGTCTTTTTCAAATCATATCTAGTATTGTGTTTGGTTATTTGATGTGATTTCATTTTGGTATTTTTTGTTTAATTTTATTTTATTTAGTTACTTGATTTTTTTATTGTTTTATTATGTTTTTTTATTGTTTAATGTCTTTTTAAAATTACATCTAGTATTGTGTTTGATTATTTAATGTCATTTAATTTTGGTATTTGTGTCATTGGTAAGATTTGGTCAATTTTTCAGTAAAATTTGTGTTCTTTTATTTTGTCATTTTGCAACTTTTGTTTGATTTTTGGTTCATTTTTTTTGGTTGTTTTTTATTGTTTTATGTTTTTTTTATTAAGAATAGTGTTTGGTCATTTTGATGTCATTTCATTTTGGTATTTTTTTTGTCATTGGTAATAATTGGTAAATTTTTAGTAAAATGTGTGCTCTTTTTTGTCATTTTGCAATATTTGTTTCATTTTATTATTTTATTTGCTTACTTGATGGTTTTTATTTTTAATGTTTAAATTACAATTTTTGTACTTAAATATGATCATAATTCAATTTATATTCTGCTTTAAAATGCATAATTTCATTGGGGTGAAAACAGGGTTGAATTAAACAGAAATAAAAGTGTTTTTTGTAATATCTGTTTTATTTTATTAGCTTACTTGATTGGTTGTTTTTTATGTCTTTTTTTATTATATTTAGCACTGAGTAATTTAGTACTAAATTTGTCAATTTTTTATTAATTTTTGTTTTATGTTATTGTTTTATTTTATTATTTTACTTGATGTTTTTTATTGTTTAATGTCTTGTTAATTATATTTAGTGTTGTGTTTGGTTATTTGATGTGATTTCATTTGGTATTTTTTTGTCATTGGTCAAATTTGTGTTTCATTTTATTATTTAATTTGGTTACTTGATGGTTTTTTTTGTTATGATTTCTTTTATTGTTTTTAGTCTCAGTTTAATTATATTTAGTGTTGTGTTTGATTCATTGGTAAGATTTGGTCAATTTTTCTGCAAAATTTGTGTTCTTTTATTTTGTCATTTTGCAACTTTTGTTTTATTTTTGGTTCATTTTTTTTTATTATTGTTTTATGTTTCTTTTATTAAGAATTGTGTTTGGTCATTTGATGTCATTTCATTTTGGTTTTTTTTTGTCATTGGTCAAATTTGATAAATGTTTTAGTAAAATTTGTGGTCTTTTTTCTCATTTTGCAACTTTCGTTTCATTTTATTTGGTTAATGTTATGTTTTTTTGTCTTCTTAAATTATTTAGTATTGTGTTTGGCTATTTGATGTGATTTCATTTGGTATTTTTTTTGTCATTGGTCAAATTTGTGTTTCATTTTATTATTTAATTTGGTTACTTGATGGTTTTTTTTGTTATGATTTCTTTTATTGTTTTTAGTCTCAGTTTAATTATATTTAGTGTTGTGTTTGATTCATTGGTAAGATTTGGTCAATTTTTCTGCAAAATTTGTGTTCTTTTATTTTGTCATTTTGCAACTTTTGTTTTATTTTTGGTTCTTTTTTTTTTTTTATTGTTTTATGTTTCTTTTATTAAGAATTGTGTTTGGTCATTTGATGTCATTTCATTTTGGTTTTTTTTTGTCATTGGTCAAATTTGATAAATGTTTTAGTAAAATTTGTGGTCTTTTTTCTCATTTTGCAACTTTCGTTTCATTTTATTTGGTTAATGTTATGTTTTTTTGTCTTCTTAAATTATTTAGTATTGTGTTTGGCTATTTGATGTGATTTCATTTTGTTATTTTTTGTCATTTTGTATTTTTTGTTTCATTTTATTATTTTATTTGGTTATTTGAGGTTTTTTAATTTTTAATGTTGTTTTTTTATAGTTTCACGTCTTTTGGTATTTGATTCATTGGTAAGATTTGGTCAATTTTTCAGTAAAATGTGTGTTCTTTTTATTATTTGATTTGGTTACTTGATGGTTTTTTGTAGTTTTTTATTTTTTGGTACAATTTTTTTTATTGTTTTTAGTCTTCTTTTAATTATATTTAGTGTTGTGTTTGGTTATTTGGTGTTTTTCATTTTGGCATTTTGTGTCCTTAGTAAAATTTGTGTTCTTTTTTCTCATTTTGCAACTTTCGTTTCATTTTATTTGGTCACTTGATGGTTTTTTTATGTTTTAATGTTATGTTTTTTTTGTTTGTCTTCTTAAAAATTATTTAGTATTGTGTTTGGCTATTTGATGTGATTTCATTTTGTTATTTTTTGTCATTGTCATTTTGTCAAATTTGTGTTGTTTTTTGTCATTTTGTATTTTTTATTTTATTTTATTATTTTATTTGGTTACTTGATGTTTTTTATTTTTTAATGTCAAGTTTTTATTATTTGATGTATTTTTTATTAAGTATTGTGTTTGATGCTATTTAATTTTGATATTGTGTGCATCATTGCTAATATTTGGTAAATGTTTTAATAAAATGTGCTCTTTTTTTGTCATCTTGCAACTTGTGTTTCATTTAATTTGGCTACTTAATGTTTTGTTTATTCTTAATGTTTAAATTACAATTTTGCACTCAAATCAGATCAGAATTCGATTTATATTCTGCTTTAAAGTGTACACAGAGTACTTTTGTCATATCTTCATATTAATATTTTGAATAAACAACAGCTTCTTAGTCTCCTACTCTTAGAAAGTCTCCTACTCTTAGAAAACTCACGCTTTCGACTCAGAACTTTCTGACACTTAAGTCTATTTTAAGGGCATTTCTGAGTCTTTTTATACAAACGTTTATAGCACTTTATCTATTTGTGTCCATAGATTTCAATTACAATACAGATTTGTAAAAGCTCCTAAACTGAGCCATAAATCTCCAGTTCAGCATCACTTACACACACTAAACTTTACATTTATATTCATGTCTGTATCCTGAAGGCTTTTACAGAGGGATTTGTTCACATGATTATCTTGATTTTATACATTTTATTCCCCCAAAAAACTGTTTCCTGTCTGTTCTAAGCATTTCCTGACAAAATGAGACCCAAAATCTCATCTGTACAAACCTTCGACTCTAATGTGTCAAAGTAAAAATTAAACCAGAATTTTGAAACGGACTTCATCCAGTGTTTAGTTCTAGAAATGTCTGCAAATTAGCGCATATTTCATTAAATAATGGCTCATTTGCAGATTTAGAAAACTTGTAATACAAAAAATGTTTGCAATTATCAATGTAAATCAAATCTACTGAGTAAATAAGGTCTTAACTATTCGTTATTTTTAACCTATTCACCAGCAGTGTCTCGCCTTAATAATAATAATAATAATGTCAAAAACAGAGAGAAAAACGGCATTATTGACTCTAAAAATGTAGACGAACAGATTTGTAATGAAGTATATGAATCAAAAGCAGACATTTATCCACATTAATAAGAGTTTTGTAGCTGATTGAGTTGATTTGAGCAGACAGAAGCGTTATTTTAATCTCTGAGGAGAGTTTAGTCGTGTGTCTGACCTTGACTCGGTTCTGTGTTTATGTGTGTTTGCTCGCGGTAACGGTACCTGTGTTCGGCACCTCTCGGTACCAGGCCCGGTAGAGCTCCCGAACCCTCCTCTTGGCTTCATTCAGGTCGCGGCTGAAGATCGGTTTAACGACTTTAGCGGCGGCGGCGGAGCGGGTCGCTGCACTGGACGCCATCATCAAACTCCGCTGCTGCTCTGCGCATGCGCCTCAAAACACCGCCGCCTCCTGCCGCCGCGGAGACGAACTGCAGACGCAACATCCGGGTGTTGCCAGATCAGGTGGACGATTTACAGCCCAAAAGCTCACCACTTCAACAAAAACCAGCCCAAATTTTAACTGCCAAAATAATGCGAATTTTATTGCCATGTCAAGGTTGATAAGGACCATTTTTATCTCTTTTTTAAAAAAAAGAATAATGACAAAATAAAATAAAGATAAATCAATTCCACAGGAACATGGATCAAAACAGTCCGAAAATATGTGTAAAATGTTCAGAAATCTTTTCAAAGTGGAAATTTAGACTTTAACCCTTAGAAAAACGCGTGCATCATTTTCAATGTCCACAGTAAAAAAATATGCTAGTTTCTGTACAAAAAGTGCACAATAAAGTGATGAGAAACAAATGTAACGTAAAACCCCGTCACTCACAAGTCATCACGTCTCACTAACGTAAAAGACGTAATTTGGTGGACAGGTCTCTGTTAAACTAAACCAGTAAGGGTTACGTTAAGCAAAAATGAGTTGATGACTGCACTACACATTATATCACTGTGATACTTTGAGCTCGAACGTACTTAAATAACATGACTAATGATAAAAGTGAAGAAAAAAACAGCTGATTGGGCGGCTTTTAATTTTTTTAAGCAGCCCAAATTTTGTCTACCCACCCAATGCGTTATTCTCCGGTCCAAGCCGATCAAAAGAAGCCCAATTGGGCGGAAACCCGCCCAATCTGGCAACACTGTTGGGCCCTATGTATAAAACTGCTGTTTTTCTCCTGCTTCTTCTTTGGTGTTTTATTGGCGGTTGGAAAACCAGCTTAAAGGTGCATTACCTCCACCGACTGGACTGGAGAGTGAATCAGGATATAATGCCGCTCACAGTAAAATTTTAATCTTAACTGTGTCAAAATGAGTCTTAAGTGTGTCCAACCTACTGCTCTGCTTCTTAAACTTTTTATTTTTAGTCCAGCTCTTCAGCTGATCTCACTTACAGTTTTCATCAAATTGAAGATTAAAAATCATCAAGATCCCATAGTCTTACATTGAGGGAATGTTCAAACGAGCCAACACTATTCAAACTCCAACCGACAAAATTCAAACTCCAACTGTCAAAATTCAAACTCCAACCGACAAAATTCAAACTCCAACTGTCAAAATTCAAATATTTGGAGTTTGAATTTTGACAGTTGGAGTTTGAATAGTGTTGGCTCATTTGAACATTCCCTCAATGTAAAACT
The DNA here is from genome assembly GCF_049309525.1 of Garra rufa. NCBI lineage: Eukaryota > Metazoa > Chordata > Actinopteri > Cypriniformes > Cyprinidae > Garra > Garra rufa. Next base: position 1,976,235 of record NC_133361.1, read on the forward strand.
ATGGGATTTTGATGATTTTTAATCTTCAATTTGATGAAAACTAAATTTGAATGGATTAGAAATAGTTGACAGAAGGGAAGCTTGATTGAGTCTCGAGGGATTGTGGGAGTTTAAATGTCAAAATTCAAACTCCAACTGTCAAAATTAGTGATGGGAAGTTCGGATAATTTGAGTCTCGTTCAGCAAAATGAACAAATCTTTTTCCGAGTCATTTCGTTCATTTTACCAAAATATAATTAAAAAGCTACGTGTTACTTCCATAACACATGTACTGCTTGTACAAAGTTGATTACACTACAAACAAGACAAAACTATAATGCTATTAGAAAAGGTAAAAGAAAAGGTTAATTCATTGTTTACCTGGGTCTTCAGTCTATGATTAGCTCCCTCACCTCTATCTGTACGGGTTTGAGTCATTCGTTCATCCTGATAGCACACGTACATCTCGGAGATGTCTATTTGACGTCTGCATTTACATCTGCAAGACATCTGCATGACGTAGTTTGCTCATCTGCAATACGTCTATTAGACGTTTCCTATCAGATGTCAAATAGACGTCTATTAGATGTCTTTAAGACGTTTATGATTCAGAATGCATGTAAAACTGACATCTAATAGACGTCTGCCAGACATTTGTACACAGCAGATGCTTTCCAGATCAAGAGATCTTTAACAGACATCTTGCAGACGTACTTGTGCTATCTGGTAGTTGCGCCATTGCGCATGCGCGACTGAACGAACCACTCCCCGAGACGACTCGTTCTTCCCGAGTTATAAAGGGAAAACATGTACTATGGTGAAATATTATTGCATTTTAAAATAACAATTTTCTATGTGAATATATTTCAAAATCTAATTTATTCCTGTGATGCAAAGCTGAATTTTTTGAGAAGTCTTCAGTGTCACATGATCCTTCAGAAGTCATTCTAATATACTTTATTTATTATATGTGACACTGAAGACTGCTGAAAATTCAGCTTTGCATCACAGGAATAAATTCGATTTTAAAGTTTATTAATATAAACACCATTATTTTATATTGCAATAACATTTTGCAATATTACTGTTATTTTTCTGTATTTTTGATCAAATAAATGCAGCCTTGATGAGCAGAAGAAACTTTCTTTTGAGCTGCAGCAAATTTAGACTAATAATAATACACTCACATCGTCTTAAATCGTTGAAAATGAATAGTGTCCGACAAACATTAGTCAATCAGCTGGATAACAACAGGCAAATTACCAATTTGTATTTCAGTTAAGATTATGTTTTACGATTTGTGACCCTGGAGAACAAAAACAGTATTTGTAGCAATGGCCAAAAGTACACAGTATGGGTCAAAATCATTGATTTTATGCCAAAAATCATCAGGATATTAAGTAAAGAAAATGTTTCATGAAGATATTTAGCAAACTTCCTTCCATAAATATATCAAAACTTAATTTTGGATTAGTAATATGCATTCAGACCTTCATTTGAACAACCTTAGAGGTGATTTTCTCAATATTTTGGTTGTTTTGATTTTCCTGATTCAGAATTGTGAAGACCCAAAGGACAGAGTCAGTCAGAGCTCAGAGACCAAATAACCCAAGTTTTATTAGTCCTAGTCTGATATGTTTACATACGCGTTAAACTCTACAAATTAAATATGACGACAAGAAACGCAAACATCTTTTAAAAACAGTGGCTCATTGAAGCAAAGCTCTTTTGTTAATGTGGCACGAAGGCAGTCTCACTCACATCAACACACTCCAGAACTAGAGGCACATGATATTAGTTTGGCAGATGAGACTCTGATTGATCATATACACATATATGAGTGAGTTCCAGTTTAGTTTCCAGGATTCAGACGAACACAGAGACGTGAGAAAGTGCGGAAGCGTTTGTTCCAGTGTCCTGCAGCTGATTGGCCGGCCGGAATCCCTGCGTCTGATTGGTCTGCGGCGAAGGCACGTGTGTGAGGCTCCTCCCCCTCAGGAGGCGTGTGTGTTGTGGGGGTGTCCGTCGTGGAGCGCGCTCAGAGCCAGTCTCAGGTGTTCTCTCAGCGTCTCCGCCTCTCGCTCGCTGCGGCTCTTCATGGCGCTCAGCTCCTCACACACCTCACTGTAGCGATCGCACACACTGCTCTTCTCCTGACACACACACACACACACACACACACAGTTACGTTAGGTCACGTCCTCATCCTGCTGCAGATGTCTGTTCAAATCAGTCGTTCACACTCTTCTAAGAGCACTAATAGTTCAACACTTGACTCCAGTGAACTGAGTGAACATGCCATTGGTTTAACATGAGAACACCACTGTTGGGCTTTGATTCGGCTGACCTTACAAACATACTCATCTGCTGCTCAAGCTTTCATTATTATTATTCCTCTTAGAGTAAACCTCTGAGCGCTACTCCTCCTAGAGTTTCAGTCTGAACCACCGTGCTAGAAACATGTCAGTCATGCTAATGTCATGTAAATAACGTGCTAGTCAGCCTAGAAACATGCTAATCATGCTAAAAACATGCTAGCAACTTGCTAGTCAGCCTAGAAACATGCTAATGACTTGCTTATGCTAAAAACTTGCTAGTCAGCCTAGAAACATGCTAATGACTTGCTTATGCTAAAAACTTGCTAGTCAGCCTAGAAACATGCTAATGACTTGCTAATCATGCTAAAAACTTGCTAGTCAGCCTAGAAACATGCTAATGACTTGCTTATGCTAAAAACTTGCTAGTCAGCCTAGAAACATGCTAATGACTTGCTAATCATGCTAAAAACTTGCTAGTCAGCCTAGAAACATGCTAATGACTTGCTAATCATGCTAAAAACTTGCTAGTCAGCCTAGAAACATGCTAATGACTTGCTAATCATGCTAGAAACTTGCTAGTCAGCCTAGAAACATGCTAATGACTTGCTAATCATGCTAAAAACTTGCTAGTCAGCCTAGAAACATGCTAATGACTTGCTAATCATGCTAAAAACTTGCTAGTCAGCCTAGAAACATGCTAATGACTTGCTAATCATGCTAAAAACTTGCTAGTCAGCCTAGAAACATGCTAATGACTTGCTAATCATGCTAAAAACTTGCTAGTCAGCCTAGAAACATGCTAATGACTTGCTAATCATGCTAAAAACTTGCTAGTCAGCCTAGAAACATGCTAATGACTTGCTAATCATGCTAGAAACATGTTAGAAACATGCTAAAAACTTGCTAGTCAGCCTAGAAACATGCTAATGACTTGCTAATCATGCTAAAAACTTGCTAGTCAGCCTAGAAACATGCTAATGACTTGCTAATCATGCTAAAAACTTGCTAGTCAGCCTAGAAACATGCTAATGACTTGCTAATCATGCTAGAAACATGTTAGAAACATGCTAAAAACTTGCTAGTCAGCCTAGAAACATGCTAATGACTTGCTAATCATGCTAAAAACTTGCTAGTCAGCCTAGAAACATGCTAATGACTTGCTAATCATGCTAGAAACATGTTAGAAACATGCTAAAAACTTGCTAGTCAGCCTAGAAACATGCTAATGACTTGCTAATCATGCTAGAAACATGTTAGAAACATGCTAAAAACTTGCTAGTCAGCCTAGAAACATGCTAATGACTTGCTAATCATGCTAAAAACTTGCTAGTCAGCCTAGAAACATGCTAATGACTTGCTAATCATGCTAGAAACATGTTAGAAACATGCTAAAAACTTGCTAGTCAGCCTAGAAACATGCTAATGACTTGCTAATAATGCTAGAAACATGTTAGAAACATGCTAAAAACTTGCTAGTCAGCCTAGAAACATGCTAATGACTTGCTAATCATGCTAAAAACTTGCTAGTCAGCCTAGAAACATGCTAATGACTTGCTAATCATGCTAGAAACATGTTAGAAACATGCTAAAAACTTGTTAGTCAGCCTAGAAACATGCTAATGACTTGCTTATCATGCTAGAAACATGCTAGAAACTTGCTAATCATGCTAGAAACATGCTAGAAACTTGCTAGTCAGCCTGGAAACATGCTAATGACTTGCTAATCATGCTAAAAACTTGCTAGTCAGCCTAGAAACATGCTAATGACTTGCTAATCATGCTAAAAACTTGCTAGTCAGCCTAGAAACATGCTAATGACTTGCTAATCATGCTAAAAACTTGCTAGTCAGCCTAGAAACATGCTAATGACTTGCTAATCATGCTAGAAACATGTTAGAAACATGCTAAAAACTTGCTAGTCAGCCTAGAAACATGCTAATGACTTGCTAATCATGCTAAAAACTTGCTAGTCAGCCTAGAAACATGCTAATGACTTGCTAATCATGCTAGAAACATGTTAGAAACATGCTAAAAACTTGCTAGTCAGCCTAGAAACATGCTAATGACTTGCTAATCATGCTAGAAACATGTTAGAAACATGCTAAAAACTTGCTAGTCAGCCTAGAAACATGCTAATGACTTGCTAATCATGCTAAAAACTTGCTAGTCAGCCTAGAAACATGCTAATGACTTGCTAATCATGCTAAAAGCTTGCTAGTCAGCCTAGAAACATGCTAATGACTTGCTAATCATGCTAGAAACATGTTAGAAACATGCTAAAAACTTGCTAGTCAGCCTAGAAACATGCTAATGACTTGCTTATCATGCTAGAAACATGCTAGAAACTTGCTAATCATGCTAGAAACATGCTAGAAACTTGCTAGTCAGCCTGGAAACATGCAAATGACTTGCTAATCATGTTAGAAACATGTTAGAAACATGCTAGAAACTTGCTAATCATGCTAGAAACATGCTAGAAACTTGCTAGTCAGCCTGGAAACATGCTAATGACTTGCTAATCATGTTAGAAGCATGCTAGAAACTTGCTAGTCAGCCTGGAAACATGCTAATGACTTGCTAATCATGTTAGAAACATGCTAGAAACTTGCTAATCATGCTAGAAACATGCTAGAAACTTGCTAGTCAGCCTGGAAACATGCTAATGACTTGCTAATCATGTTAGAAACATGCTAGAAACTTGCTAATCATGCTAGAAACATGCTAATGACTTACTAATCGTGCTAGAAACATGCTGGCAAATTGCTTATCATGAAGGAAACATTATAAATGTGCTAGCAACTTGGTAATCCTGCTAGAAACATGTCAGTCATGCTAATGTCTTGTAAATAACATGCTAGTCAGTCTAGAAACATGCTAGCAACTTGCTAGTCAGCATAGAAACATGCTAATGACTTGCTAATCATGCTAGAATCATGCTGACAACTTGCTAATCATGAAGGAAACGTTATAAATGTGCTAACAACTTGCTAATCATGCTAGAAACATGTTGAAAACTTGCTAGATCAACCTATAAACATGCTAATGACTTGCTAATCATGCTAGAATCATGCTGACAACTTGCTAATCATGAAGGAAATGTTATAAATGGGCTAGCAACTTGCTAATCATGCTAGAAACATGTTAGAAACATGTTAGCAACTTCCTAAAGACATGCTGATAATGCAAGCAACATGTTAATTATACTAGATACATGCTAGCAACATGCTAATGACATGCTAGTAGCTTGTTAATCATGCTAGAAAAATGTTATAATCACGCTAACTACATTCTAATCATGTTAACGACATGCTAATCATCTAATCTATCTGTATAAAGTTCAAAACTTTAAACTTTTGCAGCTGCTTTAAACTTTCAAGATTGGCTTTCTAAAGGCAACCTAACGTTTGTCTTGACTAACTTTTTATCTAGTTTTCAGAACATGCTGACTTCCTCAGAGTTTTATTATTTTCTTTTTATTGGGCTTGTTTACTTGTATACTCTTTTTATGCTTAACTACTGAATGGCAAAGTAAAATGGTTGATTTTAGTTTCCTGTGGGGAATGAGTCATTTAGATGAATAGATTAATCGACAAATGAACCCTGACATTAACACATGGACACATATGAGAAACGCTCCACAAATGGACAGACATGTATTTCACAGGTATGAACACACACAGACACAGATGTGTTACCGTGGAGAGGAAGTGCAGCTGGTTGCGGAGGCTGTTGAGCTGCTTGTGTAAGTACTGCAGTTCATTCTCTCGCACACGCAGCAGCACCTGCAACACACACAATCATCAACACCATCACAAACACAGACATGAACACACACGGCAGAGGTCTGATTTCATGAAAAACTCAAACATGACTTCATTAAAGTGACTTCATGGTGATCGCCTCACTTCCTGTCCTTCGTGATGAGAGAAACTGAGCTTTCTATTCAATATAATGCAGTACATGTATCATTTATGTTCATGTGTACAGTGCTTGGCTGATACTAGGGCTGATTACTGACTCAATTACTAGCTCTCGATTCAGTTTGATATTGATCTGTTTGGATAAGTCTGATGTACAGAAAAACACCACAGAGAGTTAGGATCCACTGCGTCACCTGTGTCTCACACCACGACCTCTCAGTGCCGTCAGTAACCCCGTCTGACCCTTGACCTGTGACCAGAGACCGAATGACCTTCACCTCCTCCGACAGACGCGCTTGGAGATCCTACACACACACAGATTAATACGGCACACACACAACAAACCCATACAGTCTCACACTGACACATATTCAAAATCTACCTGCAACACTAAAAAATAAAATCGAAATATTTAGAGTAAAGTCAAAGTATTATGAAAATAAAGTTGAAATATTTTGAGAGTAAAGTCGTAATACTACGAGAACAAAGTCGAGATATTTCAATAATAAAAACGAAATATTCTGAGTAAAGTCGAAATATTACAAGAGTAAAATTTAAATATTATGAGAATAAAGTCAGATATAGTAGTATTTTTATTCTCGTAGTATTTTCACTTTATTCTCGAATTATTATGACTTTACTCTAAAAATATCTCGACTTTATTCTCTTAATACTTTGACTTTACTCTAAATATTTAGATTTTATTCTTAAATCATCTCGACTTTATTCTCGTAGTATTACGACTTTACTCTTAAAATATCTTGGCTTTATTCTCGTAGTATTTGATTTTACTCTCGAAATATTACAACTTTACTCTCAAAATATTTCGACTTTTTTCTCGTAGCATTTTAACTTTACTCAAAATATTTCGTGAGTAAATTTCCGACGTTACTCTCTGAGTATTCCGACGTTACTCTCTGAGTATTCCGACTGTACTCTCGGAGTATTCCGACGTTACTCTCGGAGTATTCCGACGTTACTCTCGGAGTATTCCGACGTTACTCTCGGAGTATTCCGACGTTACTCTCGGAGTATTCCGACGTTACTCTCGGAGTATTCCGACGTTACTCTCGGAGTATTCCGACGTTACTCTCGGAGTATTCCGACGTTACTCTCGGAGTATTCCGACGTTACTCTCGGAGTATTCCGACTGTACTCTCGGAGTATTCCGACTGTACTCTCGGAGTATTCCGACGTTACTCTCGGAGTATTCCGACGTTACTCTCGGAGTATTCCGACGTTACTCTCGGAGTATTCCGACTGTACTCTCGGAGTATTCCGACGTTACTCTCGGAGTATTCCGACGTTACTCTCGGAGTATTCCGACTGTACTCTCGGAGTATTCCGACTGTACTCTCGGAGTATTCCGACTGTACTCTCGGAGTATTCCGACGTTACTCTCGGAGTATTCCGACGTTACTCTCGGAGTATTCCGACGTTACTCTCGGAGTATTCCGACTGTACTCTCGGAGTATTCCGACTGTACTCTCGGAGTATTCCGACTGTACTCTCGGAGTATTCCGACTGTACTCTCGGAGTATTCCGACTGTACTCTCGGAGTATTCCGACTGTACTCTCGGAGTATTCCGACTGTACTCTCGGAGTATTCCGACTGTACTCTCGGAGTATTCCGACTGTACTCTCAAAATATTTTGAGACTAATATTTTGACTTTACTCGTAATATTTAATAATAACATCTTGACTATATTCTTGTAGTATTTCAACTTTATTCTCATAGCATTTGGACTGTATTCTCGAAATATTATGACTTTAATCTTGTAATTTTTTTACGTGGCACTAAAACACAGTCATAAAATATAAATATGGATAATATTGTAAATAAATATTTGAAAAATATTTAATAATATTTTCCATATTTACTTAATGATATCATAGACTTCTACAGCGTAATAATCACATTATGGCCTGAATAAAAATTCAGACTTTTGTTAAGCCTTAAGCTCAAACTGAAGTGTTCTGTGGTGTTGTGAGGACCAATGTGTCTCACCTGGTTGTCTTTCTTGAGCTGCTCTATCTGTGTGTCTTTCTGGCTCATGAGTGTGTGTGTGTCGAGGCTGAGCTGCTGCGCTCGCCTCAGCTCCAGACACTTCTGAGAGTATCGCTCCGACAGAGCCTGCAGCTCCCGCCGCAGAGACGCCACCTCCGCCCTACACACCAACACACAGAGATCAATCCGAGACACCACTCCTGCAGTGCACGTGTGTGTGTGTGTGTGTGTGTGTGTGTGTGTGTGTGTGTGTGTGTGTGTGTGTGTGTACTCACTGTTGCTGTTTGTCAAGTGTGTGTGAATCCATCCCACGAGTCTCTCTGAGTTTTGTGGTTTTCTCCAGCTCTTCTCTGTGTGCTTTCTGTAACGCCTCCATCACTGAAACACAAACACACAAGTCTACATTACAGCTAACTGAACACACTCTGGAGGAGTCCAGCGTGAACTACCAATGGGGGAGGAGTCCAGCGTAAACTACCAATGGGGGAGGAGTCCAGCGTGAACTACCAATGGGGGAGGAGTCCAGCGTGAACTACCAATGGGGGAGGAGTCCAGCGTGAACTACCAATGGGGGAGGAGTCCAGCGTAAACTACCAATGGGGGAGGAGTCCAGCGTAAACTACCAATGGGGGAGGAGTCCAGCGTAAACTACCAATGGGGGAGGAGTCCAGCGTAAACTACCAATGGGGGAGGAGTCCAGCGTGAACTACCAATGGGGGAGGAGTCCAGCGTGAACTACCAATGGGGGAGGAGTCCAGCGTGAACTACCAATGGGGGAGGAGTCCAGCGTGAACTACCAATGGGGGAGGAGTCCAGCGTGAACTACCAATGGGGGAGGAGTCCAGCGTGAACTACCAATGGGGGAGGAGTCCAGCGTGAACTACCAATGGGGGAGGAGTCCAGCGTGAACTACCAATGGGGGAGGAGTCCAGCGTGAACTACCAATGGGGGAGGAGTCCAGCGTGAACTACCAATGGGGGAGGAGTCCAGCGTGAACTACCAATGGGGGAGGAGTCCAGCGTAAACTACCAAAGGGGGAGGAGTCCAGCGTGAACTACCAAAGGGGGAGGAGTCCAGCGTGAACTACCAAAGGGGGAGGAGTCCAGGGTGAACTACCAAAGGGGGAGGAGTCCAGGGTGAACTACCAGTGGGGGAGGAGTCCAGCGTGAACTACCAAAGGGGGAGGAGTCCAGGGTGAACTACCAGTGGGGGAGGAGTCCAGGGTGAACTACCAGTGGGGGAGGAGTCCAGGGTGAACTACCAGTGGGGGAGGAGTCCAGCGTGAACTACCAACGGGGGAGGAGTCCAGCGTGAACTACCAACGGGGGAGGAGTCCAGCGTGAACTACCAACGGGGGAGGAGTCCAGCGTGAACTACCAACGGGGGAGGAGTCCAGCGTGAACTACCAACGGGGGAGGAGTCCAGCGTGAACTACCAACGGGGGAGGAGTCCAGCGTGAACTACCAACGGGGGAGGAGTCCAGCGTGAACTACCAACGGGGGAGGAGTCCAGCGTGAACTACCAACGGGGGAGGAGTCCAGCGTGAACTACCAACGGGGGAGGAGTCCAGCGTGAACTACCAACGGGGGAGGAGTCCAGCGTGAACTACCAGTGGGGGAGGAGTCCAGCGTGAACTACCAGTGGGGGAGGAGTCCAGCGTGAACTACCAACGGGGGAGGAGTCCAGCGTGAACTACCAACGGGGGAGGAGTCCAGCGTGAACTACCAACGGGGGAGGAGTCCAGCGTGAACTACCAGAGGGGGAGGAGTCCAGCGTGAACTACCAGAGGGGGAGGAGTCCAGCGTGAACTACCAACGGGGGAGGAGTCCAGCGTGAACTACCAACGGGGGAGGAGTCCAGCGTGAACTACCAGTGGGGGAGGAGTCCAGCGTGAACTACCAACGGGGGAGGAGTCCAGCGTGAACTACCAGTGGGGGAGGAGTCCAGCGTGAACTACCAACGGGGGAGGAGTCCAGCGTGAACTACCAACGGGGGAGGAGTCCAGCGTGAACTACCAGTGGGGGAGGAGTCCAGCGTGAACTACCAACGGGGGAGGAGTCCAGCGTGAACTACCAGAGGGGGAGGAGTCCAGCGTGAACTACCAACGGGGGAGGAGTCCAGCGTGAACTACCAACGGGGGAGGAGTCCAGCGTGAACTACCAACGGGGGAGGAGTCCAGCGTGAACTACCAGTGGGGGAGGAGTCCAGCGTGAACTACCAACGGGGGAGGAGTCCAGCGTGAACTACCAGTGGGGGAGGAGTCCAGCGTGAACTACCAACGGGGGAGGAGTCCAGCGTGAACTACCAGTGGGGGAGGAGTCCAGCGTGAACTACCAGAGGGGGAGGAGTCCAGCGTGAACTACCAGAGGGGGAGGAGTCCAGCGTGAACTACCAACGGGGGAGGAGTCCAGCGTGAACTACCAACGGGGGAGGAGTCCAGCGTGAACTACCAACGGGGGAGGAGTCCAGCGTGAACTACCAGTGGGGGAGGAGTCCAGCGTGAACTACCAGTGGGGGAGGAGTCCAGCGTGAACTACCAGCGGGGGAGGAGTCCAGCGTGAACTACCAACGGGGGAGGAGTCCAACGTGAACTACCAGTGGGGGAGGAGTCCAGCGTGAACTACCAACGGGGGAGGAGTCCAGCGTGAACTACCAGTGGGGGAGGAGTCCAGCGTGAACTACCAGTGGGGGAGGAGTCCAGCGTGAACTACCAACGGGGGAGCAGACAGTGAGTGTGTTCTGCAGTGATTGGTTCATTACCGCGTGCGGTGGCTTCTGTCTCCTCCTTCAGCAGTGCGTCTCTCTGCCGCTCCAGAGTGCTGATCTGCTGGGCGTGCTGCTTCTCCAGCTCCTCCAGCGCCTCCTTGTGCGCTCGCTCCATCTGCTGCAGCATCTCACCGCAGCCTGACTCCGCCCCGCAGCGCCCCGCCCACCCCTCCCGCCCCCCCTGCCCCGCCCTCAGCTCCACCAGCTGCTGCCTCAGAGACGCCACCTGCAGGAGAGAGACAGAAGCAGAGGTAAAGCCTTCTGCAGGAAGCACAGGTGTACTGGACAGGAAGTGTAAAAACACGCTCATGCACACACACAAACACACAGAGAGAGCAGAACAAATGACTGTGAATAAAATCTTTATGAAGCTCATACAGTCATTTTTTCTGGTGATCTTTAACCCTTATAGATTTCGTTAACCTAATATATTTTAAAATATATTGTACAAATTTATATTATAACAATGTGTTTTCTTGTTTTCTTTCAGTTCGGAATGTGTTACACAAGGGTTAATAGGTCTCTCTGTGTTCTATTCAGTTCTCATAAAGTCATTCATGAGAGCAGATAGATTTATTCACGCACTACCTCCCTCTCCAGCGCCTGATTGGCTGACCGCGAGCCCATCGGCGGGAGCGACCTCGTCTCTTTGAGCGGCAGCCGCTCGAACTCCGCCCACTTCCTCTCGATCTCCTCCTCGATTCGCCTCTGTTCCGACAGCTGGCCCGCCCCCTTCCGCGACAGCACCGCCTCCCACTGGTTGTGGGCGTCGTCACGCGGCCGCTCCTCCTGCCATTGGCTGTGCTCTCTCACCTGCCCCTCCCCCGACTCCCTCTGATTGGCAGAGGCGGGAGTAGAAGGCGTGGCTACGGGCGACAGCTCGACATAGTCGAATTTGCTGTGGGAGGGGTTTGCGCTGCTGGGGGAGGCCTCTGATTGGCTGCGGAGGCGGAGGGACGACGAATGACGGGCGTTTTCTTTATCGCCGCTGCAGTTGGGCAGCCTGAAACACATTAAATGAAAAGAATTCATTAGTAACTCCTTATCACTGCAACTAACGACTAGTTTAAATTTGTGTATATTTATTATGTATATACAAATACACACACTTGCATGTATATAAATATATTTAATACAATTTATATGAATAGAAATGTTAGTATTTTGTAAATATATTCTGTAGACAATATTTAAAGTATTTTAATACACCGAAATAATGAATTTAATGAAGAAATATAGTTATATTATAATAATATTACTGTATAAAAAAAATTATAATTCTTATTTTAATAAATTGCAAATAATAAATTAAATATAATAAACAGTAAATGGTGATGTTACTATTGCGTTGAAAAATATACTGAATATTGAACTACAATAATAGTTGTTTAAATGTTTTCAAATATAAAGCGCAACAGTAATAATACTTCTATACTGTAAAGTACAATAATAATAGTGACACTTATTTAAATATTTTAGTTATTAAAAATGAGTATATAATAACAATGACTATAGATATTAAATCTTTTTATTTTATTAAATTATAAATCGTCACAAGTGTTACTACCATAATAATAGTATTGTGTTGCAAAATAAAAATAAGTGTTTAACAATAGTTATATTTTAATAAACAATAATAATGCTATTGTTTTTTTTTTTTTGTATTTAATAATAATAAGTATTATTTTATTTTACAGAATAACAGTAATAACAACATTACAATGCTATCATTTAAAATCGTTTTTATTTCTCTGCCTAAAAATGTTAAACTCCAGAACTTTTATTTTGGCGGAAAAACCACCTGATTTATTATTTGGGCAGATTGCCACATAAATGCACACTATTAAGTGTTCTTATTAAGTAACTCAAGTTTCAGAGATAGAGTTCATGTGGAGCAACATTTTAGAAATCTCATTGGATCAATGTGAAACCAAAATGTGACATGTTTCCATGCAGAATGAGTTGTGCAACCGTTAGTGTGCGTGTGTGTGTGAGAGAGCCGGACTGACTTCGTGAGGTCTGGAGAGCTGCCAGGACGAACGTTTTTCCGCAAAATCTCGATCCAGTTCCTCCGTATGCCCGCGGTCATGGCGGAGAGCGTGAAGACGGCGTCTGTGGTCTACGGGACACACAGAGAACAGACTGAGTATCTGCAGATCAGATGCTGCCGATTTGCCGTCTGCGGGAGGAATGCAGCGAGTCCAGACGCGATCGCGTCCTCCTCCTGTACTGACCTGAATCTGAAAGCCGTAGTTCTTCTCCACGTCGAACTCAGAGACCTTCACACACGACTTCAGATCGATCTCGCCATCCACCTCGTCTCTCTGAGCACAGAACAGAACAATAAATCATCAGAAACCAGCAAATCAACATAGAATGATCATGTGACACGGAAGTAGAAGTGTGTGGTTCTCACCTCCTCTGCTGCAGAGTCTCTGTAGTACTTCAGTCCAGCATCTGTCAGCACAAACCAGTGTTTCCTCCACTGAACACACACACACACACACACACACACACACACACACACACACACACACACACACACACACACACACACACACAGTCAGTCAAACACATCTGAGCATCATCTCACACTGAAGAACAGACAGGCTACTCTTACCTAGTATTAATTGTCAGTATGAGTTGTAAAGCTACTGTAGGCCAGTATTAACTGTCAGTATGAGTTGTAAAGCTACTGTAGACCAGGATTAATTGTCAGTATGAGTTGTAAAGCTACTGTAGGCCAGTATTAACTGTCAGTACGAGTTGTAAAGCTACTGTAGGCCAGGATTAATTGTCAGTATGAGTTGTAAAGCTACTGTAGGCCAGGATTAATTGTCAGTATGAGTTGTAAAGCTACTGTAGGCCAGGATTAATTGTCAGTATGAGTTGTAAAGCTACTGTAGGCCAGGATTAATTGTCAGTATGAGTTGTAAAGCTACTGTAGGCCAGGATTAATTGTCAGTATGAGTTGTAAAGCTACTGTAGGCCAGTATTAACTGTCAGTACGAGTTGTAAAGCTACTGTAGGCCAGGATTAATTGTCAGTATGAGTTGTAAAGCTACTGTAGGCCAGGATTAATTGTCAGTATGAGTTGTAAAGCTACTGTAGGCCAGGATTAATTGTCAGTATGAGTTGTAAAGCTACTGTAGGCCAGGATTAATTGTCAGTATGAGTTGTAAAGCTACTGTAGGCCAGGATTAATTGTCAGTATGAGTTGTAAAGCTACTGTAGGCCAGGATTAATTGTCAGTACGAGTTGTAAAGCTACTGTAGGCCAGGATTAATTGTCAGTATGAGTTGTAAAGCTACTGTAGGCCAGTATTAACTGTCAGTACGAGTTGTAAAGCTACTGTAGGCCAGGATTAATTGTCAGTATGAGTTGTAAAGCTACTGTAGGCCAGGATTAATTGTCAGTATGAGTTGTAAAGCTACTGTAGGCCAGGATTAATTGTCAGTATGAGTTGTAAAGCTACTGTAGGCCAGGATTAATTGTCAGTATGAGTTGTAAAGCTACTGTAGGCCAGGATTAATTGTCAGTATGAGTTGTAAAGCTACTGTAGGCCAGTATTAACTGTCAGTACGAGTTGTAAAGCTACTGTAGGCCAGGATTAATTGTCAGTATGAGTTGTAAAGCTACTGTAGGCCAGGATTAATTGTCAGTATGAGTTGTAAAGCTACTGTAGGCCAGGATTAATTGTCAGTATGAGTTGTAAAGCTACTGTAGGCCAGGATTAATTGTCAGTATGAGTTGTAAAGCTACTGTAGGCCAGGATTAATTGTCAGTATGAGTTGTAAAGCTACTGTAGGCCAGGATTAATTGTCAGTATGAGTTGTAAAGCTACTGTAGGCCAGTATTAACTGTCAGTACGAGTTGTAAAGCTACTGTAGGCCAGGATTAATTGTCAGTATGAGTTGTAAAGCTACTGTAGGCCAGGATTAATTGTCAGTATGAGTTGTAAAGCTACTGTAGGCCAGGATTAATTGTCAGTATGAGTTGTAAAGCTACTGTAGGCCAGGATTAATTGTCAGTATGAGTTGTAAAGCTACTGTAGGCCAGGATTAATTGTCAGTATGAGTTGTAAAGCTACTGTAGGCCAGGATTAATTGTCAGTATGAGTTGTAAAGCTACTGTAGGCCAGGATTAATTGTCAGTATGAGTTGTAAAGCTACTGTAGGCCAGGATTAATTGTTAGTATGAGTTGTAAAGCTACTGTAGGCCAGGATTAATTGTTAGTATGAGTTGTAAAGCTACTGTAGGCCAGGATTAATTGTCAGTACGAGTTGTAAAGCTACTGTAGGCCAGGATTAATTGTCAGTACGAGTTGTAAAGCTACTGTAGGCCAGGATTAATTGTCAGTATGAGTTGTAAAGCTACTGTAGGCCAGGATTAATTGTCAGTATGAGTTGTAAAGCTACTGTAGGCCAGGATTAATTGTCAGTATGAGTTGTAAAGCTACTGTAGGCCAGGATTAATTGTTAGTATGAGTTGTAAAGCTACTGTAGGCCAGGATTAACTGTCAGTACGAGTTGTAAAGCTACTGTAGACCAGGATTAACTGTCAGTACGAGTTGTAAAGCTACTGTAGGCCAGGATTAACTGTCAGTACGAGTTGTAAAGCTACTGTAGGCCAGGATTAATTGTCAGTATGAGTTGTAAAGCTACTGTAGACCAGGATTAACTGTCAGTA
The DNA here is from genome assembly GCF_049309525.1 of Garra rufa. Taxonomy (NCBI): domain Eukaryota; kingdom Metazoa; phylum Chordata; class Actinopteri; order Cypriniformes; family Cyprinidae; genus Garra; species Garra rufa. The sequence continues at coordinate 1,991,916 of NC_133361.1, forward strand.
CGAGTTGTAAAGCTACTGTAGGCCAGGATTAATTGTCAGTATGAGTCGTAAAGCTACTGTAGGCCAGGATTAATTGTCAGTACGAGTCGTAAAGCTACTGTAGGCCAGGATTAATTGTCAGTATGAGTTGTAAAGCTACTGTAGACCAGGATTAACTGTCAGTACGAGTTGTAAAGCTACTGTAGGCCAGGATTAACTGTCAGTACGAGTTGTAAAGCTACTGTAGGCCACTCTCACCTCTCCGCTCTCGTCCAGTTTAGACATCCATCCCTTCTTGAAGTTGAGCAGGTCAGGCTGCAGACAGACAGATGAGTTTATCAGAGCAGTGTAATCACACACACATCAGTGTCACCATCGGTGTGAGTGTGAGGAACAAACACAAGAGCACAGGAAACATGACACAGTGATGGTGAAACCGCTGCCGTCCAATATGACTGAATAACAGCACATCCACTTCACCGACCCGCCTGATAATACTGGACAAACTGGGGCCAGATTCACCAATCATTCTCAATTCCTGACTGCCATTTTCTTCTTATTACTAAAATAAATAAAAGTTAAGAATATTTGGTTTTCCCCAAAAATTTTAAAAACATCGTAAATAACTTTTTAAAGTCAGGATAGCCCGAGACTCGTCTTAAATCCCAAACAGTAAGAATTATTTAGTGAATTTATTGGGTTATTTCAGATTAAATGTTATATTTAAGCATTGCAACACTACTAGCTACACATAATAAATATTAGGAGTATTAATCAAGATGAGCAGGAGTTCTCTGAAGTGACAGCGATGACTGATAATGTAAACAATGATCGGTCATGATTATAGCCCATGGAAGACCCTAGTTTTTGCTGACATCAAAACTCAGTAGCAACTCTACAAAAGACTCAGATAGGGAGATTTAATTAACCATTCTTTTTATGTTATTTAGCCTATAAATACGACATTATCTTAGGCCGTATTTAGCGCATATGATTGCCCAGGATAATCTGCAGAAACCGTAAAAAAGCCAAGTTTATAAATGGGTGAACTATCCCTTTAACCAGCACAAAACAACCCCCCCAAAAATATTATATAATTGTTGTCAGTGTTGCATAATTTGGGTCATTTGGCACACAGATGCATGCAAGTGTGTGTGTTTGCATTAGTTTAACCTACATTGGGAAGGCCAAATGTCCCCACAAAAAAGAAGGGAAACATTTTGACATTTCAGGCCCCACAAGGAACACATAAACTATAGTCCATTTAATAAAGCTTATTTTTTTGCTCAATAAAAACATTTAGTACTGTGTGCTTTACCAGGGTTTAATCTGATCATTAGTTCTTGTGTAGTTTAGTAATAGCGGCATGTGTCTGGACAGGCCGCGTTTCTGATTTCCCAGCAGGCATTGGTTCATGCAATCATGCAGAAATATGATGCATTCATAATGAGTCAATCCAGCAGCTGAGTTTAGATCAAACTCTTACAGGACTGGAGATTGAATCAAATACTGATTCATAGTTCATCGCATCAATCAGGATTCAAGCACTTTGCAATGATTTAGTGCTTTCAAAGGTTACAGAAACACAGATGAACATCAGAAAGACATGTTACATGCTCAGTGAAGGTGTCTTTACACAACTGAGTTCAAATTCAGTATGAAGACGCGATGCCGCATTGAAACCAGATTCAAGTGTGCATGCTCTTAAACATCTGTGTAAACACATCTAGAAGCGGTGCAGAGCAAACACACACACATTTGTGAATTTGACAGCTGAACTCAAACTCATTCAAATGTGTTTATGTGAGTTTGTGTGTATTTACATCAAGCAAGGATCAACCTGAGCAATGCGCGTGCGCGGTGCGGGGTGTGTCGCGCGCGCAGAAACACACAAATATATAAACAACAAGTTGTGTTTGCTCACGAACCACCCTCCCACACACACACAGTGTGCAAACACAACACCTCGACACACAAAGACAAAGACCCAAATGAACTTATTCAACACAGGATCAAAGCAGCATCGTGTTTACACTCACAAAGACGGATATTAAAGTGAAATAAAGTGAAACTGACCGTCATGATGTTCAATCCAGCCGCAGCACAAACACAAGCACAAGCACTGATTACATAAGCCGCATCTGAGGCGCTTTAGTTCTGTCAAGTTTCCCTGTAGCTGAAGATCTTCATGTTTAATACCGCTTTTAATAACTGAATCGATAGATCAAGGCGTAAGTTTGACGGAACTCGCGCTGCTGTGCTGTTACCGGGGCGGAGCACGAGTGGAGTTCAGCGGAAGCGAGCGGCCAATCAGAACCGCACAGCGCAGCACAGCAACCAATCAGAAGCGCTCAAAGTAGCACAGTAACCAATCTGAACTGTTTAGAGCAGCGCAGCAACCAATTAGAACCGCATAGCGCAGCTCAGCAACCAATCAGAACCGCCCCATACAATCGGGTCATATTAAATCCGTTGAGCTCCTACTAAAATCTTGGGGAAACTCAATATTTTAGCTTTCAATTACAACATAGCTTAAAGTTAGTGTGCCTTCGGTTTCACAGACAAGGCTTAAGTCTAGTCCCAGACTAAAATGCATGTCTGAGGCGTTTCAACTTAAAGAAACATAGCCTTATGGAAATTTACCATGGTTTTACTATGGTAAAAGTGTAGTAACCATGTTTTTTTTTGGTGATTGCCATTTGTATAACCCGTTTTATTCGAAACACCATGGTTAAACTATAGTTAGTGTAGTAAAACCATGGTTAATTTGTAGTTACCCTGGTTTAACTAACCTTTTTTTTTTGTAGTGCCACGTAAAAAAATGATAAAATAAAATTAACATTACAGATTAAGTCATAATATTTTGAGAGTAAAGTTGAAATACTACCAGAAATATTACCAGAATAAATTAAAATATTTTGAGAATAACGTCAAAATTATGAGCATAAAGTCGAAATACTAGCAGAATAAATTCAAATACTTCGCGAATAAAGTAAAAATTATGAGCATAAAGTAGAAATACTAGCAGAATAAATTAAAATATTTTGCGAATAAAGTCAAAATTATGAGCATGAAGTCGAAATACTAGCAGAATAAATTCAAATATTTCGCCAATAAAGTCAAAATTATGAGCATAAAGTCGAAATACTACCAGAATAAATTCAAATATTTCGCGAATAAAGTCAAAATTATGAGCATAAAGTCGAAATACTAGCAGAATAAATTCAAATATTTCGAGAATAAAGTCAAAATTAAGAGCATAAAGTCGAAATACTAGCAGAATAAATTCAAATATTTCGACAATAACGTCAAAATTATGAGAATAAAGTCGAAATACTAGCAGAATAAATTAAAATATTTTGCGAATAAAGTCAAAATTATGAGAATAAAGTCGAAATACTAGCAGAATAAATTAAAATATTTCGCGAATAAAGTCAAAATTATGAGCATAAAGTCGAAATACTAGCAGAATAAATTAAAATATTTTGAGAATAACGTCAAAATTATGAGAATAAAGTCGAAATACTAGCAGAATAAATTAAAATATTTAGAGAATAAAGTCAAAATTATGAGAATAATGTCGAAATACTAGCAGAATAAATTCAAATATTTAGAGAATAAAGTCAAAATTATGAGCATAAAGTCGAAATACTAGCAGAATAAATTCAAATATTTTGAGAATAACGTCAAAATTATGAGAATAAAGTCGAAATACTAGCAGAATAAATTCAAATATTTAACGAATAAAGTCAAAATTATGAGCATAAAGTCGAAATACTACCAGAATAAATTCAAATATTTAGAGAATAAAGTCAAAATTATGAGCATAAAGTCGAAATACTAGCAGAATAAATTAAAATATTTAGAGAATAAAGTCAAAATTATGAGAATAAAGTCGAAATACTAGCAGAATAAATTCAAATATTTAGAGAATAAGTCAAAATTATGAGCATAAAGTCGAAATACTAGCAGAATAAATTAAAATATTTAGAGAATAAGTCAAAATTATGAGCATAAAGTCGAAATACTAGCAGAATAAATTCAAATATTTAGAGAATAAGTCAAAATTATGAGCATAAAGTCGAAATACTAGCAGAATAAATTAAAATATTTAGAGAATAAGTCAAAATTATGAGCATAAAGTCGAAATACTAGCAGAATAAATTCAAATATTTAGAGAATAAAGTCAAAATTATGAGAATAAAGTCGAAATACTAGCAGAATAAATTAAAATATTTAGAGAATAAAGTCAAAATTATGAGAATAAAGTCGAAATACTAGCAGAATAAATTAAAATATTTAGAGAATAAGTCAAAATTATGAGCATAAAGTCGAAATACTAGCAGAATAAATTAAAATATTTAGAGAATAAGTCAAAATTATGAGCATAAAGTCGAAATACTAGCAGAATAAATTCAAATATTTAGAGAATAAAGTCAAAATTATGAGAATAATGTCGAAATACTAGCAGAATAAATTCAAATATTTCGACAATAACGTCAAAATTATGAGAATAAAGTCGAAATACTAGCAGAATAAATTAAAATATTTAGAGAATAAAGTCAAAATTATGAGCATAAAGTCGAAATACTAGCAGAATAAATTCAAATATTTAGAGAATAAAGTCAAAATTATGAGCATAAAGTCGAAATACTAGCAGAATAAATTCAAATATTTAGAGAATAAAGTCAAAATTATGAGAATAATGTCGAAATACTAGCAGAATAAATTCAAATATTTCGACAATAAAGTCAAAATTAAGAGCATAAAGTCGAAATACTAGCAGAATAAATTCAAATATTTCGACAATAACGTCAAAATTATGAGAATAAAGTCGAAATACTAGCAGAATAAATTCAAATATTTTGAGAATAACGTCAAAATTATGAGCATAAAGTCGAAATACTAGCAGAATAAATTCAAATATTTTGAGAATAACGTCAAAATTATGAGAATAAAGTCGAAATACTAGCAGAATAAATTCAAATATTTCGCGAATAAAGTCAAAATTATGAGAATAAAGTCAAAATACTACCAGAATAAATTCAAATATTTTGCGAATAAAGTAAAAATTATGAGCATAAAGTCGAAATACTAGCAGAATAAATTCAAATATTTCGACAATAAAGTCAAAATTATGAGAATAAAGTAGAAATACTAGCAGAATAAATTCAAATATTTCGACAATAAAGTAAAAATTATGAGCATAAAGTAGAAATACTAGCAGAATAAATTCAAATATTTCGACAATAAAGTAAAAATTATGAGCATAAAGTAGAAATACTAGCAGAATAAATTCAAATATTTTGCGAATAAAGTCAAAATTATGAGCATAAAGTCGAAATACTAGCAGAATAAATTCAAATATTTAGAGAATAAAGTAAAAATTTTGAGAATAAAGTCGAAATACTACCAGAATAAATTCAAATATTTTGCGAATAAAGTCAAAATTATGAGCATAAAGTCGAAATACTAGCAGAATAAATTCAAATATTTAGAGAATAAAGTCAAAATTATGAGCATAAAGTCGAAATACTAGCAGAATAAATTCAAATATTTCGCGAATAAAGTCAAAATTATGAGAATAAAGTAGAAATACTAGCAGAATAAATTCTAATATTTAGAGAATAAAGTCAAAATTATGAGAATAAAGTCGAAATACTAGCAGAATAAATTCACATATTTAGAGAATAAAGTCAAAATTATGAGAATAAAGTAGAAATACTAGCAGAATAAATTCAAATATTTAGAGAATAAAGTCAAAATTATGAGAATAAAGTAGAAATACTAGCAGAATAAATTCAAATATTTAGAGAATAAAGTCAAAATTATGAGAATAAAGTAGAAATACTAGCAGAATAAATTCAAATATTTCGCGAATAAAGTCAAAATTATGAGAATAAAGTAGAAATACTAGCAGAATAAATTCAAATATTTAGAGAATAAAGTCAAAATTATGAGAATAAAGTCGAAATACTAGCAGAATAAATTCAAATATTTAGAGAATAAAGTCAAAATTATGAGAATAAAGTAGAAATACTAGCAGAATAAATTCTAATATTTAGAGAATAAAGTCAAAATTATGAGAATAAAGTCGAAATACTAGCAGAATAAATTCACATATTTAGAGAATAAAGTCAAAATTATGAGTATAAAGTCGAAATACTAGCAGAATAAATTCAAATATTTAGAGAATAAAGTCAAAATTATGAGAATAAAGTAGAAATACTAGCAGAATAAATTCAAATATTTAGAGAATAAAGTCAAAATTATGAGCATAAAGTAGAAATACTAGCAGAATAAATTCACATATTTAGAGAATAAAGTCAAAATTATGAGAATAAAGTAGAAATACTAGCAGAATAAATTCTAATATTTAGAGAATAAAGTCAAAATTATGAGAATAAAGTCGAAATACTAGCAGAATAAATTCAAATATTTAGAGAATAAAGTCAAAATTATGAGAATAAAGTCGAAATACTAGCAGAATAAATTCAAATATTTAGAGAATAAAGTCAAAATTATGAGAATAAAGTAGAAATACTAGCAGAATAAATTCAAATATTTAGAGAATAAAGTCAAAATTATGAGAATAAAGTAGAAATACTAGCAGAATAAATTCTAATATTTAGAGAATAAAGTCAAAATTATGAGAATAAAGTCGAAATACTAGCAGAATAAATTCAAATACTTAGAGAATAAAGTCAAAATTATGAGAATAAAGTCGAAATACTAGCAGAATAAATTCAAATATTTTGAGAATAAAGTCAAAATGTTTCGAGAAAAGTCAAAATTATGAGAAAAAGTCGAAGTGTTTTGAGAATAAAGTCAAAATTATGAGAATAAAATTTAAACATTACGAGAATAGTCAAAATATTTCAATCATAAAGTTGAAACTACGCGAATAAAATCTAAATATTTTCAGAATAAATTCAAAATTATGAGTATAAAGTCGAAATATTACCAGAATAAATTCAAATATTTAGGGAATAAAGTCAAAATGTTTCAAGAGAAAAGTCAAAATAATGAGAATAAAGTCAAAGTGTTTTGAGAATAAAGTCAAAATTATGAGAATAAAATTTAAATATTACGAGAATAGTCCAAATATTTCAATCATAAAGTTGAAACTACGCGAATAAAATCGAAATATTTTCTGAATAAATTCAAAATTATGAGAATAAAGTTGAAATTAGAAGAATAAAGTCAAACTATTTTAAGAATTAATCGAAAGTAGAATGAATCGAAGTAGAAATATTTCGAGAATAAAGTCAAAATGTTTGAGAGTACAGTCAAAATTACGATAATTAATTTGTAGCAACTCTGAGATTAAAGTTATTTTGAGAGTATATTCTCCCCTATTGTGCAATATTTTGACTTTGTTCTTGTAATTGTAATTTACTCCTGAAATGTTATGACTTTAATCTCGTAATTTTAGATTTTCAAATTTTATTTAACGTGGCACTGAAACGCTGGTATAAAACCCTGGTTAATTTTCGTAAAGGGTAAAAATATATATCAGTACCAGTGTTTTGACTCGAGATGTACACTGCCAGTAGTTTTTAAGACATTATAAAAACTACTTCATAAGAATGTAAGTAGTTTTAAAAGCTACGTTTATAAAAATGTCCTATTTGAACTATGGCCTAATCCTGGCTTAATCTAAGATCTGTCTGTGAAAACAGAGACCGGTTGCATAATCCGCTTAGAGTAGTCTTAAAAAGTTAGTCATCTTTTTTTTTTTTTTTTTTTCAAGGCTAGTCATAACTTTCTGAAGTCAGTCACCAAAAGGTAGATTGGTCTAATTTGAATCCAAAAAGTAGCTAGTTGGTCAAACTAGTACTTAAGACACAGTCTTAACATCGTGACTATGTTTATGCAACTGGCCCCAGGCCTTAAAGTTAAACATAAGACTTATTTAAAGGGGCCGTACATCCAAGAGTTATTTTTCTTTAATGATGGTGATGACATGCCTGTTCCATCGTTTCTTCATCAGTCTGATCCACGCTGCAGGAGAAATACACCGACGGTCTGTGCGCTTTCTGCAGGACAAACACACAGTGAGCAGCGTTCAAACCACAGCGTCTCCGCAGGCAGACAGCGGTATTACCGTACTTGGTTCTGTCCTGAGGCTCTGGACGGGTTCCTGCCGGACTGCATCTGCTCCGCGGCCGGACTGCTCGCTCTCTGTCATAAACACAGGTCAAATACATGAGCAGAGTGGCTGACACACAGGTTACAGCCGGCAGGCGTGTGTGTAAACAAATTCTCAATAGCAATGTAAAAAAACACCCTTTTACCTTGTCAAATTCAGCTCTGCAAAAACTCAACTCATTTTATGGCATGGCCCCTTTAAATGCTAATGAGCGCTGCTTGCCCCGCCCCTTTCTGCTGTGGTTATTATGAGACGTAATGTTTACTTTAGCCACATTTTGCAGCATTTAGAGGCGAAACTTGCCAACAAGCACATTATTAAGAAAGGCCATTTGCAAAGATGCATAAAAACCCCTGATCCTCACTTCTGCCGTGGGTGACGCTGCATCAGGAATGATTCACACGAGCATAGATGTACATTATCTCGATCAGGATTGGCGCTTTTCTTTATTAAAAAAAAAGTAACATTTCTCCGCATCTTCAGCGTGAGATGTCGGGAGTAAATGACGACTGCTATGTTCAGTATTACATCTAGCAACAGAACACCTCAATCGCTCAATTAGAGTCTTCCTCTGCACCTGAGTCACACAATGGAGATCGGAGTTAAACGGTGAGGGCGGAGCTAAGGTAAGACGCTCGTGTCAATCAACTATTGTGGGAGGGGCCTCTGTCTGTGTGTCGTCACACCCACAAGAAGCTGAGAATGACCTGATTTTAAAAAGGGGATATTACTTTTAAAGATAAAAAAAAAAAAATACCACTGGGTGGATTTTTATCATTGTAGGGTGGTTATGGTCACAAACTGACAAACTACATGTAAAAGTAAGGGAGTTTTGCATCCGATGACCCCTTTACAGGCCCTATAACACTATTGATAATAACGACCGGCTATGGCATCAATAGGCCTTTACAAATAGTTTTATTCTTATTGTATTCAATATTTTCATGTGAACGTTACAGGACTTGTGTACATGTTTATTTACCAGTGTGTGTAGGGAGCTTGACGAGTGAGCCCTTGATAGTGTGCCACTGTCTCGGTCATCCTCTAGTTCGTCCCATTCCGAGTGAGGAGCTTTGCTCTGGGAGTGACTAGAAACACACAAACACAGGTTCAGCTGACCCAGGTCACTTTCTCCTGCGAGAACCCTCATCTGAAGGTATGACATCTTTCACCGTGTTCTACACATCATCAGGTATGTTTACTTCATATTTGGTACACTTTAACTAGGAAATTAGGATAACCGTGCTACATAGTGTTGAACAGTGATAAGACATTTTCTGTCCACCTGGCTGGTTTGTAGCGGGAAAGTTCTCGTTTCTGTCTGCTCTCCATCCCCCTGAGGTTGCTGGGACCCTCCCTCTGGAAGACGGTTTTGACCTTGGGAAGGTCAGCCATCACGGCATATTCCTCGCGGTTGAGACCCGACGACCCGGCCGAGAGATGACTGGACTCCGAGTCCATGGAGCTCTGAGAAGAGGTGTGTCTTTGGACCGGAGAGGCTGGGGAGGGACTTCTGTGTCGGCTCTGCGCTCGCCGGCTATTGGGCGTGGAGTTTTGTGCCTCTTGGTTCTGCCGCAAGCTGCTCCTCTTGCTTCCATCTCGTGGCGTTTCCCAGCCAACAGAGGTAGATTTCGTAAAGGAGCCGATTGGTTTCTTCTCAGTGCTGTGGCGCGAGGGGGAGGAGTTACGCGAGATTGGCTGGGTGTGGAGAGAGTGGGAGGAGCCTCTCCAGCGGCCTGAGGAATCATGCTGTGATTGGTTACTCGTGGTGTTTCTTACGTAAGAGCTGGAGCTGGTTCTGTCGCTCATGGTGTTCCTCAGAGGGACATGCTCTGCGATCTCACGCCTCAGCGTAGACATCTGCGAGTCTGGCTTGCGAGGAGGAGCTAAGGGGGAGGGACTGCGGCTCTTAGGACTACGGGTTGACGAGGACTGGCTTGTTTCGGACTTACGAAGCGATGAGGGACCAGGGTTTTTGTGATGACCTCGGCTTGGGGAAGAGTGTCGGCTGTCTCGGTTGTAGCTGTGAAGGGAGCTCTTGGGTTCTGCTTTCTTCATTGTGGCTTGGCTTTGCACTTCGTAGCTTTTCCTGGAAGGGGAGGGGCTTTTCCTGTCATGACTCCATCCGTTAGACACGGATCTTCTATCCGATTGACTTGGTGTTCCATAGCCCTTTCTGACTGGAGACGCGCTTCGCCGACCCTCTTGAATCCGTCTTGATGAGCCATTTGTCTCTGGCCTTCCCGCAGGGGACCGGCTTCTGGAATCAAACCGGCTCTTTAAGGAAGAGGAGGAACCCTGTCTGTCGTGACCAAGTTCATTTATTTCAGTTTTCCTAACAGCAGGACTATCATAACTCTTTCTGGAGGGGGACTGGCTTCTGGAATCATAGCGTCCCACTGAAGAAAAGGCACTCTGTGGGCTTTTTATTTCAGCTTTCCTAACAGCAGGACTATCATAACTCTTTCTGGATGGGGACTGGCTTCTTGAATCATAGCGTCCCACTGAAGAGAAGGCACTCTGTGGGCTTTTTATTTCTGTTTTCCTAACAGCAGGACTATCATAACTCTTTCTGGAGGGGGACTGGCTTCTTGAATCATAGCGGCTCACTGAGGAGAAGGCACTCTGTTTGTCATGACCGCGCTCGTAAGAAAAGCCTTTCGTCGCAGGACCTTCGTAACTCCGTCTGGAAGGGGACAAGCTTCCGCGGTTCTCTGTAGACCCACCGAAGGAGCTGTTGGTCTCGGGTTTCCGTAAAGTGCCTCTCAGATCCATGTGAGACAGAGACTTATTGATGCTACTGACAGTGCCCGCAGTGCTTGCCAATGATCTGAGGTTTCCAGAGTAACTGTTCCGCACCGGGCTGACCGACGCCCGATCTTGTCCGCCGGTTCGAAAGCCAACCGTGTTGAGCGAGGAGCTGGACTCGGCCCGTCTAAACGGGGAGGTACTACGGGAGGGAGAAGAGGAACGGGAGACACCAGAACCTCTTTGGGAAGAGTTGAGCGTTCCCGGTTGCCGCGAGGGAGACGTGTGGGCATTTCGTCCACCTCTTCGCCCGGAGGCTCCGAACGATTCCGCTTGTTTGAAAGGGGTGGGACTCAGGGCCCGTGGACCCGCAAGGGCCTCGACCTCCAGGCTGAGATCCACCGGCTCAGGAGGATAGTTTTCCTCGGGCTGCTCGCCATTCTGAAATTCTGAGGTTCTTCTTTCTGAAGGGACGCCCAGATCCGGGTTCCGAAATGGAATGGTGGCTTTAGGTTCGGGGCTTTTGTTGCTAGGCAGAGGATGCCCTCTCTCTGAGTGCCGATAGGGAGCGGGAGGGCTTTGATCACGGAAGGCTCTGCCACCCGCAGCCCTTCCCAGAGAGAAATATCCGCTCTCCCGATCTCTCCGTTCCTTCACGCTGCCTGCGGACAGAGAGACAAGATCATGACCTGTGTTAATATGTGAAATGATACTGCACTTGTGCACCGTGACGCAGCGTTTAGGAAAAGCCCAGAGCAACTCGACACCACCTGACACCTCAAACTGCCACTCTAACTATCCCAACAACACCACAAGCTGCTCGATTGGTAACTGGATATTGGTGTTTTCCTCACCGTGAGAAAAACCAAACTGCCCAAAACCATCGCTGCGACTCTGGGTCACCTCTGTCCAGCCTCGGGGGCTCGTCCGGTGCGGTGGCGGATCTAAGCGGGTCATTCTACGGCAGGATGAAGGATGATGGAGGAGGCTGGAGTATTCTGTACCGGCAGAGCTGCTGTACACAGAATCCTCACCCTGACTGGGATAAAAGGTATATAAGGGAAGAATTGGAATTGATGCCGGAACTGAACAACCCACTCCTCAAAAGTCCCCAAAACACATTCTTAGAGCAAAGCATGCAATAAAAGTTGCGTTTAATGCAAGATATATACCATAGCAACAGTAAAGACTCAACATGTCAGTCAGATTTAAATGCTGAATAACAAGCGGAGGCTCTTCAGCAGCCTTACCTGTCCGAGCTTTGGTCGTCGTCTCCGTCACACAGGTACAGGTCACAGTCGGGACTCAAGATGCAGAGGGAGCCGTCCTCAAAGCCCCGCCCCCCTCTGCTGACATCACAGTAGCTGCTCACCACTGACAGCACGTCTGAGTCGTCCTGATTGGTGGACAGAGCACAGGCAACCAATCAGAAGGCAGCACATACAATTGAGCAGATCTGTGTTCTCATGGAACGTCAAAGTGTCAGAACAGAAGGATGCTGCCACACTTTTACAGATTTATCGAGCGTGAATATGTCTAGCTAGGTTTCTACATCAATCATGTCAGGGCTTCTGTAAATGTGTAACATTATTTATAGATTTCTTGCTCCAAATAAAACTGTGCCATGCTTCAGACCTGTTAACAGGAGATTTCTAAGGAAACAAAGCAACTAAAATAGCACTTGACATGCAGTGTCTCTCTCTCTCTCACACACACACACACACACACACACACACACACACTGTACTGGTTTAAGGTTTCACAGCTGTAACTTGGTCTGGTTTGTGGCTTTTCAGCTCATCATTATTTTAGCTCAGTGGAGAATCATCAGCTGAAATATCATTATTCATCGAATACAGATGAACATTCTAAGATCTTAAACACCCTAGCAGCCATTTAAAACACCATAGCAACATCTCAGATGAC
>NC_133361.1:2007220-2047965 GCF_049309525.1 Garra rufa
CTGTGCAGTTTGCAAATCATTTGATTCATTTCGGGACATTCTGTACAATTCACGAATCATTTGATTCATTTCGGGACATTCTGCAATTCGCTAATCAGTTCGTGAATCATTTGATTCATTTCGGGACATTCTGTACAATTCGCGAATCATTTGATTCAGTTCGCGAAACATTTGATTCATTTCTGGACATTCTGTGCAATTCGCAAATTATTTGATTCAGTTCGCGAATCATTTGATTCATTTCTGGACATTCTGCAATTCGCGAATCATTTGATTCATTTCGGGACATTCTGTACAATTCGCGAATCATTTGATTCAGTTTGCGAATCATTTGATTCATTTCGGGACATTCTGCGCAATTTGCAAATTATTTGATTCAGTTCGCGAATCATTTGATTCATTTCGGGACATTCTGTGCAATTCGCAAATTATTTGATTCAGTTCGCGAATCATTTGATTCATTTCGGGACATTCTGTGCAATTCGCAAATTATTTGATTCAGTTCGCGAATCATTTGATTCATTTCGGGACGTTCTGTACAATTCGCGAATCATTTGATTCAGTTCGCAAATCATTTGATTTATTTCGGGACATTCTGTACAAGTCGCGAATCATTTGATTCAGTTCGCGAATCATTTGATTAATTTCGGGACATTCTGTGCAGTTCGCAAATCATTTGATTAATTTCGGGACATTCTGTGCAGTTCGCAAATCATTTGATTCATTTCGGGACATTCTGTGCAATTCGCGAATCATTTGATTCAGTTCGCGACATTCTGTGCAGTTCGCAAATCATTTGATTCATTTCGGGACATTCTGTGCAATTCGCGAATCATTTGATTCAGTTCGCGACATTCTGTGCAATTCGCGAATCATTTGATTCAGTTCGCGAATCATTTGATTCATTTCGGGACATTCTGTGCAGTTCGCAAATCATTTGATTTATTTCGGGACATTCTGTGCAAGTCACGAATCATTTGATTCATTTCGGGACATTCTGTGCAATTCGCGAATCATTTGATTCAGTTCGCGAATCATTTGATTCAGTTCGCGACATTCTGTGCAGTTCGCAAATCATTTGATTTATTTCGGGACATTCTGTGCAAGTCACGAATCATTTGATTCATTTCGGGACATTCTGTGCAATTCGCGAATCATTTGATTCAGTTCGCGAATCATTTGATTCATTTCGGGACATTCTGTACAATTCACGAATCATTTGATTCAGTTCGCGAATCATTTGATTCATTTCGGGACATTCTGTGCAATTCGCAAATTATTTGATTCAGTTCGCGAATCATTTGATTCATTTCGGGACATTCTGTACAATTCGCGAATCATTTGATTCAGTTCGCAAATCATTTGATTTATTTCGGGACATTCTGTACAAGTCGCGAATCATTTGATTCAGTTCGCGAATCATTTGATTAATTTCGGGACATTCTGTGCAGTTCGCAAATCATTTGATTTATTTCGGGACATTCTGTGCAAGTCGCGAATCATTTGATTCAGTTCGCGACATTCTGTGCAGTTTGCGAATCATTTGATTAATTTCGGGACATTCTGTGCAAGTCGCGAATCATTTGATTCAGTTCGCGACATTCTGTGCAGTTCACGAATCATTTGATTAATTTCGGGACATTCTGTGCAAGTCGCGAATCATTTGATTCAGTTTGCAACATTCTGTGCAGTTCGCAAATCATTTGATTCATTTCGGGACATTCTGTGCAAGTTACGAATCATTTGATTCAGTTCGCGAATCATTTGATTCATTTCGGGACATTCTGTACAATTCACGAATCATTTGATTCAGTTCGCGAATCATTTGATTCATTTCGGGACATTCTGTGCAATTCGCAAATTATTTGATTCAGTTCACGAATCATTTGATTCATTTCGGGACATTCTGTACAATTCGCGAATCATTTGATTCAGTTCGCAAATCATTTGATTTATTTCGGGACATTCTGTGCAATTCGCGAATCATTTGATTCAGTTCGCGAATCATTTGATTAATTTCGGGACATTCTGTGCAATTTGCGAATCATTTGATTCAGTTCGCGAATCATTTGATTAATTTCGGGACATTCTGTGCAGTTCGCAAATCATTTGATTAATTTCGGGACATTCTGTGCAGTTCGCAAATCATTTGATTCATTTCGGGACATTCTGTGCAATTCGCGAATCATTTGATTCAGTTCGCGACATTCTGTGCAGTTCGCAAATCATTTGATTCATTTCGGGACATTCTGTGCAATTCGCGAATCATTTGATTCAGTTCGCGACATTCTGTGCAGTTCGCAAATCATTTGATTTATTTCGGGACATTCTGTGCAAGTCACGAATCATTTGATTCATTTCGGGACATTCTGTGCAATTCGCGAATCATTTGATTCAGTTCGCGAATCATTTGATTCATTTCAGGACATTCTGTACAATTCACGAATCATTTGATTCAGTTCGCGAATCATTTGATTCATTTCGGGACATTCTGTGCAATTCGCAAATTATTTGATTCAGTTCGCGAATCATTTGATTCATTTCGGGACATTCTGTACAATTCGCGAATCATTTGATTCAGTTCGCAAATCATTTGATTTATTTCGGGACATTCTGTACAAGTCGCGAATCATTTGATTCAGTTCGCGAATCATTTGATTAATTTCGGGACATTCTGTGCAGTTCGCAAATCATTTGATTAATTTCGGGACATTCTGTGCAAGTCGCGAATCATTTGATTCAGTTCGCGACATTCTGTGCAGTTTGCGAATCATTTGATTAATTTCGGGACATTCTGTGCAAGTCGCGAATCATTTGATTCAGTTCGCGACATTCTGTGCAGTTCGCGAATCATTTGATTAATTTCGGGACATTCTGTGCAAGTCGCGAATCATTTGATTCAGTTCGCGACATTCTGTGCAGTTTGCGAATCATTTGATTAATTTCGGGACATTCTGTGCAAGTCGCGAATCATTTGATTCAGTTCGCGACATTCTGTGCAGTTCACGAATCATTTGATTAATTTCGGGACATTCTGTGCAAGTCGCGAATCATTTGATTCAGTTTGCGACATTCTGTGCAGTTCGCAAATCATTTGATTCATTTCGGGACATTCTGTGCAAGTTACGAATCATTTGATTCAGTTCGCGAATCATTTGATTCATTTCGGGACATTCTGTACAATTCACGAATCATTTGATTCAGTTCGCGAATCATTTGATTCATTTCGGGACATTCTGTGCAATTCGCAAATTATTTGATTCAGTTCACGAATCATTTGATTCATTTCGGGACATTCTGTACAATTCGCGAATCATTTGATTCAGTTCGCAAATCATTTGATTTATTTCGGGACATTCTGTGCAATTCGCGAATCATTTGATTCAGTTCGCGAATCATTTGATTCATTTCGGGACATTCTGTACAATTCGCGAATCATTTGATTCAGTTCGCAAATCATTTGATTTATTTCGGGACATTCTGTGCAATTCGCGAATCATTTGATTCAGTTCGCGAATCATTTGATTAAT
Organism: Garra rufa; assembly: GCF_049309525.1. NCBI lineage: Eukaryota > Metazoa > Chordata > Actinopteri > Cypriniformes > Cyprinidae > Garra > Garra rufa. The sequence goes on from NC_133361.1 coordinate 2,010,751, forward strand.
TTCGGGACATTCTGTGCAATTTGCGAATCATTTGATTCAGTTCGCGAATCATTTGATTAATTTCGGGACATTCTGTGCAGTTCGCAAATCATTTGATTAATTTCGGGACATTCTGTGCAGTTCGCAAATCATTTGATTCATTTCGGGACATTCTGTGCAATTCGCGAATCATTTGATTCAGTTCGCGACATTCTGTGCAGTTCGCAAATCATTTGATTCATTTCGGGACATTCTGTGCAATTCGCGAATCATTTGATTCAGTTCGCGACATTCTGTGCAGTTCGCAAATCATTTGATTTATTTCGGGACATTCTGTGCAAGTCACGAATCATTTGATTCATTTCGGGACATTCTGTGCAATTCGCGAATCATTTGATTCAGTTCGCGAATCATTTGATTCATTTCGGGACATTCTGTACAATTCACGAATCATTTGATTCAGTTCGCGAATCATTTGATTCATTTCGGGACATTCTGTGCAATTCGCAAATTATTTGATTCAGTTCGCGAATCATTTGATTCATTTCGGGACATTCTGTACAATTCGCGAATCATTTGATTCAGTTCGCAAATCATTTGATTTATTTCGGGACATTCTGTACAAGTCGCGAATCATTTGATTCAGTTCGCGAATCATTTGATTAATTTCGGGACATTCTGTGCAAGTCGCGAATCATTTGATTCAGTTCGCGACATTCTGTGCAGTTCGCGAATCATTTGATTAATTTCGGGACATTCTGTGCAAGTCGCGAATCATTTGATTCAGTTCGCGACATTCTGTGCAGTTTGCGAATCATTTGATTAATTTCGGGACATTCTGTGCAAGTCGCGAATCATTTGATTCAGTTCGCGACATTCTGTGCAGTTCACGAATCATTTGATTAATTTCGGGACATTCTGTGCAAGTCGCGAATCATTTGATTCAGTTTGCGACATTCTGTGCAGTTCGCAAATCATTTGATTCATTTCGGGACATTCTGTGCAAGTTACGAATCATTTGATTCAGTTCGCGAATCATTTGATTCATTTCGGGACATTCTGTACAATTCACGAATCATTTGATTCAGTTCGCGAATCATTTGATTCATTTCGGGACATTCTGTGCAATTCGCAAATTATTTGATTCAGTTCACAAATCATTTGATTCATTTCGGGACATTCTGTACAATTCGCGAATCATTTGATTCAGTTCGCAAATCATTTGATTTATTTCGGGACATTCTGTGCAATTCGCGAATCATTTGATTCAGTTCGCGAATCATTTGATTAATTTCGGGACATTCTGTGCAATTTGCGAATCATTTGACTCAGTTCGCGAATCATTTGATTAATTTCGGGACATTCTGTGCAGTTCGCAAATCATTTGATTAATTTCGGGACATTCTGTACAAGTCGCAAATCATTTGATTCAGTTCGCGACATTCTGTGCAGTTCGCAAATCATTTGATTCATTTCGGGACATTCTGTGCAATTCGCGAATCATTTGATTCAGTTCGCGAATCATTTGATTCATTTCGGGACATTCTGTACAATTCACGAATCATTTGATTCAGTTTGCGAATCATTTGATTCATTTCGGGACATTCTGTGCAATTCACGAATCATTTGATTCAGTTCGCAAATCATTTGATTCAGTTCGCGACATTCTGTGCAGTTCGCAAATCATTTGATTCATTTCGGGACATTCTGTGCAATTCGCGAATCATTTGATTCAGTTCGCGAATCATTTGATTCATTTCGGGACATTCTGTGCAATTCGCGAATCATTTGATTCAGTTCGCGAATCATTTGATTAATTTCGGGACATTTTGTGCAATTCGCGAATCATTTGATTCATTTCGGGACATTCTGTGCAATTCGCGAATCATTTGATTCAGTTCGCGAATCATTTGATTAATTTCGGGACATTCTGTGCAATTCGCAAATCATTTGATTCATTTTTACGAATCATTTGATCCATTTCAGGACATTGTGTGCGGTTCGCGAATCATTTTATTCAGTTCAAGCAGTTAATAATTCAAGCTCTTCAGAAATATTGCTGTTTCAAAGAGTTTTCTAGCCCTTAAATGTCAAAGTCACATTCAAGTACTTCAAGCACCTTGTAGGAATCCCACAGAATCTCAAAGACGATCACAATCTGTCCAACTAAAAACAGCTCGAGGATTTAAAGAGACAGACGACAAAACCGCAGAACATATTTACAATAAAAAGAACTACAAACATGATCCACAAGAAGTTATTGTCAAAGTGATAGTTATTATCATCATTAGTTATAGTTATCATTGATTATCGTTGTTTGTGAACAAGCTTTACTCTGATGTGGAAATGAAAGTATGACACTGTGATGAAAGATTCCTCTTTTAATGTCCATAAAGTATCAAACATGTAAAGCACAAACACATGGGTGGAGTCTGACGGTCATCAGTCCTGATTGCGCTCGTTCCGACCCGTTCGTTTGCGTCTCTGTCTTATGGTGGTTCTTCCCTTCCGTAACTTTGTGTTGTGAGTGAACGATGACGGCTTCTCCTCGCCGTCTCTGTTTCTCTGCCTCGTGTCCTGGTTGGGCTTCCAGTTCCTGTTCCTGTTCTTCTTCTGTTTAGTGAATCTGTTCAGTGACGCCGTGAGCTTCTGGATCCTGCACACACAGATAATGAGCAGATATAACTCCAGGTTTCCACGGATATGAACAACTGAAATTTAAGTCCTTTTATTAGGACAACATTAAGACTTTTTTATTAGGAAAACTTTATTGAAGACATTTTAATTAGGAAAATGTTATTTAAGACTTTAAGGCTTTTTATGAGGGAAATATTTAAAACATTTTAAGACTTTTTAATTAGGAAACATCATTTAAGACATTTTAAGGCATTTAATTAGGAAAATGTTATTGAAGACATTTTAAAACTCTTCAATGCCTTTTATTAGGAAAACATTAATACATTAAGGCGTTTTGAGGCCTTTAATTAAGAAAACATTATTTTAAACTTAAGACTTTTTAGGGCCTTTTATAAAGAAAACATTAAGACTTTTTAAGGCCTTCTATTAGGAAAACATTATTTTAAACTTTTTAAGACTTTTAAGCCTTTTATTAGGAAACAGTTATTTAAGACATTTTAAAACTCTTTAATCCTGTTTATTAGGAAACATTTAAGACATTTTAAGGCCCTTTATTAGGAAAAGGTTATTAAAGACATTAAGACTTTTTAATTAAGAAACGTCATTAAAGACATTTTAAGGCCATTAATTAGAAAACGTTAAGACATTTTAATGCCTTTTATTAGGAAAACGTTATTGAAGAAATTTTAAAACTCTTTAATGCCTTTTATTAGGGAACATTTAAGACATTAAGCCTTTTAAGGCCCTTTATTAGGAAAATGTTATTTAAGACATTTTAAGGCCTTTTATTAGGAAAATGTTATTTAAGACATTTTAAGGCCTTTTATTAGGAAAACATTAATACATTAAGGCATTTTGAGGCCTTTATTTAAGAAAACATTATTTTAAACTTAAGACTTTTAAGAGCCTTTTATAAAGAAAATTTATTTAAGACATTTTAAGACTTTTTAAGGCCTTTTTTTTAGGAAAACATTATTTTAAACTTAAGACTTTTTAGGGCCTTTTATAAAGAAAACATTAAGACATTAAGACTTTTTAATTAATAAAATGTTATTCAGGACATTTTAAGGCCTTTAATTAGGAAAATGTTATTTAAGACATTTTAAGATTTTTTAGTGCCTTTTATAAAGAAAACATTATTTAAGACATTTTAAGACTTTTTAAGGCCTTTAATTAGGAAATGTTATTGAAGACATTTTAAAACTCTTTAAACCCTTTTATTAGGAAAATGTTATTTAAGACATTTCAAGGCCTTTAATTAGAAAAATGTTAGGACATTAAGAATTTTAAGGCCTTTTATTAGAAATGTTAAGACATTTTAATATTTTTTAGTGCCTTTTATAAAGAAAACATTATTTAAGACATTAAGATTTTTTAAGGCCTTTTATTAGGAAAACGTTATTGAAGACATTTTAAAACTCTTTAATGCCTTTTATTAGGGAACATTTAAGACATTTCAAGCCTTTTAAGGCCCTTTATTAGGAAAACATTAATACATTAAGGCATTTTGAGGCCTTTAATTAAAAAAAACGTTATTGTAAACTTTTTAAGACTTTTTAGGGCCTTTTATAAAGAAAACATTACAAGTCATTTTAAGACTTTTTAATTAATAAAACGTTACTGAAGACATTTTAAGGCCTTTAATTAGGAAAATGTTATTTAAGGCGTTTTGAGGTCTTTCATTAAGAAAACGTTACTTTAAACTTAAGACTTTTTAGGGCCTTTTATAAAGAAAACTTTAAGACATTTTAAGGCCTTTTATTAGGAAAATATTAATACATTAAGGCGTTTTGAGGCCTTTAATTAAGAAAATGTTATTTTAAACGTTTTAAGACGTTTTAGGGCCTTTTATAAAGAAAACATTAAGACATTAAGACTTTTTAAATAATAAAACGTTATTTAAGACATTTCAAGGCCTTTAATTAGGAAAATGTTAGGACATAAAGAATTTTAAGGCCTTTAATTAGGAAAATGTTATTGAAGACATTAAGACTTTTTAATTAGGAAACATTATTTAAGACATTTTAAGGCCTTTTATTAGGAATCTTTCATCACACAGACTTTTCAAGATCTTTAATCAGGAAATGTTAAGACATTTTAAGGCCTTTTATTAGGAAAACGTTATTTAAGACATTTTAAAACTCTTTAATGCCGTTTATTAGGACACATTTAAGACATCAAGACTTTTTAATTAAGAAACGTCATTAAAGACATTTTAAGGCCATTAATTAGAAAACGTTAAGACATTTTAATGCCTTTTATTAGGAAAACGTTATTGAAGACATTTTAAAACGCTTTAATGCCTTTTATTAGGGAACATTTAAGACATTTTAAGCCTTTTTAAGGCCCTTTATTAGGAAAAGGTTATTAAAGACATTAAGACTTTTTAATTAGGAAACGTCATTTAAGGCCTTTAATTAGGAATCTTTCATCACAAAGACTTAAGGCCTTTTATTAGGAAAACATTATTGAAGACATTTTAATTAGAAAAATGTTATTTAAGACTTTTTAAGGCCTTTAATGAGGAAAACATTATTGAAGGCATTAAGACTTTTTAATTAGGAAACGTCATTTAAGACATTTTAAGGCCTTTAATTAAGAAATGTTAACACATTTTAAGGCCTTTTATTAGGAAAACGTTAATACATTAAGACGTTTTGAGGCCTTAATTAAGAAAACGTTATTTTAAACTTAAGACTTTTTAGGGCCTTTTATAAAGAAAACATTTAAGTCATTTTAAGACTTTTTTATTAATAAAACGTTATTTGAGACATTTTAAGGCCTTTAATTAGGAAATGTTATTGAAGACATTTTAAAACTCTTTAAACCCTTTTATTAGGAAAACATTATTTAAGACATTTTAAGGCCTTTTATTAGGAAGATGTTATTTAAGGCGTTTTGAGGCCTTTAATTAAGAAAACGTTACTTTAAACTTTTTAGGGCCTTTTATAAAGAAAACATTTAAGACATTTTAAGGCCTTTTATTAGGAAAACATTAATACATTAAGGCATTTTGAGGCCTTTAATTAAGAAAACGTTATTTTAAACTTTTTAAGACTTTTTAGGGCCTTTTATAAAGAAAACATAAGTCATTTTAAGACTTTTTAATTAATAAAACGTTATTTAAGACATTTTAAGGCCTTTAATTAGGAAATGTTATTGAAGACATTTTAAAACTCTTTAAACCCTTTTATTAGGAAAACATTATTTAAGACATTAAGGCTTTTTATTAGGAAAATGTTATTTAAGACATTTTAAGGCCTTTTATTAGGAATACATTAATACATTAAGACGTTTTGAGGCCTTTAATTAAGAAAACATTATTTTAAACTTTTTAAGACTTTTTAGGCCCTTTTATAAAGAAAACATTAAGACATTAAGACTTTTTAATTAATAAAACGTTATTTAAGACATTTTAAGGCCTTTTATTAGGAAAACATTATTGAAGACATTTTAAAACTCTTTAATGCCTTTTATTAGGGAACATTTAAGACATTTTAAGCCTTTTTAAGGCCCTTTATTAGGAAAATGTTATTAAAGACATTAAGACTTTTTAATTAGGAAACGTCATTTAAGACATTTTAAGGCCTTTAATTAGGAAATGTTATTGAAGACATTTTAAATCTCTTTAATGCCTTTTATTAGGAAACATAATTTAAGACATTTTAAGGCCTTTAATTAGGAAATGTTATTGAAGACATTTTAAATCTCTAATGTCTTTTATTAGGAAACATTTAAGACATTTTAAGCCTTTTTAAGGCCCTCTATTAGAAAAAGGTTACTGAAGACATTAAGACTTTTTAATTAAGAAACATAATTTAAGACATTTTAAGGCCTTTTATTAGGAAAAGGTTATTGAAGACATTTTAAGACTTTTTAATTAAGAAACGTCATTAAAGACATTTTAAGGCCTTTAATTAGGAAACGTTAAGACATTTTAATGCCTTTTATTAGGAAAACATTATTGAAGACATTTTAAAACTCTTTAATGCCTTTTATTTGGAAACATTTAAGACATTTTAAGCCTTTTTAAGGCCCTTTATTAGGAAAAGGTTATTAAAGACATTAAGGAAATTAATTAATTAGGAAACGTCATTTAAGACATTTTAAGGCCTTTAATTAGGAAATGTTATTGAAGACATTTTAAAACTCTTTAAACCCTTTTTTATTTAGGACATTTTAAGGCCTTTTAGGGCCTTTTATAAAGAAAACATTTTTTAAGACATTTTAAGGCCTTTTATTAGGAAAACATTTAAGACATTTTAAGGCCTTTTATTAGGAAAACATTAATACATTAAGACGTTTTGAGGCCTTTAATTAAAAAAAAACCGTTATTTTAAACTTAAGACTTTTTAGGGCCTTTTATAAAGAAAACATTATTTAAGTCATTTTAAGACTTTTTAATTAATAAAACATTATTTAATACATTTCAAGGCCTTTAATTAGAAAAATGTTAGGACATTAAGAATTTTAAGGCCTTTTATTAGAAATGTTAAGACATTTTAATATTTTTTAGTGCCTTTTATAAAGAAAACATTATTTAAGACATTAAGATTTTTTAAGGCCTTTTATTAGGAAAACGTTATTGAAGACATTTTAAAACTCTTTAATGCCTTTTATTAGGGAACATTTAAGACATTTCAAGCCTTTTAAGGCCCTTTATTAGGAAAACATTATTTAAGACATTTTAAGGCCTTTTATTAGGAAAACATTAATACATTAAGGCGTATAGAGGCCTTTAATTAAGAAAACCTTATTTTAAACCTTTTAAGACTTTTAGGGCCTTTTATGAAGAAAACATTATTTAAGACATTTTAAGGCCTTTAATTAGGAAATGTTATTGAAGGCATTTTAAAACTCTTTAAACCCTTTTATTAGGAAAATGTTATTTAAGACATTTTAAGACTTTTTAATCAATAAAACGTTATTTAAGACATTTCAAGGCCTTTAATTAGAAAAATGTTAGGACATTAAGAATTTTAAGGCCTTTTATTAGAAATGTTATTTAAGACATTTTAATATTTTTTAAGGAGCCGCGGCCACCCTGGACTCCTTCAGGAGTCAAATAACATGCTAATTCAACACAAATCAATCCGTACTTTTTGGACTTGAGAGGGTTTCCAGCTTTCCTCGGAAGGGCTGTCTTTTTTTCAGCATCCTCCTCCTCTTCCTGACGCTCTTCACCTCTCTGTAGAAACCACACACACACACAGTTAATGCGTCTAACTCCTCGTTCGTTAGCGAGCAGCTGATTGGTCAGTGGAGGTCACCTGATCTGGCTCCAGCAGTCTGTCCGCTGATAGGTCGAGGTCGCTGATGGTCGTCACGGTGACGGTGTGGTTGGGATGGTCGTACTGAACGCTCTCTGTAGTGGCTGTGATGGCGTCCACCAGCTCGTCTGCTTCATCTACACACAAACACACACGTCACATGACCTCTGACCTCAGCCACACACAGGCGTGTCACATGACCCACGAGCCGCACACTCACCCAGAGCCTGGCGCCGCTCCTCCAGCATCTTCAGATACTCTTTGTGTCTCTGGAGGAAGATGAGAGCCATCAGCTGCTGCTTCATCATCATCATCACCACCTTCATCACGCTCACACTCACCTCGTCTCTGACGCGCTTCTGCTCCTCCTTCAGCTTGTTCCTCATCTCCTGCAGCGCTGCTTTCCGCCGCTCCTGCTTTCGCTTGTGGAAACCCGTCAGGAAGTCTCTAAATTAAACAGACATCAGAACTCAGGAAAACATCCACAAACAATGACGCTTCAGAAATAATGCAGAAAATATCACACACACTCCAGTCAAATGTTTTTGAACAGCGAGATGTTTCATGTTTTCCAAAGAAGTCTCTTTGGTTTGATCCAAAATATTGAAAAAATTATTTATTTTATACACGGCACGCAAAGTTCTGATCTGAATCAAATGATTTGTGAACTCACTCCACGGTCCTGATTTGACTCAAATGATTCACACACCTGCTCCAAAATCCTGATTAGAATCAAATGATTCACGATACACAAAGTTCAAATCTGAATTACATGATTTGCGAACTCAATCCAAAGTTCCCATTTGAATCAAATGATTTGCGAACTTGCTCCAAAATCTTGATTTGAATCAAATGATTCGCACACCTGCTCCAAATGAATCAAATGATTCATGAACCTGCTCCAAAGTCTTGATTTGAATCAAATGATTCACGAACCTGCTCCAAATGAATCAAATGATTCATGAACCTGCTCCAAAGTCCTGATTTGAATCAAATGATTCACAATACAAAGTTCCAATTTGAATCAAATGATTTGTGAACTCCAAAATCCTGATTTGAATTAAATGATTCGCGATTTAAAAGGTTCCAATCTCAATCAAATGATTTGTAAACTCACTCCAAAGTCCCAATTTGAATTAAATGATTCACGATACACAAAGTTCCAATATAAATCAAATTATTTGCGAACCTGTTCCAAAATCCTGATTTGAATCAATTGTTTCACGATACACAAAGTTCAAATCTGAATTACATGATTTGCGAACTCAATCCAAAATCCTGATTTGAATTAAATGATTTGCGAACCTGCTCCAAATGATTCGCATTACGCAAAGTTCAAATCTGAATTAAATGATTTGCGAAATCACTCCAAAGTCCTTATTTGAATCAAATGATCCACAATACACAAAGTTCCAATTTGAATCAAATGATTTGTGAACCTGCTCCAAAATCCTGATTCGAATCAAATGATTCACAAACCTGCTCCAAATGATTCGTGATATGCAAAGTTGCAATCTGAATCAAATGATTTGTGAACTCCAAAATCCTGATTTGAATTAAATGATTTGCAATACACAAAGTTCCAGTTTGAATCAAATTATTCGCGAACCCGTTCCAAAATCCTGATTTGAATCAATTTTTTCACGATACACAAAGTTCAAATCTGAATTACATGATTTGCGAACTCAATCCAAAGTCCTGATTTGAATCAAATGATTCACGAACCTGCTCCAAATGATTCGCGATACGCAAAGTTCAAATCTGAATCAAATGATTTGTGAACTCCGAAATCCTGATTTGAATTAAATAATTTGCGAACCTGCTCCAAATGATTCGCATTACGCAAAGTTCAAATCTGAATCAAATGATTTGCGAAATCACTCCAAAGTCCTGATTTGAATCAAATGATCTACAATACACAAAGTTCCAATTTGAATCAAATGATTTGTGAACCTGCTCCAAAATCTGATTTGAATCAAATGATTCATGAACCTGCTCCAAATGATTCGCGATACACAAAGCTCCAATCTGAATCAAATGATTTGTGAACTCCAAAATCCTGATTTGAATCAAATGATTTGCAATACACAAAGTTCCAGTTTGAATCAAATTATTCGCGAACCTGTTCCAAAATCCTGATTTGAATCAATTGTTTCACGATACACAAAGTTCAAATCTGAATTACATGATTTGCGAACTCAATCCAAAGTTCCCATTTGAATCAAATGATTTGCGAACTTGCTCCAAAATCTTGATTTGAATCAAATGATTCACACACCTGCTCCAAATGAATCAAATGATTCACGCACCTGCTCCAAAGTCCTGATTTGAATCAAATGATTCACAATACAAAGTTCCAATTTGAATCAAATGATTTGTGAACTCACTCCAAAGTCTTGATTTGAATTAAATGATTCACGATACACAAAGTTCCAATATAAATCAAATTATTTGCGAACCTGTTCCAAAATCCTGATTTGAATCAATTGTTTCACGATACACAAAGTTCAAATCTGAATTACTTGATTTGCGAACTCAATCCAAAGTTCTGATTTGAATCAAATGATTCACGAACCTGCTCCAAATGATTCGCCTTACACAAAGTTCCAATTTGAATCAAATGATTTGTGAACTCCAAAATCCTGATTTGAATCAATTGTTTCACGATACACAAAGTTCAAATCTGAATTACTTGATTTGCGAACTCAATCCAAAGTTCTGATTTGAATCAAATGATTCACAAACCTGCTCCAAATGATTCGCCTTACACAAAGTTCCAATTTGAATCAAATGATTTGTGAACTCCAAAATCCTGATTTGAATTAAATGATTTGCGAACCTGCTCCAAATGATTCGCATTACGCAAAGTTCAAATCTGAATTACATGATTCGCGAAATCACTCCAAAGTCCTGATTTGAATCAAATGATCCACAATCCACAAAGTTCCAATTTGAATCAAATGATTTGCGAACCTGCTCCAAAATCTTGATTTGAATCAAATGATTCACGAACCTGATCCAAATGATTCGCATTACGCAAAGTTCCAATCTGAATCAAATGATTAACTCCAAAATCCTAATTCGACTCAAATGATTCATGAACCTGCTCCAAAGTCCCGATTTGAATTAAATGTTTCACGAACCTGCTCCAAATGATTCGCATTACGCAAAGTTCAAATCTGAATCAAATGATTTGTGAACTCCAAAATCCTGATTCGACTCAAATGATTCATAAACTTGCTCCAAAATCCCGATTTGAATTAAATGATTCGCGATTTACAAAGTTCCAATCTGGATCAAATGATTCGTGAACTCACTCCACAGTCCTAATTTGAATCAAATGATTCGAGAACCCACTCTGAAGTCCCAATGATTAGCGATACGCGATCCGATCGGTGAATCATTTTGCGACGCAACGGTTAAACTGATTCAGAGTTTTAAAAAGCTCCATTTGACCAATCACTATGTGCTTTTTTTAAACCATTACAAGCAATGTTAAATACGAAAATGAATGGCTCTTTTAACTTGATCTGGTTTTTGCTAGTGAATCGCTTGAACTGAACGATCAAAGTCAGGAGTTTGAATCAATCGGAGCGGTTCCAGCATAAATGACTCACTCAGTTGATTTGGTTCATTGTTCCTCCAGTCACAAAATTTTCAACAGTGAGATTTACGTTTCTTAAATCAGTCTCTTTTGCTCAACAAGCAGCATTTATTTGATCCAAAACTGAAAACTATTTAAAATGTGTGAATATGCATCATTACTTCAGTCTTCAGTGTCACATGATCCTTCAGAAGCCATTCTAATATTATTATTGTTATTAGTACGATCAATATTCAATATTTAAAACAGTTATTATACACTATACCATTCAGAAGCTTGAAATCAGTATAATTTTATATATATATATATTTTTTTTTTTTTCTAAATTGATTTTAGGAACAGAAATGATAGAAATTCATAGTTTTATTTACCAAGGATGCTTTAAATTGAGACATTTATAATTTGTTTCAGATAATGCTGTTCTTCTGAACTTTCTAATAATCAAAGAAATGTTGCTGAGCAGCAAATCAGTATATTAGAACGATTTCTGAAGGACCACGTGACACTTTACATTTTATACATAATATAAACAGAAAGCGGTTATTTTAAACAGCAAAAAGATTTCACAATTTTGCTGTTTCTGCAGTACTTTGAATCAAATTAAGAAAAGACAAAAACATTAAAAATCCTACTATGGTAGAAGGTGTCTAATTTCAGTTTCTACAAATTCTAGTATGAACAATAAATAAACTCATGATCACACTCAGTTTAAGGCAGTTTTTAATAACTACATTGATGTTTTAATCACGTTTGTCCTATAAATTCCATTGGTTTTAAATAATAACTTTAATTTAATACATTGTTGTAGATTATTTGGGCACATTGCTAAACTATATGAAAAATGTCCGCTTGGCAACTAGCTAAATACATTTTATTTATTTTATATCTATTTTATTTAATATTTTAAGTAATGAACCAAAAGGGGAAAATGTAAAGGAAGTCGAAAACACATATTCTGAAGTATATACTCTTGTAATTACACACGATTCTTATTATTTTATGAGTATTAATGCATATGTGGGTGTGTAATTCAGTATGTTTATACATCAATGTTGCCGTGTTTAATCCCGTATAACGCGACTTACTGTCTGTCTTTGTCGTCGAACACCAGCACACACTTTCCACGCTTCTTCTTCTGCTTCCCGTCGCTCTTAGACTTAGATTTCTGATTAAATTTGCCGTTTTTCGCCATTTTTCTGTCTGAGTTTCAAACCACACGTGTGGCACACTGCAAAACTTCCGCTCCTCTGAGCTACTACCGGAAGCGCCAAAATAAAAGTCCTCCAGCGAACACTGAATAAAATCGAAGTCCTCTTCTTGTTTTCAGTTTATCTGCGGGTTGGCATCCAGCTTATTGCTGTAAAATTAAATTCCTCGTGAACAAAAGCTTCTATAATGCCTGCTATATTGAGTTAATTTATAAATGAAAGCGTATTTATAAAAAAAAACAAAACAAAACACTATTGTTCGGATTTTTTGACCAATAAAATGCTCTCTGTAGTCTGAATGTCAGCAGGTTTGATTATTCCAGTCGTTTCTGTGAGGAAAAAAAATCATTTTCAAAAGGAGGTCTGTTTTAGATTGACATTGAATATGTCATATTTAACTTTATGAATTAATTCAATTCGATTCTCTGGCAAAGATATATTTTTGATGCATAAAAATAAGAGTTTGGAGCAAAACTGTGTGGTTAATTTAATACTTATGTTTGGGAAATACCATATACAGAAATAAAAACATAACGTGATTTAAAGTCGCAGTAAGCTTATTTACAAAAACGAACACTTGAACTTGCATCCGCATGATAAAAACTACATACAATGTGAAAAACATTTTTGAAGTCTAATTTATTTAGTTTGTCTCACGTCCCTTTAAATTAGATGGAGGGGGCGGGGCGATTGCTTTGTGCGCATGCGCATGAGGAGGAGCTGTTCGGTGAGTGTGAGTCCTGTTTTCTTCCCTTTCTCCTCTATTATTTGCGTTTTGATGTCCTGCATATGTTGCAGTTTGCAAATGTTGTCGAGCATAATGTCAGTTTCTCGTGTGAATAGTGCTGTACTAGTCATTTTATAGATAACGCTGGCTGTTCGTCAAACTGAAGGCTGCATATTTAAACTTGGTCAAATTTATAACAAAATATGTGGTTGTGGCTCTTGAAAAGGTTTTCCGTTTCTTTATCTTATGTGCAAAACTGTCTTAAATCTCTATTGTTCTCCTATTTTTATTGCTGGATTTCTCTCGTTTCATCCCCGAGGCTTGTAAATGATTAAAAACAACATGCAAATTTTAATGCGTTATGTATGGCAAGCCGTTTTAGCCTAAAATATACCAAGCGTTACTCGTCGTAAATGCATTTTTTACAAGTAATTAAAGTAATTAAATTAGAGAGCTCTCTAATCTGAATTGTTACTAGTAAAAACTGAATTAGAGAGATCTGTAATTGGAATTATTCCAATAAAAATTGATTTAGAGAGCTGTTACTAGTAAGAATTCAATTGTAGAGCTCCGTAATTAAAAATGAATGGAAGTCAATGGAGACATATGACTAGTAAAAATTAATTTGTAGAGCTCTGTAATTGAATTGTTACTAGTAAAAATGCAATTACGACAAGTAACACTTAGTATATTTTAGGCTGAAACGGCTTGCCATAATTATGACTATATGAATATTAACCCTACCTAGTACTTTCCCTCTTTGTTTGCAATATCCGCACAAAGAATGCATTGCTATACAACACCAACGCTTATTAATAATAATACTGATAAATGCTAACCACTAATTAATTGTATTTTTAGTAAAATAATCTACATGTATTTTTTTTTATATGACGTATGCATGACAGTCACGTGAATACATCTCAATCCTCAGTCACGTAATGAATTATTGCAATATTTTATTAACTGACAACAACAGGAAACATGAATAAATTGGTAAAGGAGTAAATAAAAGTAACTTTTAATTTACCCTGATCTTCAGATTCCAAAAGTTTTCACCCCCCGGCTCTTAATTTGTGTTTTATTTCCTCTGGAGCATCAGTAATAAATAGTAATGTAACGATTCACAAAGACACAGCGCTTAATGCCTCTTTGGTTTATTGTTGATTTTTGAAAATCTGCTTTTCCACTCAGGAATTCATGTTGGGTGAATTCAGCAATAAATGTTGGAATATTTCCATCAGTTTACTAGAGAAGACGAGCAACAACTCATCAGGAAGAGCTGAAATCCGCAAATCTGAGTTTATGAAGGAGGACAGAGAGAAGTTGAGAGATCCAGAACACACTGAAGATACTGAACAACAAACAGGTTGGTTTAATTCATTTTTTCCCATTAATAATGCTGACGGTTATAAAGTTTGTTGTAACGGGAACAATCTCTAGAGCTGTTAAATATATTTTTTCTGAAGCATCAAATAATAAGAGACACTTCCTATGTCCTGGATACTTTATTTATTTTTAGTCTGCTAGATGTCTGTATAAATAAGAGATAAAAATGAAATATTAATGGGATGTTGTTGTGAATTAGTTTGGTCTCACACCCCATTTATTTGTGCCCATATATTTATTATTCTGATAATTAGTTGGTCGATTATTTTTTTGATTTATCAGCTCAAAAAATCACTATAAGGCATTTTTACGTAGATAATTATAGCATTAAAAATAGCCTACTTTTACTGAAAAGCTATTGCATATTGGAGGACTATCAAATACAGAAATACATTTTGACTCTCCTGCAGCATCTCTTTCTGTTTCCTCCACTATTTAGGGGTTCGAGCACAAAGTGCTGAAACACTCTTGTAATTGTTAGGATTTTTATTATTATTCTTCTCTGGTAAAACTGAATGGGCAGCCCAAACCGTAAGGCCTTGAAAGCTGAAACTCGGTCAGATCGTAGTAGTATCTGATCCAAAGGCTCGCCCCAATCGGACTAAAGGTGGCGCTACAGCGCAAAAAACTAAAATTTTAGACATTTTTGGCCTAAGCTCGTACACCGTTTGTCGTAGACTCAAAAACTTTACATCGTTGCATTCCTTGGGTCAGCACGAACAAAAGTTTTTTTGAGCTGCGATGAACGGTTGGCCCCCAAAAATGGACTTGAATCCGAAACCTACTTTTGTGAACTAGTCCTAGGTTTTTCGCCCAATCAGAACCAAACCAGTGCAGGATTATTCTCTGGACACTGGATATCAATATTTATCCAAAAAAAGTTGAACTTTTGACTCACGGTCGCAAAGGACCGCCAAAACGTTCAAAAACAGCGGGGCCACTTTTACTAAAATGGCTTTACCTTTTGAACGGAATGAGATATCTTCAACAAACTTGGTACACATGTGTATAAGCTTAATCTTTGGTTAAATCAAAAAAATTGCGGAGCTTGACCGCTTGGTGGCGCTATAAGACGGAAAAAAACATATAAACGGCTATAAATACGCAACCGTTGGTCCGATCGACTTGAAAATTGGTATGCAGTATCTTGGTCCAATATGGCACAAGTGTCTATGAGGACATTGGCGTATCTCAAAAAGCATGGCCACTATCGGCCAATGAAGTTTGAGCACCTATTAGACAAGGTTAACGGAGGTCGATCGGAACAAAACTCGGTGGGCATGTTTGACTCATGGCCCTAAAGGTCTGTAAGAATTTTGAAAGAAATCAGCCACTAGTTGGCGCTAACGAGTTTTATGGCTCTGTAATCACGTGGTGTTTCACACATCCACACAATATGCATATCATCGGATAGATCTCCTCATGGTAAACAACTTTGCCTCAAGAACATTGCTGTCAATCAAATTGTTCATGAACTATTCTCAATTATGTTAAAAACTTACTTTTGCGAACTAGTCCTAGGTTTTTCACCCAATCTCGATCAAACCACTGTAGTGCAGTTCTCTGAAATCTCTAGATCAATAATTATCCTAAAAATTTAGAATTTTGTTCTTTGGTTCGCTATGACGGGGTCATTTTAAAAAGGGGCGTGGTCGCATATACCCAAAAGCCTATAGAACCTAAACAGAAACTCAAAACTTTATGTAAATTGGTGAAAACATGTACAAGATGACTCTTTACAAGCATGCAAAGTTTCATGACGATCGGACAATAGGTGGCGCTATAACAATTAAAATAGTGTCAAAAACATGATATTTCTACAGTAAAAGTACTAAAATTGCAAAAAAAATATTGAATATTCATATATGCACTATATCTTTATATCATATGATAGATCTCCTCATTCTGAACAGATTTGCCTAAAGAACCATTGCTGTCAATCAAATTGTTCATTAAATATTTGCAATTATGATAAAAACCTAGTTTTGCGAACAAGTCCTAGGTTTTTCACTTAATCTCGATCAAACCACTGCAGCACAATTCTCTGAAATCTCTAGATCAATAATTATCAAAACTTTTTTGAATTTTGTTCTTTGGTTTGCTATAACGGGGTCATTATAAAAAGGGGCGTGGTCGCATATACCCAAAAGCCTATAAAACCTAAACAGAAACTCAAAACTTTATGTAAATTGGTGAAAACATGTACAATATGACTCTTTATAAGCATGCAAAGTTTCATGACGATCGGACAATAGGTGGCGCTATAACAATTAAAATAGTGTCAAAAACATGATATTTCTACAGTTAAAGTACTAAAATTGCAAAAAAATGTTGAATATTCATATATGCACTATATCTTTATATCATATGATAGATCTCCTCATTCTGAACAGATTTGCCTCAAGAACCATTGCTGTCAATCAAATTGTTCATTTAATATTTGCAATTATGATAAAAACCTAGTTTTGCGAACAAGTCCTAGGTTTTTCACTCAATCTCGATCAAACCACTGCAGCACAATTCTCTGAAATCTCTAGATCAATAATTATCAAAACTTTTTTGAATTTTGTTCTTTGGTTTGCTATAACGGGGTCATTATAAAAAGGGGCGTGGTCGCATATACCCAAAAGCCTATAGAACCTAAACAGAAACTCAAAACTTTATGTAAATTGGTGAAAACATGTACAAGATGACTCTTTACAAGCATGCAAAGTTTCATGACGATCGGACAATAGGTGGCGCTATAACAATTAAATAAGTCTCAAAAAACATATTTCTACAGTAAAAGTACTAAAATTGCAAAAAAATGTTGAATATTCATATATGCACTATATCTTTATATCATATGATAGATCTCCTCATTCTGAACAGATTTGCCTCAAGAACCATTGCTGTCAATCAAATTGTTCATTAAATATTTGCAATTATGTCAAAAACCTAGCTTTGCGAACTAGTCCTAGGTTTTTCACTCAATCTTGATCAAACCACTGCAGCGCAATTCTCTGGACTCTCTAGATCAATAATTATACAAAAAAAAAAATTTATTTTGTCCTTTGGTTGGCTGTAACAGAGTCATTTAGAAAGGGACGTGGCAATATATACCCAAAAGCGTATAAAACCTAAACAAAAACTCAAAAATGTACAAAAATTTGTGAAAACATGTGTCAGATGGCTCTTAACAAGTAAGCAAAGTTTCATGGAAATTGAACCATAGGTGGCGCTATAACAGTTAAAAAATGAAAAGAGGATGGACATTTCAGCTAGACAAAGATCCCAAACAGAAGGCCAAGGAAACAATGAAGTGTTTTCAAAGAAAGAAAATCAAGTTGCTTGAATGGCCCAGTCAATCACCTGACCCAAATCCCATAGAAAATCTATGGAGAGAACTGAAAGTTCATAAAAGAGGCCCAAGGAACCTTCAAGATTTAGAGAGCGTTTGTGTGGAAGAATGGGCCAGAATCACTCCTGAGCAATGCAGACGACTGGCCTCTCCATACAAGAGGCAATAGGTGGCGCTACTGCCTTGAATTCATATTCCAAAAATATTGAATATGAATTCAATATTTGGCTTGATGGCTACATCTGGTGGGAATTTTGTGTCAATGGCCCACTTAGAAATACCCTTACTGATTAAAAAAAAAGCTGATGTGTCAAATACTTATTTTCCCCGCTGTATATTAAAGTCTTCTCACTTTACGTCTTTTCTGTTTTTGACACATTTGCTGTTTTCACTTTTGTTTCAGAGTTGATTGAAGACAATGAGGAGAAAGATTTAAAGAAAAGCAGAGACAAGACATCTTTGACCTGCACTCAGTGTGGAAATAGCTTCAGATACAAATGTCAACTTGATGTTCACATGAGAGTTCACACTGGAGAGAAACCGTTCTCTTGTGATCATTGCGGGAAGAGTTTCAGACAAGCGGCCGACTGTAAGAGACACATGAACATCCACACCAGAGAGAAACTGTACACATGTGATCAATGCGGGAAGATATTTCTGACAAATTCAAACCTGACGCAACACCTGAAAGTTCACTCAAAGGAGAAGCCGTATTCATGCAAGTTTTGTGGAAAGAGTTTTTCATGTTTGGAATATTTAAAAGTTCATCAGAAAATACACAGTCCTGTGAGAGAGTACATGTGCTTTGAGTGTGAGAAGACTTTTATTACAGCAAGCCATTTAAAATTTCATGAGAGGATGCACACCGGAGAGAAACCTTACAAGTGTTCACACTGCGACAAGAGATTCAGACTGACAGGAGACATGAAAGCACACGAGAGGATGCACACCGGAGAGAAACCGTACGCATGTGATCAATGCGGGAAGAGTTTCAGACATAGAAGAAGCCTAAGATCACACATGAAAGTTCACGCTGGAGCGAATCCGTTCACATGCGATCGGTGCGGAAAGAGTTTCTCACAATCCGCACATCTTAAGGAACACATGAACATCCACGCTGGAGAGAAGCTGTACGCATGTGATCAATGCGATAAAGCATTTTCGTGGCCTTCAGAACTGAAGAAACACCTGAGAGCGCATTCAAAGGAGAAGCCACATCCGTGTCATTTGTGTGGAAAGAGTTTTTCAACACCATACCGTTTGAAAATGCATCAGAAAACACACACTGGTGTGAGAGATTACATGTGTCTTGAGTGTGGGAAGGCTTTTAGGACATCGAGCAGTTTAAGACTACACCAGAGGATCCACACTGGAGAGAAACCGTACAAGTGTTCACACTGCGACAAGAGATTCAGACGGTATGAAAATCAGAAAACACACGAGAGGATCCACACTGGAGAGAAACCGTTTCACTGCACTGAATGTGGGATACCTTTCAAACATGTAGCTTCCCTACGCAGACATATAAAAACCGATCACTGTAAGTAGATCATCTTCAGATCTGATGATGAGACAATAATGAATCAAGCAATACAATATCTGCAAGCGACAAAGACAACAAAACGTTTTCACAGTGAATAAGGTTCTTCTTCAAAACCTGCAGATTCAACTGAGATTGAGATCAACTCAGAGACGGAGTTCCTCCCCAAAGAACAATTCCTGTACATCATAGTGATTTCTTAGGAGTTTCATATCATGTTTAATAGGTTTAATAAGCAGGATTGTATGAATAGTGAAACCATTAAAACTATCTTGAGCCACAAATAAACAAAAAAATTGGAATGATATCTTGGTTTTAAGTTAGTGTGACAAAAAAAGTCAGGTTTGTGGTCTTTGGGGTCTCTGGAGCGGCTCACTGTAGCATCCCAAAAGCGGCTGTCCATAATACATGGCTAAAGTTAGGCGAATTTAATTTCAGAGGCGGGACTAACGTTGTGACATAATAGCCTCCGGAAAACAAACGCTGTAGTCACAAATGAGCCATTCGTTGTAGTTCTTGAAAAGGGATTTTTTAAAAACTAAATATCTCGCTTTGGAGTGGACTTTGAGATTTGTAACTTTGTAGATGTTTTTTATGCTCAAACATACACACCACACACTGGCTAAAATTCAAAAAGTGAAAAAGCACACCTTTAAACTAAAGGGTCCGCGAGCTGCTCCGGTAGCCACGCCATTCATGTGTGTTGTACAGAGGGTCCAAACACACGCAGATCCGCGGCTGCTGTAAACACCACAGACTGTAAAAAAATATGGACGTAGTGTCCGGGACGTCATCCGTAGGTTTCTACAGAGCGATTTTGAAGCCTATACTACCCTCCAAAGGCAAAGTGCAGTAACTACACGAACACTGCAACTGAGAAAAATGCCTTTAAGGTTCAAATTAAACCAGGAGACTTTACCACCAGACAAAACCCATTTTAAGCCTTAACTCAATTTTGACCAAAATGTGTAGTTACTGCGCTTTGCCTTTGGAGGGCAGTATAGTGGGTGGGATTCAGCCATCGGCATCTTGGAATCACGCCATCACGCGTCACTCCCGGATAATCAGCGGCAACTCAAGTGGCCACGCCCTTAATTATGCAGAACTTTACGGCTTAATATAACTTAAACGGATGAGTTATAAAAAAAAATCACCCCCCTCACAGTTGACATGAAGGGTGAAATTAGCTATATAGACCAAAAACACTTTTTGAACCAGGCTGTAAACATGTTTTTTCTGCTGTAAAGTTGGGCATTTTAACACGGGGCGTCTATGGGACTGACTCTCTCTAGCGGCCAGTCGATGAATTGCAGTTTAAGCCACTTCCTTGTTGGTTTCAATAGAGAGAGCGGGAGGTTGCCGCTTGGTAAACACTAGGGCTGTCCCCGACTATGAATTTTCATAGTCGAATCAGAATTTTCGAATCTTTCTATAGTCGACCGATAGTCGAATCATCTAGGCTTATGTGTGTGTGTGTGAATGGGTTGGGAGGGGCACGACACTATAGTCAGCAGGAGGGTAAAACAGTTTTTATTTTATTTTACACACTGCACACAGCAACAACTTTTAATAAAGCGACCAAAACTGCCTGCCAACTGACAGACGAACTTATTTAGGTTTAAATAAAAACACAGAACGCGTCTTTTAGTTCTAAAAATGCGAGGCGCACAGCACTGCCTTTTTTGCTAAGCAACGACCGAAACAGCTGTCCTGTCAGTCAAATCAAAGGATTATAGCGCGAACGCTCTAAAATCTTAGTTTTTTGCTGTTAAGTAAACTGTCATATTAGCAGAAACCCTAAATAATACAGCTCCTAGTTACCCACGATAGACACCAAAGGTTTCTCCTTCATTTCTTGCAGTCTCCGGACTTTTTAAGCAACGGTAAACTTTCACCATCACAACAGAAGACCCGCATCTCCATTCATTCGATTGGACAATGGAAAAGAACGCGAATGACGTTGGGCGTTTTTCCGCTCAGAGTTGATTTTTTTTTTTTTTCAACTTCAGGCGCTCAGAGCGCTCCTGCAAAAACGTGAGGCGCGGGGGGCGCATAAACAGAGCGCAGAACGCTCACTGCCAACAGAAAACCATTCAAAAGAGGCGCCTCCAATTGCAAAAACGCGTTCGGTGTGATCGCCGCCTAATCCCTGCCGTCCTCATCTCATCATGGATCAGGGCAAGTGAAAATTAAATCTGTCACAGGGGTGGTTAGATTTATTCACAAACACGTTAAAAATATTTATTGAACGCTTCTTTCTTTTCACTTTTGTTTTTACTGCATTATCATAATCAAAGGCTGTATATAACGTAATATAACCATACAAAACCAGTAGTTCTGTGTGCAATTAGACATTGAGCACCCCCATATTGCCAAAATGGTATGATGCTCGTTTCACCCGCGAAGATTCGACTGTGAGATTGGTGGTCGAATCAGGCTCCGCATATCGATGCATCGAATCTTCGACTATTCGGGGACAGCCCTAGTAAACACCAACATTAACTTGTGATCATCTGTGGACGTAGACGTGCAGTGTGTGGTTGGAGATTTATATGTATCATACAGTTGAGGACTCTCCTGCGCCTTAAGGTGACCTTGGGGGTCAAAAGAGGCCTAAAATATAGGCAGAGGATGTCTAGAGGGTGTCTGTCATGACTCTGGGTTGCGATCCTTTCCCTCCTCCTCCAGAGAGCGCTGTTTTCCCTTCCTCCCGCACTTCACTCCCCTGATTGTGTACACCTGTATTGTGATCATGACACTCGTCTCACCCACACCTGTTCACAATTACACGGACTATAAAGCTTCTCATCTTTCATTCCTCATTCTGGCTGCATTGTCTTGAATTCTGTCTGTTTCTGTGTTTCCCTGATCCTGTCTCCCTGACCTGGTTTTCTGTTCTGTTTAGTTTATGTTATATTCAAGTCGTGTTGTGCCGTGCTGGCCTTTTGTTTGTGTTTTGTTATATTAAATATATACTTACCTGCATTTGGACCCAGACATCATCTCTCAGCCCTGCAAACGTGACAGTGTCACAATTATGTCTGTTTTGGCACTTGGTTTCTCCCATTGTCTCCCCCCGTTGATCTTTGTACTTTGGTTTAGCCCTCGTTTGTCCGAATTCCCTTCACCTGTATGTAAGCAGTAGTTTCCCTTTATAAGTCTGTTTGTATCTTGAGTTTAATGTCGGTCCTTAATGTTGTGTTACGTTAGATCTCTGTTCCTGCCTTGTTCCTCTTGAAGATTAATATTAAATATCTTGTTTGTTTATATATTGTCTATCGTCTCGTCTCGTTCAGCACGAATTACAACAAAGGGATGATGTATAGATATGTCTTCCTATCCTTACATGAAAACACCAGCTGTTTTTAGTTTGCAACCTTGAGTTTGTCACATTCAGCAGGGCACTGGAACTGTTTTGTCTGTGAAGTTTGAACCTTTCTTGCAAGAAATAAACCTTTAAAAGGCAATTGCTCGATTTGTCTTTATTGACGGAGAGTCTTGAACCAACACCGACAATACTGTAGCGTTTTATTTACTGCATCCTAGCTGTATGTGACTTCCTTCTTTCAGACGAATGCAATCGGAGTTATATTCAATCAATTCTGGCAGAACAGCATATTTAAATGGCTACTCCGATGCCCCATTTAACTCTCACATTTCTTTTTTGAATTTTTTTATTTTGATGTAGCAGCTTAAACAACAGTACATTATTTCAAAACAGACGTAATGACATTGTTCTCTGCTAATCAAATTATTAACATAATACAAAACTAAATAAACAAAATAAAATAAAAATAACAAAAATAATTTGTATTATTCGGGGGAGGTCAGATATAAACTCAATATTCATACTCTGTATACTGAATAATGTTAAGTGTTTGTTCTTGGTCTATGATTGGGGAATTATGGGAGAAAATCCCCTAGTTTCCGGTGTGGAAAAGGTATACAATAGAGATAACAACGACGTTTCCCATTCAAAAAAGGCAAAATCAATTGATTTATACCTCCACAAAGTCTGGTCGTAATGGCTTCATATATTTGACCCACTTGGACCGTATTTTTCTAAACACATTCTTCTGAAAACGAAGAGAAAAAGTAATCTTTTCCATAAAATAAATATCATTTACTATATCCATCCACTCTTGTATTGTGGCGGGTTCAGGAAGCAAGTTAGTACACTTCCATGGGAATTTACATACATTAAGCTAATCCTCATTTGATATAAAAAAGTTACCCTCTTTTTACCATTTTTCTTTAATGTATTCTGTAGAATGATTTTTTTTTTTTTATCCTAAGACCTTTATAAAATTTAGATATGACACCCTTATTTAAATCACCTCGATACGCACATATAAATATCTTGACAACTGGGTCATTGAAGTCTGTTTTTACTTTTGATGTTGTTTTCATAATGATTGCGTAACTGAAGATATCTATAAAAATCACATTTCTTCAGACTTTCAAAGTCCTTCAAATCCGTAAGAGAGTAGAATGTTGTTATTCCTCTTGAGACCCAAGATTTGAATCTATAATCCATTCGATTTGGCTTAAATTCAGGGTCGTAAGCACACCATTGAATTATTTGTAATTTACAATCCAATTTATACTCTACTTTTATTGTATTCCAGATTTTTAGTTGGGTTTTAATCCATGTATTTTGCACCGTATCTATAAATCTTCCCTTGCCAAACAAACCTGGAAATGATCTTATCTAATTCAGACCAGTGTTTTGAGTTCATTTCTACAGGGAGCGCTTGAAACAGATAGAGATACCGCGGAAGGATGTTCATTTTTATTGAGTCAATTCTATGACGAAGGCTAAGGAAAGAGATAGCATTCCATCTATGAATATCGCCTTTGATTTTTGTTAAAAGGGGTTCAAAATTTACCCCTGCCATCGTTGAAATTTCTCTTGTTAAGTATATTCCCAAATATTTCAGTGAATTCTGATGCCAGTTAAGATGGAATTTATCTCTAATATGTTTTGGTGGTCTATAATTCATAGTCAAGGTTTGCGTTTTTGTATATTTAATTTGTAACCCCGCATATCTGCCAAACTTTTCTAGAAGATTCATTAATTCAGGAAATGAGTTGGTGGGTTTACTTAAATAAATCAAAATATCATCAGCACATAATGCCAATTTGTGGTCTTCTCTATTAATACAGATGCCTTGGATGTTTTCAGTCTGCCTTATCCACTGTGCAAGAGGCTCTATATATATCGATATATATATCTCTTTTGGGATAACTGAGATGACTGCCTCGCTCCATGATGGAGGCATTTTGGCCTCCATTAAAGATGTGTTGCAAGCCGGAAGCAGACTCGGTATTAATTCAGATCGAAAAGTCTTATACCGCTCTGACGTAAAGCCATAGTAGGTCAATGGGGTCCGTCAACTGTTTGGTTACAGACATTTTTCAAAATATCTTCTTTTGTGTTCAGCAGAAGAAAGAAATTCTTACAGGTTTTAAACAACTTGAGGGTGAGAAAATGATGACAGAGTTTTCATTTTTGGGTGAACTATCCCTTTAAATATTCATATGAAATGAACCAGTGCATACTTTGTAACATGCCACCCTTAACTCTTTTATTAAAATGATCCAAACACATTCTTGCGGATGTCACTTATGGCTATTAAGCTTTTGCAGACTTGTTTTCTATCAATTCTGTCCAATCTATCTTTGTGCACATGGCACACAGCTACATGGTTCAACCTCTTTTGCGTCATATTGGTTCTCAGCCAGGTTTTTAGCCTTCTCAAAGCACTGAAGCTTCGTTCAGCCTGTGATGAAGAAGCAGGAACTACAAGCAAAAGTCTCAGGAGTGTCTCTACTTGTTTAAAAAGACTCCTGACCTCAGGCACCATGGTCTTTAGCAGGTCCACCACATCCCCACAGTTGCTGTACTGATAGGTGGACTTCAGCATCGACAACTGCACCTGCAAGACGAAATTAAAAATGAATCAATAATAACTAGATAAAAAGTTTGTTAGCAAACTTTAAGTTGGCTTGAGAAAGCCTAGCCAGTAAGTTTTAAGTAGTTTTAAAAGCTTTTAGTTTAAAGAAAGTTTAAAGGTTTTCAGTTTGAAATAGTTTTAGTTTGATTGATAAAGTTTGAAGATAGATAGGCTAGATAGATATAAATAGTTTGAAAATAGAAAGATTTATAGATATAAATAGTTAGAAGATATAGTTTGAATGTGAATAGATAGATATGAGGTTACTAGGGTAGGCTACCCAGGGTGGTAGCATGATAAGCTAGTTGCTAGCATGATTTTAGTAAGACTAGCAAGTCGCTAGCATGATTTTAGCATGACTAGCAAGTAGCTAGCATGATTTACCATGATTAGCAAGTCGCTAGCATGATTTTAGCATGACTAGCAAGTCCCTAGCATGATTATAACATGACTAGCAAGTCGTTAGCATGATTCTAGCAGGACTAGCAAGTCGCTAGCATGATTCTAGCATGACTAGCAAGTCGCTAGCATGATTTTAACAAGACTAGCAAGTCGCTAGCATGATTTTAGCATGACTAGCAATTTGCTAGCATGATTTCAGAATGACTAGCAAGTTGCTAGCATGATTATAACATGACTAGCAAGTCGCTAACATGATTTTTAGCATTACTAACAAGTCTTTAGCATGATTTTAGCATGACTAGCAAGTCGCTAGCCTGATTTTAGCATTACTAGCAAGTCGCTATCATGATTTTAGCACGACTAGCAAGTCACTAGCATGATTTTAGCATTATTATAGCATGACTAGCAAGTCGCTAGCATGATTCTAGCATGACTAGCAATTCGCTAGCATGATTTTAGCATTACTAGCAAGTCGCTAGCATGATTTTAGCAAAACTAGCAAGTCGTTAGCATTATTGTAGTATGACTAGCAAGTCGCTAGCATGATTTTAGCATGACTAGCAAGTCGCTAGCATGATTTTTGCAAGACTAGCAAGTCGCTAGTATGCTTTAAGCAAGACTAGCAAGTCGTTAGCATGATTGTAGTATGACTAGCAAGTCGCTAGCATGATTTTAACAAGACTAGCAAGTCGCTAGCATGATTTTAGCATGACTAGCAAGTCGCTAGCATGATTTTAGCATTACTAGCAAGTCGCTAGCATGATTTTAGCAAAACTAGCAAGTCGTTAGCATTATTGTAGTATGACTAGCAAGTCGCTAGCATGATTTTAGCATTACTAGCAAGTCGCTAGCATGATTTTAGCATGACTAGCAAGTCGCTAGCATGATTTTAGCAAAACTAGTGTAGGATTACAAATTTATAAAAGGTTAAACATAGATTCCAATATAACTGCCTAAACAGAAAAGTAATGCATATTGTGATTTCTAAGAGCAGACAAACCAGACCCTGAGACAGGAACCTTATGTCTTTAAGCAGTTCCTGAACATCTGGCAGGTTTCTCTTATTAAGTGTGAAATCTAAGCTCAAAGTACAACTGTGTCCTTTTGTTTATTCCCTTTGCATTTGAATGCTAAATAGATCAAAGCCGGGAAAATCCTACTAGGCTGACTATCTGTACTGCATTTGCATGCTTTGTTTAGATTGACTCCACCTCTATGTTTTCCTCTCCCCCTGGAAAGGTATATAAACTGTTATGTATATGCCTTAGTAGACGAATTTTGATGACTGCAGCGAACGAACAGCTAGGATCTCAATAAAGAGAAACTTCTGCTTCAAGATATCCAAAACGTCTCCTGGTCTCTGAGAAAAGTTCACAACACTAGCATGATTGTAGCATGACTAGCAAGTCCCTAGCATGATTTTTAGCATGATTGTAGTATCATTTCCCAAGCCAACTTAATAATTGTATGACTTTTTATCCTAAACATAACTGTGACCATATATTTACTGTCTGTACTATACAAATAATACATTCTTTGGACACTATGCATTTGCAGCCTTACCTTCAGAGCTACTTGGTCCAACTCTGGGTAGCTCTTGATGATATCATCCATCTCTCCGCTGATGAGGACCTTCTCCAAACTTCTGAGTGTATGAATACCTGGCTCATCAAAGCGCTGTGTAAGCTGCCGAGCAGCTGTGTCAAGCATGTTGAAATAGTGGCTTCTGTAGAATGACTCTGCAGAGGGGTGAATATGTGGCTCAGCTGGTCCAGATAATCGTTTTGGAGGGCAGCGGATATGGGGCTTCTTGATGGGCGCCAGGTCTAATGATGAGGCAATGTCTTGGGCTTGCACATACAATCCTTTCGAAATGCTCTTCTGTTCTCCAAATGTCTTTTCTCATGCTCCACAGCCAGCATCATACCAGAGATTGTCTGCCGTTTACTCTGAAGGGAGGTATTCAGGAGGTATACCTCATGAAGTCCATTAGCCCTGGATGCAGTCTCCCTCACACTACAGTTCACCATCTCTTCAAGTGATGTGAGCACACTGTGGTACTGACTGAGCACAGACTGGATGGCTGGTGTGCGTACGGTCCATCTAGTGGGACATAATGGCTTCAGGGAGGTAGACCTTACACTATTAGATTTAGCTATTTCACTGAAAATTAATTTGAATTTTCCGGACTGGTTAGAAAAGCTTCCTAATTCCAACAACCGATGAAGCTGAAATAGTCATTTGTGCTACAAGGTGGATATATGGAGCCAGAGGTTGCTCCCTTCTCAAGAGAGCCTGTACTCCCTGTACCTTCCTGGACATGTTGGCTGCACCATCGTATGTCTGCCCTCTCAACTGGGAGATGGGCAAGTTCAGTCGGAGCATGACGTCAGTGGCACCTTTAGCAATGCTCTCTCCAGTTGAGGAGTTAGTTTCATACAGCCCTACAAACTCTTCTCTAGGATCTAGATCCTCACCTACATACCTTGTACATATGCACTCTTGCTCTATCCCAGCAATATCTCGAGTTCCATCAATGATCAAAGAATATTGCACTACAGGCAAATGTTGTACTTGTTACTTATTATCTGAAGTAGTTCGTTTTGGATCATTGGACTTGTAAAATTCTGTTTCCCTGCAAGCCAGGAGGCCAGCTTGGGATCATCCTCTGCGTTGTACTGAAGTAGCTGTTTCAAGTTTCCTTCATTCTGCTCATGACCTCTGAAAGCATTGCCCTGCCTCGCCAAATACTGTATGCCACCAACTATCTTCAAAAGGTTTTCCCTGGCTTGTTTCTTTTGTGCACAAGATAATGTCGCAGTGATCGGTTGGGCTTCATGTATGTTTGTTAGCAAACTTTAAGTTGGCTTGAGAAAGCCTAGCCAGTAAGTTTTAAGTAGTTTTAAAAGCTTTTAGTTTAAAGAAAGTTTAAAGGTTTTCAGTTTGAAATAGTTTTAGTTTGATTGATAAAGTTTGAAGATAGATAGGCTAGATAGATATAAATAGTTTGAAAATAGAAAGATTTATAGATATAAATAGTTAGAAGATATAGTTTGAATGTGAATAGATAGATATGAGGTTACTAGGGTACCCAGGGTGGTAGCATGATTAGCTAGTTGCTAGCATGATTTTAGTAAGACTAGCAAGTCGCTAGCATGATTTTAGCATGACTAGCAAGTAGCTAGCATGATTTACCATGATTAGCAAGTCGCTAGCATGATTTTAGCATGACTAGCAAGTCCCTAGCATGATTATAACATGACTAGCAAGTCGCTAGCATGATTCTAGCATGACTAGCAAGTCGCTAGCATGATTTTAAAAAGACTAGCAAGTCGCTAGCATGATTTTAGAATGACTAGCAAGTCGCTAGCATGATTTTAAAAAGACTAGCAAATCGCTAGCATGATTTTAGAATGACTAGCAAGTCGCTAGCATGATTTTAGCATGACTAGCAAGTCACTAGCATGATTTTAGCATTACTAGCAAGTCGCTAACATGATTTTACCATGACTAGTAGTGATGCGCGGATGGCGGTTATATCCGCGGGCGCTGCGGATAATCCGCGGGTCGGGTGGGTCGGGTAATAA
The DNA here is from genome assembly GCF_049309525.1 of Garra rufa. Lineage (NCBI taxonomy): Eukaryota > Metazoa > Chordata > Actinopteri > Cypriniformes > Cyprinidae > Garra > Garra rufa. The sequence goes on from NC_133361.1 coordinate 2,040,391, forward strand.
AAAAATGCATTCTGATTATTTGCGGGTGGGTCGCGGGTGGATGAGATAAATCAATAATGATGCAAATATTAACTACATTTTCTAAAACTTGAACGTGTTTTAAATATGTTTTTCATCAGGCAGAGACGATTTCATTTGTGTGCGTGTGTGTGTTTGCCTGTTCTAAGTTTTTGGTGACAGAAACGTTGACATTTCATATAAAGTTTGAAGGGAGTTATGCCTGTGCTAATGCTATTGAGCACGGTAATGCAGCGGTGTAGTGCATTGGTTGCTTTGCGTTTACCCACGTCTCTGATGCGCATCATTCAGAAGTGTCCTGCATTAGCCAAAATCATGACAGTCCAACACATGAATAGCTAATTCAGTCGCATGTTAATAAATTGAAATATTCCCTAAAAACACCCAGTAAAGACAGTGATGTGGTCAGGACCGTGGCGCCGGCTTCTTTTGAAATATATTTGACGATTTTGCCTGATGCGTCCATGCTGCCTGTTCATTCTTACGCGAAAGCATGTCAGGCTAGGCGCGCAGTGGTAGGCTATAATTATTATTGATTACTTATTTGAATCAGTAGATTATAATGAAAACAATACCTTAAAAATGAAAAGAAGCAGATTTTTATGCTCAGACCTTTCTTAAACTGGTGAACCCCTGTAAACTTCAGTCCAAGCATGCGTTCAAATACTAAGCTCAGAGCGGCTCTAATAGAGAGAAAACCCGACCGATTTCGTCAGAGATTGCGGAGAGTCGAATCCAGATGTCAGTTAACGTTATTCTTTTCTGCATGGATTTGGCTTAAAATCATGAGTGATAAACGTATAAGTGTGCAGCGATTTGCAGATCAGCTGAATCAATCTGCTGTTAACATGAACCATCAATTTATCATATCATCATGCAAAACTAAGAATTACAATAAGTGTAATATGACGATCGGGTGCGGGTCGGGTGCGGTTATCTAAATCAGAGAAAAATATAGGTGCGGGTGGGTGGCGGGCGGATAATTTATTTGAAGCTGCGGATTCGGGTGACGATTGAGCCCATCCGCGCATCTCTAATGACTAGCAAGTCGCTAGCATGATTTTAGCACGACTAGCAAGTCGCTAGCATGATTTTACATTATTTAGCATGACTAGCAAGTCGCTAGCATGATTTTAGCATGACTAGCAAGTCGCTAGCATGATTTTAGCATTACTAGCAAGTCGCTAGCATAATTTTAGCAAGACTAGCAAGTCGCTAGCATGATTTTAGCATGACTAGCAAGTCGCTAGCATGATTTTAGCATTACTAACAAGTCGCTAGCATAATTTTAGCAAGACTAGCAAGTCGTTAGCATGATTTCGTTTTGGATCATTGGACTTGTAAAATTCTGTTTCCCTGCAAGCCAGGAGGCCAGCTTGGGATCATCCTCTGCGTTGTACTGAAGTAGCTGTTTCAAGTTTCCTTCATTCTGCTCATGACCTCTGAAAGCATTGCCCTGCCTCGCCAAATACTGTATGCCACCAACTATCTTCAAAAGGTTTTCCCTGGCTTGTTTCTTTTGTGCACAAGATAATGTCGCAGTGATCGGTTGGGCTTCATGTATGTTTGTTAGCAAACTTTAAGTTGGCTTGAGAAAGCCTAGCCAGTAAGTTTTAAGTAGTTTTAAAAGCTTTTAGTTTAAAGAAAGTTTAAAGGTTTTCAGTTTGAAATAGTTTTAGTTTGATTGATAAAGTTTGAAGATAGATAGGCTAGATAGATATAAATAGTTTGAAAATAGAAAGATTTATAGATATAAATAGTTAGAAGATATAGTTTGAATGTGAATAGATAGATATGAGGTTACTAGGGTACCCAGGGTGGTAGCATGATTAGCTAGTTGCTAGCATGATTTTAGTAAGACTAGCAAGTCGCTAGCATGATTTTAGCATGACTAGCAAGTCGCTAGCATGATTTACCATGATTAGCAAGTCGCTAGCATGATTTTAGCATGACTAGCAAGTCCCTAGCATGATTATAACATGACTAGCAAGTCGCTAGCATGATTCTAGCATGACTAGCAAGTCGCTAGCATGATTTTAAAAAGACTAGCAAGTCGCTAGCATGATTTTAGAATGACTAGCAAGTCGCTAGCATGATTTTAGCATGACTAGCAAGTCGCTAGCATGATTTTAGCATGACTAGCAAGTCCCTAGCATGATTATAACATGACTAGCAAGTCGCTAGCATGATTCTAGCATGACTAGCAAGTCGCTAGCATGATTTTAAAAAGACTAGCAAGTCGCTAGCATGATTTTAGAATGACTAGCAAGTTGCTAGCATGATTTTAGCATGACTAGCAAGTCGCAAGCATGATTTTAAAAAGACTAGCAAGTCGCTAGCATGATTTTAGAATGACTAGCAAGTCGCTAGCATGATTTTAGCATGACTAGCAAGTCACTAGCATGATTTTAGCATTACTAGCAAGTCGCTAACATGATTTTACCATGACTAGCAAGTCGCTAGCATGATTTTAGCACGACTAGCAAGTCGCTAGCATGATTTTAGCATTATTTAGCATGACTAGCAAGTCGCTAGCATGATTTTAGCATGACTAGCAAGTCGCTAGCATGATTTTAGCATTACTAGCAAGTCGCTAGCATAATTTTAGCAAGACTAGCAAGTCGCTAGCATGATTTTAGCATGACTAGCAAGTCGCTAGCATGATTTTAGCATTACTAACAAGTCGCTAGCATAATTTTAGCAAGACTAGCAGGTCGTTAGCATGATTTCGTTTTGGATCATTGGACTGTTTCAAGTTTCCTTCATTCTGCTCATGACCTCTGAAAGCATTGCCCTGCCTCGCCAAATACGGTATGCCACAAACTATCTATATTGGTTGGGCTTCATGTATGTATGTGGTCACTGCATGTTTATGGCTCTGGCTTTTCCCATGATTTTCCCATGGTTCTCAACTCTGGCCCTCGAGGTCCACTTTCCTGCAGAGTTTACCTCCAACCTTGATCAAACTCACCTACCTGTAACTTTCTTGTAATGACGAAGAGCTTGATTAGCTTGTTCAGGTGTGTTTGATTAGGGTTGGAGCTAAACTCGGCAGGAAAATGGACGAAAATGGTCCAAAGTGCTATTTTGTAACATGGTTTGAATCCTGAGTGCTATTTGGCTGATTTATACCCGTGGTATAAGAGACTGTATACCACAGGTATGATATGTTATCTATTTTTAATGCACTATTTGTCATGGAAATTATTGTTATGGTTTATTACAGCAATGAGGTGTCTCAGGGTTTCGTGATATATGTGAGTCTTAAGTCGCTGGGGTATATTTGTAGTAATAGCCAAAAATACATTGCATGGGTCAAAATTATTGATTTTTCTTTTATGCCAAAAATCATTAGGAAATTAAGTAAAGATCATGTTCCATGAAGATTTTTTGTAAAATTCCTACTACAAACATATCAAAATGTAATTTTTGATTAGTAATATGCATTGTTAAGAACTTAATTTGGACAACTTTAAAGGTGATTTTCTCAGTGTTTTGATTTTTTTGCATCCTCAGATTCCAGATTTTCAAATAGTTGTATCTCGGCCAAATATCGTCCTATCCTAACAAACCATACATCAATAGAAAGCTTATTTATTGAGCTTTCATATGATGTATACATCTCAGTTTGGTAAAATTTAACCTTATGACTGGTTTTGTGGTCCAGGGTCACATATGGCCAATATACCAGATCTAAATGCTGTATCCAGACACTCCATGATGCATCATGTTAAGAATAGCTCTCAGCCATGTTATATTTGGCCATTTACTACAACTCCTTGTGCATTTTTGCTTCAGTATCTATAGTATACCATTTGTTACTCCACCCTACTCTCACTCACATCCGTCTGATTCTCTGCCTCTTGCTGAAACTCGCTCTGCTGGATGAGTCAAATAATACAGTCAGACAAACATATTTTGGTAAGAGCCCCCGGGGTTAACTGTCCCCCCCTCTTTATTTCACATTTATTCCCCACAACACTTTCCCTGGCTGGCACTGATCATGCACAATTAAAATTGTCCTTTGTCTAATGACAATTTATGTAGATATTCCCACCAAATTATTTTGTGATAAATTTATGTAATTGTTTCATATTTTTGAAACATTTCAATAAGCAGAGCTATATCTTTGTTTCGAACGCACAATTACGACAGCCTTAAATAATCCACTTGGTCTAGAGATTATCCCAATACTTTAAAAAAATCACATTTTCTAAAAATCTAAACATCTTTTTCCCTTCGTAATTCTCATAAGAATGGCCATGATCCACATTTTCTTTTTCCTCTAAACTTTGCTTTTTTGTTTCGGTAATTGAACATTGTTCTTAGGGGCGGCTTGTTACCACATCTTACCCGATAACGTTACATTCACTCACAATGAATGTCAGTTAAGAGCTATTAATGTCATGCTGTCCGGTACCTTAGAACATTAAATTAATTACTTCTCACTTCTCTGTTAAAAATGCCTAAAATCTCCAGAAACTTACTTTCTTTTTCTTTCCAAAGAAATTACGGATGTCAGCTGCTGCAGTCTTTCGCTTGTTCATTTTTGGCCACTACTGTGAAATATAACAGTCTGTCAGATTTCGCGCTCTTCTGCTGTTTGTTTTTTCCTAACTCGCTGACGGTGCACGAGCTACTAAAGGTATAGGGGAAAACATGACATGGATTAGGTTTTGTTAATGTATAGTGTAAGGCCAGTCGAATGGATTTGGGAAATGGACCGGCCGGGATTTTATATTTTCGGAGCTGGAAAGAAAGACGTATTTGCAATCACATCGATATTGCCCGCATAATCATACAGTATGATCAAATATTGGGGGGGACAAATTGTCCTTCTTTGAATATTGGGGGGGACGTGTCCCCCTGTCCCCCCATAGAATTACGCATATGGCTTATTAGTCTTTCTTGTTGGATAACAAGCTTAACTTCTCCCGGTGTTGCTATTGGTATTCATTTCACGCATTACCAGTACCTCTCCCAAATTACAAGCAAGAACCAAACTAGAACAATTTCAAACAACAAAACGCCACCATAACAAACAGGAACAGTTGTTTCCGGTGATGAGGCTCGTTTCAAAAGAGCCTTGGGGGGCTTCATACAGTCAAAGCCTCCGTAAGGGAAAGTCCCACGTCGCGACAAAGGTGGGGCCCTTCTATATGGTCGTACGGCCCTTCAAATTAAATTGTAAATAATTTAACGAAAACAAAACAATCTCGGATAACTCTCCAATTAACAAGTCCCGACTCCTTGAATTAGTCAAAGAATAGAACCGTAGGATTTACACAAAATAAAAGTCAGTCCCAGCTGGCATTCGACCAACCTTAAACATTTAAATGTGGTTGAAATAATGTCAGTTTATGAAAAAACATTCATTCAACGTCAAAACAACGTTGAATACCAAATGGTTGAAATGGTGTTGTTAACTAACTATGGATTCAACAAAGAAATATAAATAAAAATTGAGTTGTACGTCAAATCAACATTATTTTTACAACCATGACTTTTAAACATTTTGTTGAAATATATCAGTAGAAAAATAACGTTGTTCCAACATTCAAACAATGCTGATCAATTAACTGTTGTTTAGAGATGCAAAATCTAAACAAAATCAAACGGTTATCCAACACTGACACCTGACCTAGTGACGTTGATTCAACGCTGACTCCACCTTAAAATGCCAGCTGGGGTGGCAATAAAGATACAAAGTATAACTGTAAAAGTCAGTTAGAACTTATCTGCATTTATGACTCAGGTGGACTTTTCATGGGTGATCATTTTCTGAACTTCTGGAGTTTTCCTTTATATTGAGAGCGGGCAGTTTTATTGCCGAGTGGATAGTAGCGCGAGTTCCCTACCGATCCGTAGTAGTGGATGACTTGGCCACTGTAACGGAGAATCCTCGTGAAGCCATGTCCCTCGTTGCCTCCGTAGCATCCTGATACAGCCGAGTGCCGTCTTCATAAAATACGTGCATCCTTGATGGGTACGGCGTCTGGAACTTTATTTGTTTTTCTTTTAACACTTTCTTGGCTTCGGCGTACTCCCCTCGTCTCTTAAGCACTTCAGGAGGAAAATCATTGTCAACGTAGAAGCGAACATCGTTGCAGAACGCTTCTTTTTCTGCCAAGCTCTCCGAAGCACCTCCTCCTTTGTCCGGTAACTGCCGAATTTGACTACTATAGATCAGGGGCGGAGCGGGGGGGGGGGGGGGTGGCTAATTGGGCTTAAGCCCCCCGAATGTTTTGTCAAAAGCCCCGAATCTTTTAGGTTTTTAGCGCAATTTTCCACCGGACAAAATTGCGATTGTTAACTGATTTCTGTTCTGTCTGTGCGCACCAATCTTGCACTTCTATCTACTCCTCAACCAGACCACCTAGAGACTTCGGGTTTTCGGCATTATGTTAAGGAAGGTCTAATCTCGGGAACGCACAAAAAAAATCCAGGAAAACATTTACTATCTCTTAGTGTTGTGATCCCATGACGTGAGAAAATTGCGCTAAAACACTCACTGAGTTTTTATTACTTGTTTAAAATAACTTCAACTTTGTTTCATTTCCTCTTGTAGGCTCTACTGGGTGATTTTATTTATTTATTTTTTACTGAGTACCCTAACTATCATCATTTTCCCAGATAGTGTATAGATGTTTAGGCATTCTATTATCTCAAACAGCCTGAAAAATAGTGCATTTAGCTGACGTAATTGGGAAAAAATCTACACGGGGGAGCATGCCCCCGGACCCCCCTAGGTTTGGGCTAAGCCCCGAATGTTTACATCGTCTGGCTCCGCCCCTGCTATAGACCGTGGCTTTGCTTGCGGATTATTGGGTTTCGGTACCAATGCTCTGAGTGCCCGTTAGATCCCAGGCTCTCTGTCCGGGGGAAAGTCTAGTGCGCTTTTCAACAAGTTATCTAGAAAGTCAACCATGTCTGTACCTTCTTTATCTTCGGCTATTCCGTAAATCCTTAAATTGTCTCTACGAGCACGACCCTCCTGATCTATCAGTTTGGCTTCCAGATTAGCTTGGCGCTGTGTTATGGTGCGTTCACACCGGACGTGACTTGCACGAATGAATCGCGCTATTCGCGCGTAGTTGGACGCTTGAACATTTTAGTTTACTCGCGTCATTCGCGCGTGAAATTTACTTCACAACAGACGCGAATTCGCGTCATGGGAGTGGCGTCTCCCACTCGTCAGCGGGAAAGTAGTTGTAAAATAGGTGAATGAGCTCAATTTGCCAGCTTTAGCTTGCTTGTAGTCTCAATATGTATGTATATGTAGGTCATATTGAGTAAAGAGCGTTTTTTAAAACTTACCAGATTGTCCAACCTCTTCACTCACTTTCTTCCAAACAAGATCTTTTTTTTCCGTTTCTATAAGTACAAAGATGTATGGAACAGCTCGGAGTAACCACAGACAGCAACGGTGATTTTAACGCGGCGCGAATTTTCGCCAAAGTTCAGATTTTTGAACTTACGAGTTGTCCTACTTCTAATAGTAACCCCTTTCTCCATTGTTTTGTAAAATATTCACAAGGTCTCACAAATATTTGGGGG
>NC_133361.1:2048465-2187672 GCF_049309525.1 Garra rufa
AACATCGGAGAATCACTGACATAATCACTGACAAGTACTTCGAAAATGAAACTATTTAAATCTGTGTAAAGGCAAGACAAACTAAATCACAACAAGAACAATCTGTATTTTTCTTGTAAACATTTCTTTTGACAAAATTACCTAATAAATGGCGAATGATGTTTGACAGTGAACTCATTTCCTCCAATGCCGCATATAGCCTAATCGCTGGTGTCAGTCGCAAATATTAAACATGCAGGTCAGGAGGCGGGTCGGGTACAATATTTTATTTATTTATTTTGCGGTCGGAGTTGTGGGCGGGTTAATTGAAAACGTTGGTCGGGTTCAGGTTGCTTATATAAAAAATACCGTTTTTATTCGGAATTCGTTTTTAATCCCTGGTTTTAAACAATCATAAACATGAGATAATTTATAAATTATTGTTTGAATAAACGTTTAAAAATATTCCTTTATACAATAGTTTCATTTTCGAAGTAGGCTACTCTAAACTATGTCAGTGATTCTCCGATGTTAAATATGATCAATAATTATTTTATTTCGATCTACAGTGTAATAAAAGTAAAGAAAAAGATTAGCCTGTACCCCTAAATATTAGAGACTAAAGCTAATTCCTTTTTTCTTAACTTGTATTCTTCTAAAAATGATCAAGAATATTAAATCAACTTAATAGGCTGGGTTAACGACTTTTCTTATACAAACATAATAACGAATGCACTTCAAAACGAAGTTTTCATATATAAAATCAGGAATCACGAATATGACAAAATAATATTATAGACTATATATTAATTGTGTAGTTATAATAGTTGTGAATAATAGGAAATGATAGTGCCTTTAATTATTAAGTAATGTTTAATTTCGTTCGTTTCGCTCTCTGGAAATGTAAAGAAAAAATACAGTTTTTATTCGGAATTCGTTTTTAATCCCTGGTTTTAAACAAGCATATACATGAGATAATTTATATATTATTGCTTGAATAAACGTAAAAAAAAATAGTGCTGAATTTTATAATTAAGGAAATTAAACAGACCTAGGCATTTGAAAAGACATGTGAAATGTGTCTAATAATTCCAAAAAGAAAGAGAAGCATTGGACATAATCAAACTATTCGAGACATTTATTAGGAATATTTTCTTAACAATTAAGATGCTGCATGTGTTTATCCAGTCTAATCGAAGTGTGCGTCTCTAACCCGACTTTCCCAACAAAAATCCCACCCCCTCTCAGAAAATACATAAAGCTGACATTACTGAGCTATATGCGTTTAAAATTAGCCTATTAAAATGGTACAATGGCTTTGCTCAGTTCAACGTGTTGTAAATCGGGCATTTTGTCCCGCCTCAGCATTTATTCTACAGTTAATAACGCTCAACATTCAAAAGGTAAATATTATTCAGCCAATAAAGTGTAGATCTGTGTATTTCATAGAAAAGTGTGTCTAGTAGGCTACTATATAAATGACAAAGGTTTAATTGGCATCTTTATTTCAAACGACCCGACCGACAGCGACCCGAATATCATTAGAAATATTTTTGGATGACTCGTAACCGCGGGCACGCGCTCATTTCGGATCAACCCGCGCATCACTGATACCCGCACGACGGTGTAATTGACTTTCGGGTAAAGATAGGATCAGTCAAATGAAGAAATACAATAAATGTACAAATAAATATTACAAATTGAAAAACGATCGGAAAATAGTATTTTCTAATATTATTTGATGACAACAATACATTTGGAAAACAAAATACAGCCATTTCTGCTTTTTTTTTTCTTTTAAACAAAAAACTAAGTTGCACCCTTTTTTAAACTTCATCTTTCATTCCGAAATTTAATAATGAATGAACGAAAAAGTACACGGACCATTACCGTTCAGCGTTTTCTTACTCAAAAAAAGAAAAAAAAAAGAAAGAAAAAAAGAACAGAGTCTTGATCTGGTAACCTTGTTAGTCATAGCCAAGACAGCATCATCTTTTCTAGATTTTGGCCACATGTTTTAAACGGAAGAAAAAGCTTTAAATGCTTTAAATACATTAAAGTCTTTTTTCAAGATATTTAAAATATTTTGCTATATAGTTATAACACACTACTTGTGTAAAATGGCGTTTTGAGAGGAAAAAACATACGTCGCATTTAATTATTACATTCAGAAATAGCCAATGTAGCCTAAATCAAAATGCACAAGCATTATAAACACCTAGGTTATTTTATTCCCTTCTCTCCACAACATTATCCTTCACAAAGACTATAACAGCACTGTGAGGCACAGCTTGCGCGAATGGACTATTAAAATTAAGAAACCTTTATATTTTTCTTAAAATGTTTTTTATTTTGTTAATCAACAAGCTGCAATGTTAATTAAGGTAGCAACAATGTGTGTGTGCGTGGATCATGTCACAATGAATCAAAACCCAGCACAGTTTTCTCCTTTCCGTTTGTTAAGCTGTTAATGGTTTAAGTGAAATATATTTATGTTTTGGGCTCTGGTCCGCTTCTGCGCTTCTGTGCTGTTCACTGACTTGTCACCAGACTTTTCTATCCGATTTATCGTTCGTTCTCGAAACTGAAATGATCAAGACATTTCTCCGGAGCACAATAATGTTACAAGAAAGACTGTCCAGTTTAGCTCTTCGAAGTATTGAGAATGCCAGCGCTCGCAACATCCACATAAAATCTGTAGCCAAAGTCTTTGCACGCCAAAACGCTCGCGATAGACTATTTATTCCTGCTTGGATTTCAGTCTGATTGAAAAGCAATCAAATACGCACATTATATGATAAATGCTATTAATAATAACGTCAAATGCATCAATACTATGATAATTCACCACATTCATTACTGAGAGACAGACTCAGGTGCACAATAAATCATGCATGACATCACAGCTGGTGGGAGGGGCCCCGTCTCGTTCTTTGCGGGGGCCTCTAAGACTATATAGTAGAGAAGTAGGCGATTTCGGAGCTGGTGAGTCCTCTTCTCCTCTATTATTTGCTGTTTGCTGTCCTGCAAGTCTTGTTTTGTTTAATTAAATCTGATGATAACGAATTTGAGATTAAAGCCAGCTCTTCTGAATATGAATAGTGCTGTAGTAATGTTATAGATAATGTGTGTTCAGTTAAGAAAGGAAACTTTTACTCCAGATACGCCCTTCATTCAACCGGCAAAAACTATCACATTGTGTCTAATGTTTCTTCCGTTCATAGAAGATGAGTTGAATACGGAATTGTTCAGGACAAATAGAATTAATAAATTCCAGCCATTGTGCAACAAAAAAAAAAAAAAAACTATGTCCAATGATTAATTCAAATGGATGATTTTTACAATGTTGTTGTAAACACTAGTGGCCAGACTGACTTACTGTTAGATTATGTGTGAATAAGTCGTGAGAATAAGTTTTCCTCTGTCCCTGCTGTTTAATGTATTTCACACTTGTTTCTGTTTGTTTAATACATAGTTGGTTGGAATAACAGGAAGAGCTCATTGTTCACCCAGATCTATTTCTGAGATTTCATTGTACACCCAATATTGTTTTTGTTCCATATGACGCACACAGATCTTTTGGTTAGATGTATAACATCCGTTAATATTCCTATATATACTCTTGTATTATACCAATAAAGTTGAAGTAGGAAATACAGAACTTGTGTCTGTGTCTTGCTTCCTGGCCGTATCACATTGGGAGACTCAGAGTATAAGTTTGTAATTTGGGACCTACCTTCAATTTCTGAATGTTTTTGCCTATCATTTGTGGGTCTGTGAGATTAGTGGTCCAGCTGTGAAATTACAGAGCTCCAAGTCATAGATTGGTGGAAATGTGACGTCACTTTGTAGGTCGATCAGCTGTTGGCATGACACTGGTTTCCTCTATTCATTGTTATTTTGGCTTTTCCACACAGAGATTCATGTTGAGTGAAGCTCCTCCCACAGCAATCACACATTCAGCAATAAATGCTGGAATATTCCCATCAGTTTACAAGACGAGCATCAAATCATCAGGAAGAGCTGAAATCTGCAAATCTGAGTTTATTGAAGAGGACAGAGAGAAGATGAGAGATCCAGAACACACTGAAGATACTGAACAACAAACAGGTTGGTGTTGATTCTTCATTCTTCATTAATAATGCTGATGGCTATAAAGCTTCAGGCTGTTTTAGATTGTGTTTGTTGTAACAGGAATGATCTCTAGAGCTGTTGAATAATATTGCTGAATCATCAAATGCTTTGGGCCATATGTATAACGCCACTCAGAGTAAAAGCTTAGTCTTAAGTGTGTCAAAATTGCAAGAATGCTATAATTTGAGTCTTATTCCTAGACTTGTGATTCATAAAGGTTCCTAGGTGTTAAGACTAGGAGTAACAATAGATAAATAAGATAAGTAACAATAGTTACTTCATCAAGCAAGTTTTTGTTTGTAACTGGCCAAGTAAGAAAATTATTAACCTTTTATGTATATTAATGAATTATTCCACCCATGTGTTAAATGTTAGGTTACTTTCTGGGAAATGAGACTATTGTTATCACATGCATTTACTCCAATCTATCCAAGTAGGGCATTGTTTTACATTCAGGTATGCCAAAATCAGTAAAAAAAATCCAATATATGCCAGAGTTTAAGAGGTTAAATAAGATTCCAAAAGTAAATTAAAGCTGCAAGCAGCAATGAAAGGGCCCTCGCACCCGGGCTCACCACTGACCGATGGCTTAGGAAAACAGCTAAAGGTGGGCAGTGTGCTTTTAATACAGTAAATATAGGAGAAATATGTCAAAGTCATTTAAATGTGCCAAACTTCCTGCTGCCAGCTGGTGGCGCTATGCCTATAACTGATTATTGGCATGTAGATTTGTTCAGACCAGCACTTTTATCAAACAAATGAAGTCTGGTGCAGATTGACTTTGGTATGCTTGAGTTATTGAAAGATATAATATATCCTGCTGCCAACAGGTGGCGCTATGATCATATCTGAATATTGGCCTTTAGGTGTCTTCAGGCCAGGACTCTTACCAAACCTGTGAACTTTGTCAGGCTGCCATGGACACGCCCTATAAAGAAAACTCAAGATCTTCGCAATTTAATGTTGCAAAGGCCTTTAGATTTGACCTACCAAATATAATGTCGATATCATTAAATCTCTAGGAGGTGTTTGCTACAAGCCATTTCCTGTTGCCAACAGGTGGTGCTATGATTATGAGAGAATACTGGAGTTCAGATGTGTTCAGGCCTAGATTCTTATCGAACATGTGAAGTTTGAGGATGATTGGACAATTTATGGCAATTAAGTTATAACAACTTCTATTTCCATGGCGAAACTTGGTCAGGCCACGACAGACATGCCCTTTACCGAAAACTCAAGATCTTCGCAATTTAATGTCACAAAGGGCTTTAGATTAGATTCACCAAATTTGGAGTTGATCGGAATAAATCTCTAGGAGGAGTTCGTTCAAATACGAGTGTTGCAATCTAAATAAGGTTTGTCCAAGAAACGTCTAGGTTACGTAGGTAACCCTCGTTCCCTGAAGTAGGGAATGGAGACGTTACATATTGGAACTCACAAAAAAAAAGCCCAGTGAAAATTGGCGAGTGGTATTTCCATGCCAGACCACTCCCCTTCACATACGGGTATATAAGATGGTGGCATGCAGCCACTCATTCAGGTTTTCGCTGAGGAGGCGAGCTGTAGCGCGGCGTCAGCGTGATGTAGGGTTGTGTTAGGGGATGTAACGTTCACTACGACGTTACATATGGGAACAAATGAGGGATATAGCGCGTGGATCCCGTAGGAATGGCGCAGCAAGCCAACACCAGCCGTTCTCCCGCTCACCTGATGTCCATGTTAAGACACGTGAGGACACGGCCTGTATGCAAAGGTTGTAGAACCTAGCGAAGGTGTTAGGTCTTGCCCAGACCGCAGCTCTGCAAATATGTGCTAGTGAGGCGCCATGAGCCAATGCATAGGATGAGAAAACACTCCGTGTGGAGTGGGAATGAACACCTAAGGGGCATGGCTGTCCCTGGTATAAGTATGACAGGGAGATGGCATCTACCACCCAATGGGCCAACCTCTGTTTGGAGACAGCATTCCCTTTCTGCTGACCTCCAAAGCAGACAAAGAGCTGCTCGGTGCGTCTGAAGTGCCAAGTGCGGTCCACGTATATACGTAAGGCGCGGACTGGACACAGCAGCGCAAAGGCTGGATCTGCCTCGACGCCAGTGGCTTGAATGGGCCTGGAGGACGACGGAGAGATCCCAAGAGGGTACGAGGTGCGGTCTGGGGGGATTAACTCTTCTCGCACCTCTAAGGAACCTTGCGATCAGTTGGTGCTTACCAAGGGATGTTCAGTTGGTGCTTACCAGTTGGTGCTTACCAAGGCCTGAGAGGTCTGACGCGTCCCGTCCAGGAGCCAGACGTGCAGGTTCCGTAGGTTGGGGTGCAGGTGCCAAATTGTGCCTTTCCTCAAGGGGATTTTCCAGGGAGGGGCTGCCGCGAGGGAAATGAGGTCTGGAAACCAGGTCCGGATGGGCCAATATGGCGCAACCAGCAGAACCTACTCCTCGTCCTCCCTAATCTTGCACAGTGTCTGTGTAAGGAGGCTCACTGGGGGAAAGGTTTACTTGGGCCCCGGAGGCCAGCTGTGTGCGATTGCGTTCCTGCTGAGGGGAGCCTCGTTGAGGGAGTAAAACAGCTGGCAGTGGGAGGATTCGGAGGAGGCAAACATCTGGGCCTCGCCGAAATGGCTCCAAATCAGTTGGACTCCACCTGGGGGTGGAGTCGCCATTCTCTAGGATGGGTGGACTGCCGTGAGAGCTGGTCGGCTGCACGGTTGAGTTCTCCTGGAATGTGCATAGTGATTTCACCCACGTCTGACAAATACAACAACAAATCTCGCGAGCCATGAGAAGCCAGTCGTCGAGATAGTTGAGGATGCGAATGCCCTTCCGCCAGACGGGGGAGAGGGCAGCCTCCGTGACTTTCGTGAAGACACAGGGAGAGAGGAACAGGCCAAATGGTAGCACTTTGTATTGATACGCTCGACCCTAGAAAGCAAACCATAGGAAGGGTCTGTGTTGAGGTACGATCGAGACGTGAAAGTAAGCGTCCTTCAGGTTCCAGGATGGGTCTTAGCCCACAACTGTTTTTGGGCACGATGAAGTAGGGACTGTAGAACCCTGACTTCATCTCGGCTGGAGGGACAGGCTCGATTGCATCCTTCGCCATTAGGACTGCAACCTCGGCATGCAGTAAAGCGGCATGTGTGTCCGAGTGGACAGTAGTGTATAGAATGCCTCTGTACCTGGTCGGACGCCTGGCGAACTGAATCGCATAGCCCAGACGTACCGTCCGAATCAACCACTGCGAGGGGCTGGGAAGCTGAAGCCAGGCTTGAGGGGGAAGGGGAAGGGGACTGGTCCCAGAAGGATAAACGTCCTTGAAAAAAGTCTGACTACACTGGGCACCACTTACCTTCTTCCCTGTTTCCCGCGCTGGTGGTATCAGGCTCCGAGTCCAATTCTGAGGAACTTTTAGGGCGTTGCTCGAGAAGGGAGCTCGGGGCCGAGACCCCAGAGGTGAGGAAATTGGCTCTTTCTGTAAAATTGTGGGTACCGCCAACCCGTAGGTCGACGGCGGCATTTGAGTACACAGCAGCTCCCGGGCCTCTACCGGATTGGGGACGTGGGTGTTGTCGTCCCCCAAAGAGCAATCTCCTCCACCTCTGGGTTGCGCGTGTCAGGGACGCTCCGCAGCTCTTGTGTTTCTGGCCGGTCCCTGAGACAACAAGCTACCAGTCTGGCATCGTGAGCCTCGGCAGGGGACAGAGCTGGTTTTCTGGAGGCCGCAGGGGGGCGCCCTCGGCGACGAGCATGCGGAGGTTGAGGCCCCAGAGATGGTAGATGGTAGCTTTGCGGTGGGGCAAGATGTGTTTAATCGCCTGAGTCTGCTTCTGAACTGCCGAGAACTGCTGGGCAGCTGTTCGCTGGTAATGCAAAGACTTTCTTGTTGCTGTGAGAATGGCAGCCTACAGGATCTCGCTGGCGGCTGCCAAAAGCTCTTTTTTTTTAAATTGCTCTTTTAGATTGGCAGCACGCCAGCAGAGAGAGTGTGAACTCTCAATCAGGAACTCTTTTCTATATTCGTCTGTTTGTAGACAGGCTCGGCTCATGAGGCTCCGAAGCGAAAATCTGAATGAGTGGCTGCATGCCACCATCTTATATACCCGTATGTACGGGGGAGTGGCCTGGCATGCAAATACCACTCGCCAATTTTCATCAGCCTTTTGAATAAGGCTCGGAGATGATTGGTCTCTCAGGAGGGTTCCCATATGTAACGTCGTAGTGAAACGACTGAAGGGGAACTGATTTTGTTGCTAGGCTTTTGAATAAAGCCTCAAAAGGGGTCAGGAAGTCACTAAATTGGCAACATTGACATTGTCTGTGGTGTTTAGTATTGCTCTTATTCACACAGACAAAACCGTTAATGAAACCTCACAATTATTAGATTAAACAATGAAAAAACATAAGCAAGGAAAATAATAAGAAAAATAAAAACATGACATAATACAAATAAACATATAAATGGTAAATGATAAAACAGTCGAGCAGCAAATTATATAATCATTAAACGACTAATGATTATAAATGATTATATACATAAATAATTGTAAATGAATAAAAATGAGATAAATGTATGGTTGCTCTCTTGATGCAACACACACAATATAGTATTTGAGGATCCTCAGATCCTTCATGTTGTTGATCAAACTCATTTAATAGCTCTCCCTATTGAAACATGAGATTTGTGCCTATAATGCTTTAAAAATGTAAGATCAATGTAAACGTTTCAGGAACTTCAGGAATTTGTAAAACTGCATCAAAATGTTCAGAATTTTCTAATGCAATTCTCTGCTTTCCGTTGTTATATCAGAGTTAATTTTTATGTCCTCTCACTTTGCGTCCTTTCTTTTTTTTTTTGACAAATTTACTGTATTAACTTTTGTTTCAGAGTGGATTGAAGACAATGAGGTGAAAGAAGAACTGAGTGAAGTTGAGGAGAAAGATCATGTCAGAAGTGGAGAAAAACCCGAACAGAAAGATTTAAAGAAAAGAAGAGACAAGAAGTCTTTCACCTGCACTCAGTGTGGAAATAGTTTCAGATACAAATGTCAACTTGATGTTCACATGAGAGTTCACACTGGAGAAAAACCGTTCTCTTGTGATCAATGCGGGAAGAGTTTCTCACAATCAGCAACCCTTAAGGGTCACATGTACATCCACACTGGAGAGAAACCATTCAGTTGTGATCAGTGCGGGAAGAGTTTCTCACAATCATCACATCTTAAGAAACACATGAAGATCCACACTAGAGAGAAAATGTACACATGTGATCAATGCAGGAAAACATTTATGTGTGCTTCATACCTGAAGAATCACCTGGGAGTTCATTCAAAGGAGAAACCACATGTGTGTCATTTGTGTGGAAAGAGCTTTTCATGTTTACAATATTTAGAAAGACATCAGAAAAGACACACTGGTGTGAAAGAGTACATGTGCTTTGAGTGTGAGAAGACTTTTACTACAGCTGCAATTCTGAAAGCACATGAAAGGATTCACACTGGAGAGAAACCTTACAAGTGTTCACACTGCGACAAGAGATTCAGGCAGTCAACAGGTCTGAAAGAACATAAAAGGATCCACACTGGAGAAAAACCGTACGCATGTGATCAATGCGGGAAGAGTTTTACAAAAAAAGGACACCTTACATCACACATGAGAGTTCACACTGGAGCGAAACCGTATCACTGCACTGAATGTGGGATGTGTTTCAATCGTTCATCTTCTCTACACAAACATACAAATAACAATCACAGTAAATAGATCATCTTCAGATCCAGCACTTTCAGATCTGATGCTGCGTCCTCACCAAATGTGACACAATAATGCATCAAACAATAGAATATAATCTGGATCAATCTGTCATTACAAGAGCCATGAGAAAGAAACATGATCTAAAGTTTTCACAGTGAATAAAGTTCATCTTCATCTTCAGATTCAACTCAGATCAGATCAACTCAAAGATGGAGTTCCTCCCCAAAGAACAATGTTTTTTGTTTGTTTTATTCCTGTTTATCATTGTGCTTCATGTTTTAAACTAGATAAAAAGTTTGTTAGCAAACTTTAAGTTGGCTTGAGAAAGCCTAGCCAGTAAGTTTTAAGTAGTTTTAAAAGCTTTTAGTTTAAAGAAAGTTTAAAGGTTTTCAATTTGAAATAGTTTTAGTTTGATTGATAAAGTTTGAAGATAGATAGGCTAGATAGATATAAATAGTTTGAAAATAGAAAGATTTATAGATATAAATAGTTAGAAGATATAGTTTGAATGTGAATAGATAGATATGAGGTTACTAGGGTACCCAGGGTGGTAGCATGATTAGCTAGTTGCTAGCATGATTTTAGTAAGACTAGCAAGTCGCTAGCATGATTTTAGCATGACTAGCAAGTCGCTAGCATGATTTACCATGATTAGCAAGTCGCTAACATGATTTTAGCATGACTAGCAAGTCCCTAGCATGATTATAACATGACTAGCAAGTCGTTAGCATGATTCTAGCAGGACTAGCAAGTCACAAGCATGATTATAGCATGACTAGCAAGTCGCTAGCATGATTTTAACAAGACTGGCAAGTCGCTAGCATGATTTTAGCATGACTAGCAATTTGCTAACATGATTTTAAAATGACTAGCAAGTCGCTAGCATGATTATAACATGACTAGCAAGTCGCTAGTATGATTTTTAGCATTACTAGCAAGTCGCTAGCATGATTTTAGCAATTACTAGCAAGTCGCTAGCATGATTATAACATGACTAGCAAGTCGCTAGTATGATTTTTAGCATTACTAGCAAGTCGCTAGCATGATTTTAGCACGACTAGCAAGTCGCTAGCATTATTTTAGCATTATTATAGCATGACTAGCAAGTCGCTATCTTTATTTTAGCATGACTAGTTAAGTTGCTAGCATTATTCTAGCATGACTAGCAAATCCCTAGCATGATTTTAGCATTACTAGCAAGTCGCTAGCATGGTTTTAGCAAGACTAGCAAGTCGTTAGCATGATTGTAGTATGACTAGCAAATCGCTAGCATGATTTTTAGCACGACTACCAAGTCGCTAACATGATTTTAGCACGACTAGCAAGTCGCTAGCATGATTTTAGCATGACTAGCAAGTCGCTAGCATGATTTTAGCATTATTTTACCATGACTAGCAAGTCGCTAGCATGATTTTAGCATTTTTTAGCATGACTAGCAAGTCGCTAGCATGATTCTAGCATGACTAGCAAGTCGCTAGCATGATTTTAGCAAAACTAGCAAGTCGCTAGCATTATTGTAGTATGACTAGCAAGTCGCTAGCATGATTTTAGCATTACTAGCAAGTCGCTAGCATGATTTTAACATTACTAACAAGTCGCTAGCATGTTTTTAGCACAACTAGCAAGTCGCTAGCATGATTTTAGCAAGACTAGCAAGTCGCTAGCATGATTTTAGCAAGACTAGCAAGTCGTTAGCATGATTTTTCGCATGACTAGCAAGTCGCTAGCATGATTTTAGCACGACTAGCAAGTCGCTAGCATGATTTTAGCATTACTAGCAAGTCGCTAGCATGATTTTAGCACGACTAGCAAGTCGCTAGCATGATTTTAGCATTATTTAACATGACTAGCAAGTCGCTAGCATGAATTTAGCACGACTAGCAAGTCGCTAGCATGATTTTAGCATTATTTAACATGACTAGCAAGTCGCTAGCATGAATTTAGCATGACTAGCAAGTCGCTAGCATGATTTTAGCATTATTTAGCAATGACTAGCAAGTCGCTAGCATGATTTTAACATTACTAGCAAGTCGCTAGCATGATTTTAGCATTATTTAGCTTGACTAGCAAGTCGCTAGCATGATTTTAGCATGACTAGCAAGTCGCTAGCATGATTTTAGCATTACTAGCAAGTCGCTAGCATGATTTTAGCAGATAGATAGATATGTAGATAAGGTTTGAAGATAGATAGATAGATAGATAGATAGATAGATAGATAGATAGATAGATAGATAGATAGATAGATAGATAGCTTAAAGCTTAATTGAGTATCAATGGCTTCTAGCAGTTTACATTAAACATAGTTCAAACAGACATGGACTTTTGGTCAATGAAAGTCTATGGGACCTTTTTATGATTTTTAATATTAATTTTTAAGAAAACCATAACTCAAAACAGTCTGAAAAGATATAGCACACTAAGTCTGAACAGTATGAAGATCTGGCCCGAGTTTGGAGTATGTAGCTTGAACGGTCTAGGAGGAGTAGGTGTCTAAATATTTTCCGCTCAGAAAAATAAGAAGAAGAAGAAGAAGAAGAAGAAGAAGAAGAAGAAGAAGAAGAAGAAGAAGAAGAAGAAGTTTAAATAGGATTTCAGTAAGTTGGCTTTCCCAAGCCAACTTAATTATATCACTATTACCCATATACCCATCTCTATTTGTAAGTCAGTAGGAGAGAGAGATCCAGCTCATCTTTGGATTTGCTTTGAGTAATTATTGATCAAATGTTACCATTTTTATTAATACATTATTTTATATTTTGATTTTTAATTTTATAATTGTAATATTAATATCTAAGCTGGTTTCAGTTGAGTGTTTATTGTCCGATCTCAAGGTTATGCACTTGTGTGCTTTTTCTGCCCTTCATGTCTGGATTTACCGACTGAAGACTTGCCTTTGTGTTGTGCCTTTCTTACACACCAATAAAGTTAAAGAAGTTACTTATGAAGTTATTTGTTTGATTTACCCAGTGACACAAGTAGTTGCAAATTATGTTGGAGACATGGAGACTGCATGCGTCTTTAGTTACTTAGAGGAAGAATCCATAAAACACTTCTTTTAAAGGATTGCACATTAGCCCAAATGTTTTGAATTGATACTGAACATCTGATATTTTAATCTATAAAATTAATGATTAAATGCTCTGGCAAAGATGTATTTTGTTGCATTTGGTGACTAATACCATATACACAAACAAAACCAAAAAAATAACAAGAACAAACTAAAACTAAAAATGATTACAGATCGACTAAGGTATAATATGGAGAAAAAAATATATCAAAGTGGATTTCGACGTGAAAGAGGAACAATGGATTCAATCGTTAACTTGCAATCAGATATTAGGAAAGCCTTGATTAATAAAGAAACAGTTGTAGCAGTTTTCTTTGATGTTGAGAAAGCTTATGATATGTTATGGAAAGAAGGTTTGTCTATTAAATTAGGTGGTAGGTTATATAATTGGATTAAAGAGTTTCTAATAGAACGAAATATGTGACCCTGGAGCACAAAACCAGTCTTAAGTCGCTGGGGTATATTTGTAGCAATAGCCAAAAATACATTGCATGGGTCAAAATTATTGATTTTTCTTTTATGCCAAAAACCATTAGGAAATTAAGTAAAGATCATGTTCCATGAAGATTTTTTATTAAAATTCCTACTGTAAACATATCAAAATGTAATTTTTGATTAGTAATATGCATTGTTTAGAACTTAATTTGGACAACTTTAAAGGTGATTTTCTCAGTATTTTGATTTTTTTGCACCCTCAGATTCCAGATTTTCAAATAGACGTATCTCGGCAAAATATTGTCCTATCCTAACAAACCATACATCAATAGAAAGCTGATTTATTGAGCTTTCATATGAGGTATACATCTCAGTTTTGTAAAATTTTACCTTATGACTGGTTTTGTGGTCCATGGTCACATATAAGGTAAAGGTTGGGGGAATATATATCAAGGAAAGGAATTATTGATAACGGAACATCAGCCCTTTATTATTTATAATTATGATTAATGATGCATTTGCTACCATAGAGAGAAATATTAATAAGTCACTGTCCGCAGATGATGGAGCTCTGTGGCTGAGAGGTTGTCAGTATTTTGTCCTGTTCTGTTTTCCCAGTGTTTTCCCCCCTCTGTTTCTAGTTTATATGGTTTAGTTCATTGCCTTTGGTTCAGCATCTAAGACACAATTAGGAAGACTGGAAAAGATTCATTCACAAGTTTTGAGAATCTGTCGCTGGGCTTTTTCTTCCTCTGCAGTAAAATCATGCTAGCGACTTGCTAGTCATGCTAAAAATCATGTTAGCGACTTGCTAGTCTTGCTTAAATAATGCTAGCGACTTGCTAGTCTTGTTAAAATCATGCTAGTGACTTGCTAGTCATGCTAATATCATGCTAACAACTTGCTAGTCATGCTAGAATCATGCTAGCGACTTTGCTAGTCATGCTAAAATCATGCTAGCGACTTGCTAGTCGTGCTAAAATCATGCTAGCGACTTGCTAGTCATGCTAGAATAATGCTAGCGACTTGCTAGTTGTGCTAAAATAATGTTAAAATCATGCTAGCGACTTGCTAGTCATGCTAAAATCATGCTAGCGACTTGCTAGTCATGCTAAAATCATGCTAGCGAATTGGTAGTCATGCTAAAATCATGCTAGCGACTTGCTAGTCATGCTAAAATCATGCTAGCGACTTGTTAATCATGGTAAAATCATGCTAGCGACTTGCTAGTCATGCTAAAATTATGCTAAAATCATGCTAGCGACTTGCTAGTCGTGCTAAAATCATGCTAGCGACTTGCTAGTCGTGCTAAAATCATGCTAGAGACTTGCTAGTGGTGCTAAAATCATGCTAGCGACTTGCTAGTCATGCTAAAAATCATGTTAACAACTTGCTAGTCTTGCTTAAATAATGCTAGCAACCGCATAGCAACACCTTAGCAACCACCCTGGGTACCTTAGCAACCGCATAGCAACACCTTAGCATCTATTCACATTCAAACTATTTATATCTTCTAACTATTTATATCTATAAATCTATTTTCAAACTATTTATATCTATCTAGCCTATCTATCTTCAAACTTTATTAATCAAACTAAAACTATTTCAAACTGAAAACCTTTAAACTTTCTTTAAACTAAAAGCTTTTAAAACTACTTAAAACTTACTGGCTAGGCTTTCTCAAGCCAACTTAAAGTTTGCTAACAAACTTTTTATCTAGTTTATAATTATGATTAATGATGTATTTGCTACCATAGAGAGAAATATTAATAAGTCACTGTCCGCAGATGATGGAGCTCTGTGGCTGAGAGGTTGTCAGTATTTTTGTCCTGTCCTGTTCTGTTTTCCCAGTGTTTTCCCCCCTCTGTTTCTAGTTTATATGGTTTAGTTCATTGCCTTTGGTTCAGCATCTAAGACACAATTAGGAAGACTGGAAAAGATTCATTCACAAGCTTTGAGAATCTGTCGCTGGGCTTTTCCTTCCTCTCCAGTTCCAGTATTGCAGGTTGAAACGGGGGCGTTGCCAGTTCATCTAAGAAGGATGCAACTGTTATTGACTTATTTAATAGGACAAAAAGACAATCATCCGATAAAAAGATTGCTTGAGGCAAGTTGGGAGCAAGTTTTTCGTTCGATCAGATAACATTTTAAGCTGTCATATGGTCGTGTTACAACGTGCCGCTCAGATGTTACAATGTACCCCACATACGGACAGTGTTGCCAGATTGGGCGGGTAGACAAATTTTGGGCTGCTTTAAAAAAATAAAAGCCGCCCAATCAGCCGCTTTTTTCTTCGCTTTTATCATTAGTGTTGTGTATCAGGTTCAATACGTGTGATGTCATCACGTATAGGAGGTCGGAGAAGAAAGTAAAGAGATGTACACAAACGGTCTGTCTCGTGTCTGATTAAATTCAGCGTCTTTAGCAAGTAAGCAAAGACACAACAATGGCGACGAGGACAGTTAGTAGATATTAGAAACTTAAATTTGAGAGAGAGTAAGTTTAACCTCGAAGAATGGACTCCACTGCAACAGTGCCGAAATTCGACTGTTACAGTGATCCGGCAACTTTGGGACCACGCTGGACGAGATGGCTGTCGGCGTTTGAATTGTTCGCGGACGGAAAAGGATTACTGCTGGGACAAAATGCAAATGATGCCACTAAACAACGGAGAAGGGCACTATTGCTTCATCACGCTGGCACGGATGTGCAGGATATATTTTCGACGCTGGAAAACACCGGGACTGTGACTGAATACGACGCGGCGGTGGCTGCTCTGAACGCTTACTTCGTTCCCCGAGTTAATACCGCGTTAGCAAGACAGTCCTTTTATCAAGTCACACAAAATATAGGTGAGACGGTACAACAATTTGTCACACGACTCAGACAAGCTGCTAAAGACTGTGGTTTCGGTGTGGACAGAGATAACCAGCTGCGTGATGCTGTTTTAAGCAAATGTGTTTCGGATTACGTAAAGAGAAAATTATTAGAAGAAGGAACTGAACTAACACTATCGCGTACACTTGAAATTGCCAGGCAATGTGAACGTGTGGAGTTACAAATGTCTGCAATACATATCAGTCAGCCTGGAAATGGGAAAGAAGCAGTACATCGAGTTGTAAAGAAAAGAGAAAACTACAAAAAAACAGTCACAAGACAATCAGGAGAAAAAAATGAGAAACTGTGTTACAGATGCGGACGACAGGATCATCTTGCTAAAGACCAAACATGCCCAGCAAAGGGCCAACAATGCCGAAAATGCAGAGGTACAAACCATTTTGCCAAAATGTGTAAAACCAAAAATGTGACTAGGCAGACAGCTAAATACATTGCGGGAGAAACGAGCAAAGCTCATGAAGATCAGTATGCATTTGTGGTGAAAGACTGTAACTCAAATAGATACACATTTATTGTTGGTGGTGTTAACTTAGACATGTTGATTGATTCTGGGGCCACAAGCAACATTATAGACGAAGAGACATGGGAGACATTAAAAAGCAAAAGAATTGTGTGTCATTCATACAAATCTGACAAAAAACTATATGCATACGCCTGTAAAGAACCCCTATCCATAAAAGGAGCCTTTACATGTGAGATAAAATGCGGGAAGCATAGCACAGAGGCTGAATTTGTGGTAATTAAAGGAAAAGGAGAGTCTCTATTGGGGAAAGAGACAGCAACCAAACTTGGAGCACTGAGAATTGGGCTTAACATAGCCACAATCAGTGATATGGCAAACCAAATTCAGGAACAGTACCCAGTTCTGTTCAGAGGAGTTGGAAAACTCAACACCAAACAGATTAGTCTATACATTGATGAGACTGTGACTCCAATAGCTCAACCAATACGCCGAATTCCATTCCATTTGAGAGAAGCAGTAGAACAGAAAATTCAGCAGCTTCTAGAATTGGACATCATTGAACCAGTGGCTACTGCCACCCCATGGGTGAACCCAGTAGTGATTGTTCCAAAGCCTGACAAAGACATTAGACTATGTTTGGATATGAGGCAGGCAAATAAAGCAATAATACGGGGCCGATATCCAATTCCAACTGTAGATGAGCTCCTGCAGAGCATGAATGGCTCATCAGTCTTCAGCAAACTTGATCTCAAGTGGGGATACCACCAACTAGAGCTTACCCCACAGTCCAGAGGTATCACCACATTTGCTGTACACAACGGTACGTACCGATACAAGAGACTGATTTTCGGAGTGTCATCGGCCAGTGAACAGTATCAGCATGAAGTTGCCTCAGCCCTCGCTGGAATTGAGGGAGTGGAGAATATATCAGACGATATTATCATACATGCTCCTACGCAAGAGGTACATGACCGGAGACTACACGCAGTCTTACAGAGACTTGTGAATTGCGGATTGACGTTAAATGGAGAAAAGTGTCAATACAACATGAATAAGCTGGTGTTCATGGGAATGCTGCTCTCAGAAAAGGGGATCGGTCCCACGGCTGAAAGGGTTCAGGCGGTGGTCAATGCGAGAGAACCAGAGACTGCATCGGAAGTAAGAAGTTTCCTGGGATTGGTGGGATATAGCAGTCGTTTTATCCCACAATTTGCATCCGTTACTGAACCACTAAAGAGACTGACAAAGAAAGACACCCCATTCGAGTTTGGTCCTGAGCAGAAACTAGCATTCCAGACTTTAAAGCAAAAGCTAGCTGAAGCAGGAACTCTCGCTTATTTTGACAAAAAGGCACTGACCAAGGTTATTGCAGATGCCAGCCCGGTAGGCATTGGAGCGGTGCTGATCCAAGAACAGAACGGAGAGAATGTTCCCATTTGCTATGTCAGTCGCAGCTTAACCGAATGTGAGCAAAGATACTCACAGACAGAGAGAGAAGCATTGTCATTAGTATGGGCATGCGAAAGACTCCATCCATACATATATGGACAAAAGTTTGATTTGGTCACAGATCACAAACCACTGGAAGCGATATATGGCCTGCGGTCAAAACCATGCGCTCGCATCGAGAGGTGGGTGCTAAGACTACAACCATATGACTTTCGTATTGTTTACATTCCTGGCGAGCACAACATAGCAGATTCGCTTTCACGTCTCATCTGTAAAAGAAAGGGACAACAAGCACACGAACACGAAGCGGAGGAATATGTAAAATTTGTGGCTGTGAATGCTACGCCAAGTGCGCTTACAACGAGAACTGTGGAAGAAGCATCAGCAACAGACAACGAATTGAGGAGAGTCAAACAGGCCATACAAACGGGTGATTACAGCGAATGCAAATCGTATACCCCTATTGCTAACGAGTTAAGTGTGATTGGACAGCTAGTGTTGAGGGGTACACGCATTGTAATACCACAGAAACTCAGGGCGAGAACTTTAAACTTAGCCCATGAAGGTCATCTGGGCATAGTAGGCACCAAACAGAACCTCAGAAGTAAGGTCTGGTGGCCTGCTATGGATAAGGATGCAGAGAGGCACGTAAGATCATGTCACGGATGTCAACTAGTTATGAAACCAGATAAACCAGAACCACTGAGAATGACACAGTTACCTGAAATGCCTTGGCAGGATCTAGCCACTGATTTACTAGGCCCACTGCCAACTGGAGAATCCATAATGGTGGTAGTTGACTACTACAGTCGCTATTATGAATATGGAATACTCAAGTCCACCACAGCCGATAAAGTCATTGATTTTCTGGAAGAGATTTTCAGTCGTCATGGACTACCCTGCACCCTCAGATCAGACTGTGGACCACAGTTTATGTCTACCCAGTTCCAGCAATTTTGTGAGACCAACGGTATCCAGCATGTGAAGACCACGCCCAGGTGGGCACAGGCTAACGGTGAGGTAGAAAGGCAGAACGCATCAATACTGAAGCGCATACGGATTGCTCAGGCAGAAGGTTTAGACTGGAGAAAGGAACTCCGTAAATATGTGGCAATATACAGAGCTATTGACCACAGCACTACAGGGAAGAGTCCTGCAGAGTTACTCTTCAATCGGAAAATCAGAGGAAAACTACCTGATTTTACCATGCCACGCAACGATCAAGAGATAAGGGATCGTGATGCTGAGCAAAAAGAAAAAAGCAAGTTGTATGCTGATCACCGCCGTGGTGCAAAATACTCTCAGCTAGAAGTGGGAGACCAAGTCCTAGTGAGACAGGAAAAGACAGACAAACTAACAACCCCATTCAACCCAGTCCCATTCACAGTTGTGTCCAGAAAAGGAAATTCCGTGACAATTGAAGATCCAGGTGGAACCCAATATAAAAGGAATACCACATTCGTGAAGAAATTCTTCAGTGAAAACACCATGGTCAATCCAGTGGAAAGCAAAACTGAAATGGAAACGGAACCAACCAAACTTGTGATGGATAAAAATGAGAAATTGATGTCTGACAAACAGCCAAACCAGAGGACACCACTAGATGGGGATATAACACCACAAACAAGACCAAAGAGACAAATTAAATTGCCTGAGAAGTTCAAAGACTTTATTGTTGAGTGACGTTGCTAATAAAATGGCATGTGTTGGAATGGTGTAATACAAACATTCTTGTTATGTTCATAAAGCATGTTTAAGGGTTATTGGATATATAGAGATGTATATGTTCCGGGGTCAAGAAGGACTTTTCTCATTACTAAGTTTGTTTAAAGACACTTTGAAATGTCATGTTGAGTAAGAGGATAGAACATGTTCACAATGTATCCTTGATAGTTCTAAAATACATGTTTAATTCTAAGTAAAGGGGAGATGTTGTGTATCAGGTTCAATACGTGTGATGTCATCACGTATAGGAGGTCGGAGAAGAAAGTAAAGAGAAGTACACAAACGGTCTGTCTCGTGTCTGATTAAATTCAGCGTCTTTAGCAAGTAAGCAAAGACACAACAATTAGTCATTGTTATTTTAATACCTTCGAGCTCAAAGTATCACAGTAATATAATGCGTAGCGCAGTCATCAACTCATTTTTGCTTAACGCAACCCTTACTGGTTTGGTTTAACAGAGACCTGTCAATCAATTTACGTCTTTTACGTTAGTGAGACGTGATGACTTGTGAGTGACGTTTTTTTTTTGGCGCTATAACGGGCAAGATTTTGAATACGCAGCTTATTCATTTATTCATTTGAAGTAATTGCGATGGCAAAGTGGCCTAAATATAAGTTACACGATAAAAAGTCTAAGTGGATTACAGGTGGTGAGAGATGAATAGAAGACTTCTAAATATCTAATTGTAACTGAAATAAGAAAACGTGGGTGTGTGCATGAACGTAAACGCCAGCTACATTACACTTTATTGTGCACTTTTTGCACAGAAATTAGCATATTTTTACTGTGGACATTGAAAATGATGCATGCGTTTTTCCAAGGGTTAAAGTCATCGGTTAATTTCCACTTTGAAAAGATCTTTGGACATTTTACGCATGTTTTCAGACCGTTTTGATCCATGTTCCTTGTGAAATTGATTTATCTTTATTTTATTTTGTCATTATTCTTTTTTCAAAGAGATAAAAATGGTCCTTGTCAACCTTGACATGGCAATAAAATTCGCATTATTTTGGCTGTTAAAATTTGGGCTGGTTTTTGTTGAAGTGGGCGGGTTTTGGTGAGCTTTTGGGCTGGAAATCGTCAACCCGATCTGGCAACACTGCCTACGGGGCATGTTGTCACATCTCACTTCCTTTCTTTTGAGGTAAATAACGAAAAACGTATACGCTGTAAATATGAAACAAAGCGATATATTTGTACTAGACAAGTGTGAAAATAATGTGGATGAAAATTGCACTCTGAACCCCAAGTGGATTTACACAAACCGCGAAATTCAAAAAGTGTTAGGTTGTGCCCCGCGCTCCCCTAATAGTATTATTATTATTAGTCTGAATAGTCTGGGTTGAGGGAAATTACAAGTGTCTGATTCATTGCTCACAGTAGATGGCGGTAATGCTCTATCTAAGAAGCGAGCCGCCAATAAAAACGAGAAAGAAGAAGAAGAAGAAGAGAGTTACGGTGAGTCCTCTTCTCTGTTATTAGCTTTTGCTCTGAATTCTCTGAGTTCAATGCAAACCTGCGGCGAGTTTAAGTCTATGCCAAGTTTAATTTACAAAGCATGACAAACAATGCAGACTGCATATGGATACAAAGTCTCAGCGGATCAAAAAAAAAAAGTAATATGTCTATGGTAACATATTAACGACTGGTGTAAAAAAAAAACATGATACTACACTAAAATTCTAGTTTTTCACAAAAACATTTCACATTTCAGCCTGAAAGTACTAAAAGGAAGTCAAAAAGAAGCTATAAAATTAATAATAGCATTAATTAAACTAGCCCAAATAAAAAAAGACAATAGAAAACGTAAATCTAGGACTCAAAACAAGTTTGTTAGAGGTGCTCTGTGGATGGGAAAATACAGTCGAAAAAGCAACAGGAACTCTTTAAATATTTTTGAATATTAAAAAAATTAAAAAAAAAATATTTTCCTGTTTATTAATGTTTTTACTCGTCATTTGAGCCGTTTTCGTAGGATTTATGCTATTTTTTAAATATATATAAATTAATAAATAATTTTTTAAATAGGTTTTTATACAAAAACTTGCTTTTTTATGTAAAATTAACTTCTACTAACATGTCTAAAAATAATATATATTTTCCTGTTTATTAATGTTTTTACTCGTCATTTGAGCCGTTTTCGTAGGATTTATGCTATTTTTTAAATATATATAAATTAATAAATAATTTTTTAAATAGGTTTTTATACAAAAACTTGCTTTTTTTATGTAAAATTAACTAATACTAACATGTCTAAAAAATATATATTTTCCTGTTTATTAATGTTTTTACTCGTCATTTGAGCCGTTTTCGTAGGATTTATGCTATTTTTTAAATATATATAAATTAATAAATAATTTTTTAAATAGGTTTTTATACAAAAACTTGCTTTTTTATGTAAAATTAACTTCTACTAACATGTCTAAAAAAATATATATTTTCCTGTTTATTAATGTTTTTACTCGACATTTGAGCCGTTTTCGTAGGATTTATGCTATTTTTTAAATATATATAAATTAATAAATAATTTTTTAAATAGGTTTTTATACAAAAACTTGCTTTTTTTATGTAAAATTAACTTCTACTAACATGTCTAAAAAAATATATATATTTTTCTGTTTATTAATGTTTTTACTCGTCATTTGAGCCGTTTTCGTAGGATTTATGCTATTTTTTAAATATATATAAATTAATAAATAATTTTTTAAATAGGTTTTTATACAAAAACTTGCTTTTTTTATGTAAAATTAACTAATACTAACATGTCTAAAAAATATATATTTTCCTGTTTATTAATGTTTTTACTCGTCATTTGAGCCGTTTTCGTAGGATTTATGCTATTTTTAAATATATATAAATTAATAAATAATTTTTTAAATAGGTTTTTATACAAAAACTTGCTTTTTTTATGTAAAATTAACTAATACTAACATGTCTAAAAAATATATATTTTCCTGTTTATTAATGTTTTTACTCGTCATTTGAGCCGTTTTCGTAGGATTTATGCTATTTTTTAAATATATATAAATTAATAAATAATTTTTTAAATAGGTTTTTATACAAAAACTTGCTTTTTTATGTAAAATTAACTTCTACTAACATGTCTAAAAAAATATATATTTTCCTGTTTATTAATGTTTTTACTCGACATTTGAGCCGTTTTCGTAGGATTTATGCTATTTTTTAAATATATATAAATTAATAAATAATTTTTTAAATAGGTTTTTATACAAAAACTTGCTTTTTTTATGTAAAATTAACTTCTACTAACATGTCTAAAATATATATATTTTTCTGTTTATTAAAGTTTTCACGCCACATTCGTGGAGTTTTTCTCTTTTCACAAATACATTTCACATTTCAGCCTGAAAGTACTAAAAGGTAGTCAAAAAACGTAAATCTAGGAGCGTTTCTTGTGCTCAAAACAAGTTTGTTAGAGGTGCTCTGTGGATGGGAAAATACAGTCGAAAAAGCAACAGGAACTCTTTAAATATTTTTGAATATTAAAAAAATTAAGAAAAATATTTTCCTGTTTATTAATGTTTTTACTCGTCATTTGAGCCGTTTTCGTAGGATTTATGCTATTTTTTAAATATATATAAATTAATAAATAATTTTTTAAATAGGTTTTTATACAAAAACTTGCTTTTTTATGTAAAATTAACTTCTACTAACATGTCTAAAAAATATATATATTTTCCTGTTTATTAATGTTTTTACTCGACATTTGAGCCGTTTTCGTAGGATTTATGCTATTTTTTAAATATATATAAATTAATAAATAATTTTTTAAATAGGTTTTTATACAAAAACTTGCTTTTTTATGTAAAATTAACTTCTACTAACATGTCTAAAAAATATATATATTTTCCTGTTTATTAATGTTTTTACTCGACATTTGAGCCGTTTTCGTAGGATTTATGCTATTTTTTAAATATATATAAATTAATAAATATTTTTTTTAATAGGTTTTTATACAAAAACTTGCTTTTTTATGTAAAATTAACTTCTACTAACATGTCTAAAAAAATATATATATATTTTCCTGTTTATTAATGTTTTTACTCGTCATTTGAGCCGTTTTCGTAGGATTTATGCTATTTTTTAAATATATATAAATTAATAAATAATTTTTTAAATAGGTTTTTATACAAAAACTTGCTTTTTTTATGTAAAATTAACTTCTACTAACATGTCTAAAAAAATATATATATTTTCCTGTTTATTAATGTTTTTACTCGTCATTTGAGCCGTTTTCGTAGGATTTATGCTATTTTTTAAATATATATAAATTAATAAATAATTTTTTAAATAGGTTTTTATACAAAAACTTGCTTTTTTTATGTAAAATTAACTTCTACTAACATGTCTAAAAAAATATATATATTTTCCTGTTTATTAATGTTTTTACTCGTCATTTGAGCCGTTTTCGTAGGATTTATGCTATTTTTTAATATATATAAATTAATAAATAATTTTTTAATAGGTTTTTATACAAAAACTTGCTTTTTTTATGTAAAATTAACTTCTACTAACATGTCTAAAAAAATATATATATATTTTTCTGTTTATTAAAGTTTTTACTCGTCATTTGAGCCGTTTTCGTAGGATTTATGCTATTTTTTAAATATATATAAATTAATAAATAATTTTTTAAATAGGTTTTTATACAAAAACTTGCTTTTTTTATGTAAAATTAACTTCTACTAACATGTCTAAAAAAATATATATATTTTTCTGTTTATTAAAGTTTTCACGCCACATTCGTGGAGTTTTTCTCTTTTCACAAATACATTTCACATTTCAGCCTGAAAGTACTAAAAGGTAGTCAAAAAACGTAAATCTAGGAGCGTTTCTTGTGCTCAAAACAAGTTTGTTAGAGGTGCTCTGTGGATGGGAAAATACAGTCGAAAAAGCAACAGGAACTCTTTAAATATTTTTGAATATTAAAAAAAATGTAAAAAAAATATTTTCCTGTTTATTAATGTTTTTACTCGTCATTTGAGCCGTTTTCGTAGGATTTATGCTATTTTTTAAATATATATAAATTAATAAATAATTTTTTAAATAGGTTTTTATACAAAAACTTGCTTTTTTATGTAAAATTAACTTCTACTAACATGTCTAAAAAAATATATATATATTTTCCTGTTTATTAATGTTTTTACTCGTCATTTGAGCCGTTTTCGTAGGATTTATGCTATTTTTTAAATATATATAAATTAATAAATAATTTTTTAAATAGGTTTTTATACAAAAACTTGCTTTTTTTATGTAAAATTAACTTCTACTAACATGTCTAAAAAAATATATATATTTTCCTGTTTATTAATGTTTTTACTCGTCATTTGAGCCGTTTTCGTAGGATTTATGCTATTTTTTAATATATATAAATTAATAAATAATTTTTTAATAGGTTTTTATACAAAAACTTGCTTTTTTTATGTAAAATTAACTTCTACTAACATGTCTAAAAAAATATATATATATTTTTCTGTTTATTAAAGTTTTTACTCGTCATTTGAGCCGTTTTCGTAGGATTTATACTATTTTTTAAATATATATAAATTAATAAATAATTTTTTAAATAGGTTTTTATACAAAAACTTGCTTTTTTTATGTAAAATTAACTTCTACTAACATGTCTAAAAAAATATATATATTTTTCTGTTTATTAAAGTTTTTACTCGTCATTTGAGCCGTTTTCGTAGGATTTATGCTATTTTTTAAATATATATAAATTAATAAATAATTTTTTAAATAGGTTTTTATACAAAAACTTGCTTTTTTTATGTAAAATTAACTTCTACTAACATGTCTAAAAAAATATATATATTTTTCTGTTTATTAAAGTTTTCACGCCACATTCGTGGAGTTTTTCTCTTTTCACAAATACATTTCACATTTCAGCCTGAAAGTACTAAAAGGTAGTCAAAAAACGTAAATCTAGGAGCGTTTCTTGTGCTCAAAACAAGTTTGTTAGAGGTGCTCTGTGGATGGGAAAATACAGTCGAAAAAGCAACAGGAACTCTTTAAATATTTTTGAATATTAAAAAAATAAAAAATAAATATTTTCCTGTTTATTAATGTTTTTACTCGTCATTTGAGCCGTTTTCGTAGGATTTATGCTATTTTTTAAATATATATAAATTAATAAATAATTTTTTAAATAGGTTTTTATACAAAAACTTGCTTTTTTTATGTAAAATTAACTTCTACTAACATGTCTAAAAAAATATATATATTTTTCTGTTTATTAAAGTTTTCACGCCACATTCGTGGAGTTTTTCTCTTTTCACAAATACATTTCACATTTCAGCCTGAAAGTACTAAAAGGTAGTCAAAAAACGTAAATCTAGGAGCGTTTCTTGTGCTCAAAACAAGTTTGTTAGAGGTGCTCTGTGGATGGGAAAATACAGTCGAAAAAGCAACAGGAACTCTTTAAATATTTTTGAATATTAAAAAAATAAAAAATAAATATTTTCCTGTTTATTAATGTTTTTACTCGTCATTTGAGCCGTTTTCGTAGGATTTATGCTATTTTTTAAATATATATAAATTAATAAATAATTTTTTAAATAGGTTTTTATACAAAAACTTGCTTTTTTATGTAAAATTAACTTCTACTAACATGTCTAAAAAAAATATATATATATTTTTCTGTTTATTAATGTTTTTACTCGTCATTTGAGCCGTTTTCGTAGGATTTATGCTATTTTTTAAATATATATAAATTAATAAATAATTTTTTAAATAGATTTTTATACAAAAACTTGCTTTTTTTATGTAAAATTAACTTCTACTAACATGTCTAAAAAAATATATATATTTTCCTGTTTATTAATGTTTTTACTCGTCATTTGAGCCGTTTTCGTAGGATTTATGCTATTTTTTAAATATATATAAATTAATAAATATTTTTTTTAATAGGTTTTTATACAAAAACTTGCTTTTTTTATGTAAAATTAACTTCTACTAACATGTCTAAAAAAATATATATTTTCCTGTTTATTAATGTTTTTACTCGTCATTTGAGCCGTTTTCGTAGGATTTATGCTATTTTTTAAATATATATAAATTAATAAATATTTTTTTAAATAGGTTTTTATACAAAAACTTGCTTTTTTATGTAAAATTAACTTCTACTAACATGTCTAAAAAAATATATATTTTCCTGTTTATTAATGTTTTTACTCGTCATTTGAGCCGTTTTCGTAGGATTTATGCTATTTTTTAAATATATATAAATTAATAAATAATTTTTTAAATAGGTTTTTATACAAAAACTTGCTTTTTTATGTAAAATTAACTTCTACTAACATGTCTAAAAAAAAAATATATATTTTTCTGTTTATTAATGTTTTTACTCGTCATTTGAGCCGTTTTCGTAGGATTTATGCTATTTTTTAAATATATATAAATTAATAAAAAAAACATTTAATAGGTTTTTATACAAAAACTTGTTTTTTTTTATGTAAAATTAACTTCTACTAACATGTCTAAAAAAAATATATATATATTTTTCTGTTTATTAAAGTTTTCACGCCACATTCGTGGAGTTTTTCTCTTTTCACAAATACATTTCACATTTCAGCCTGAAAGTACTAAAAGGTAGTCAAAAAACGTAAATCTAGGAGCGTTTCTTGTGCTCAAAACAAGTTTGTTAGAGGTGCTCTGTGGATGGGAAAATACAGTCGAAAAAGCAACAGGAACTCTTTAAATATTTTTGAATATTAAAAAAATAAAAAATAAATATTTTCCTGTTTATTAATGTTTTTACTCGTCATTTGAGCCGTTTTCGTAGGATTTATGCTATTTTTTAAATATATATAAATTAATAAATATTTTTTTAAATAGGTTTTTATACAAAAACTTGCTTTTTTATGTAAAATTAACTTCTACTAACATGTCTAAAAAATATATATATATTTTTCTGTTTATTAATGTTTTTACTCGTCATTTGAGCCGTTTTCGTAGGATTTATGCTATTTTTTAAATATATATAAATTAATAAATCATTTTTTAATAGGTTTTTATACAAAAACTTGCTTTTTTATGTAAAATTTACTTCTACTAACATGTCTAAAAAAATATATATTTTCCTGTTTATTAATGTTTTTACTCGTCATTTGAGCCGTTTACGTAGGATTTATGCTATTTTTTAAATATATATAAATTAATAAATATTTTTTTAATAGGTTTTTATACAAAAACTTGCTTTTTTATGTAAAATTAACTTCTACTAACATGTCTAAAAATATAATATTTTCCTGTTTATTAATGTTTTTACTCGTCATTTGAGCCGTTTTCGTAGGATTTATGCTATTTTTTAAATATATATAAATTAATAAATATTTTTTTAATAGGTTTTTATACAAAAACTTGCTTTTTTATGTAAAATTAACTTCTACTAACATGTCTAAAAATATAATATTTTCCTGTTTATTAATGTTTTTACTCGTCATTTGAGCCGTTTACGTAGGATTTATGCTATTTTTTAAATATATATAAATTAATAAATATTTTTTTAATAGGTTTTTATACAAAAACTTGCTTTTTTATGTAAAATTAACTTCTACTAACATGTCTAAAAAAAATATATATTTTCCTGTTTATTAATGTTTTTACTCGTCATTTGAGCCGTTTTCGTAGGATTTATGCTATTTTTTAAATATATATAAATTAATAAATATTTTTTTAATAGGTTTTTATACAAAAACTTGCTTTTTTATGTAAAATTAACTTCTACTAACATGTCTAAAAAATATATATTTTCCTGTTTATTAATGTTTTTACTCGTCATTTGAGCCGTTTTCGTAGGATTTATGCTATTTTTTAAATATATATAAATTAATAAATAATTTTTTTAATAGGTTTTTATACAAAAACTTGCTTTTTCATGTAAAATTAACTTCTACTAACATGTCTAAAAAAAAATATATTTTTCTGTTTATTAATGTTTTTACTCGTCATTTGAGCCGTTTTCGTAGGATTTATGCTATTTTTTAAATATATATAAATTAATAAATAATTTTTTTAATAGGTTTTTATACAAAAACTTGCTTTTTCATGTAAAATTAACTTCTACTAACATGTCTAAAAAAAAATATATATATTTTTCTGTTTATTAAAGTTTTCACGCCACATTCGTGGAGTTTTTCTCTTTTCACAAATACATTTCACATTTCAGCCTGAAAGTACTAAAAGGTAGTCAAAAAACGTAAATCTAGGAGCGTTTCTTGTGCTCAAAACAAGTTTGTTAGAGGTGCTCTGTGGATGGGAAAATACAGTCGAAAAAGCAACAGGAACTCTTTAAATATTTTTGAATATTAAAAAAAATGTAAAAAAAAAATATTTTCCTGTTTATTAATGTTTTTACTCGTCATTTGAGCCGTTTTCGTAGGATTTATGCTATTTTTTAAATATATATAAATTAATAAATAATTTTTTAAATAGGTTTTTATACAAAAACTTGCTTTTTTATGTAAAATTAACTTCTACTAACATGTCTAAAAAAATATATATTTTCCTGTTTATTAATGTTT
This sequence comes from Garra rufa, assembly GCF_049309525.1. Taxonomy (NCBI): domain Eukaryota; kingdom Metazoa; phylum Chordata; class Actinopteri; order Cypriniformes; family Cyprinidae; genus Garra; species Garra rufa. Next base: position 2,077,908 of record NC_133361.1, read on the forward strand.
TTACTCGTCATTTGAGCCGTTTTCGTAGGATTTATGCTATTTTTTAATATATATAAATTAATAAATAATTTTTTTAATAGGTTTTTATACAAAAACTTGCTTTTTTTATGTAAAATTAACTTCTACTAACATGTCTAAAAAAATATATATTTTCCTGTTTATTAATGTTTTTACTCGTCATTTGAGCCGTTTTCGTAGGATTTATGCTATTTTTTAAATATATATAAATTAATAAATAATTTTTTAAATAGGTTTTTATACAAAAACTTGCTTTTTTTATGTAAAATTAACTTCTACTAACATGTCTAAAAAAATATATATATTTTCCTGTTTATTAATGTTTTTACTCGTCATTTGAGCCGTTTTCGTAGGATTTATGCTATTTTTTAAATATATATAAATTAATAAATATTTTTTTTAATAGGTTTTTATACAAAAACTTGCTTTTTTTATGTAAAATTAACTTCTACTAACATGTCTAAAAAAATATATATATTTTTCTGTTTATTAAAGTTTTCACGCCACATTCGTGGAGTTTTTCTCTTTTCACAAATACATTTCACATTTCAGCCTGAAAGTACTAAAAGGTAGTCAAAAAACGTAAATCTAGGAGCGTTTCTTGTGCTCAAAACAAGTTTGTTAGAGGTGCTCTGTGGATGGGAAAATACAGTCGAAAAAGCAACAGCAACTCTTTAAATATTTTTGAATATTAAAAAAATTAAAAAAAAAATATTTTCCTGTTTATTAATGTTTTTACTCGTCATTTGAGCCGTTTTCGTAGGATTTATGCTATTTTTTAAATATATATAAATTAATAAATAATTTTTAAAATAGGTTTTTATACAAAAACTTGCTTTTTTATGTAAAATTAACTTCTACTAACATGTCTAAAAAAATATATATATTTTCCTGTTTATTAATGTTTTTACTCGTCATTTGAGCCGTTTTCGTAGGATTTATGCTATTTTTTAAATATATATAAATTAATAAATATTTTTTTAAATAGGTTTTTATACAAAAACTTGCTTTTTTATGTAAAATTAACTTCTACTAACATGTCTAAAAAAATATATATTTTCCTGTTTATTAATGTTTTTACTCGTCATTTGAGCCGTTTTCGTAGGATTTATGCTATTTTTTAAATATATATAAATTAATAAATAATTTTTTTAATAGGTTTTTATACAAAAACTTGCTTTTTTATGTAAAATTAACTTCTACTAACATGTCTAAAAAAATATATATTTTCCTGTTTATTAATGTTTTTACTCGTCATTTGAGCCGTTTTCGTAGGATTTATGCTATTTTTTAAATATATACAAATTAATAAATAATTTTTTAATAGGTTTTTATACAAAAACTTGCTTTTTTATGTAAAATTAACTTCTACTAACATGTCTAAAAAAAAATATATATTTTTCTGTTTATTAATGTTTTTACTCGTCATTTGAGCCGTTTTCGTAGGATTTATGCTATTTTTTAAATATATATAAATTAATAAATAATTTTTAAAATAGGTTTTTATACAAAAACTTGCTTTTTTATGTAAAATTAACTTCTACTAACATGTCTAAAAAAATATATATTTTCCTGTTTATTAATGTTTTTACTCGTCATTTGAGCCGTTTTCGTAGGATTTATGCTATTTTTTAAATATATATAAATTAAAAAATAATTTTTTTAATAGGTTTTTATACAAAAACTTGCTTTTTTATGTAAAATTAACTTCTACTAACATGTCTAAAAAAATATATATTTTCCTGTTTATTAATGTTTTTACTCGTCATTTGAGCCGTTTTCGTAGGATTTATGCTATTTTTTAAATATATATAAATTAATAAATAATTTTTTAAATAGGTTTTTATACAAAAACTTGCCTTTTTCATGTAAAATTAACTTCTACTAACATGTCTAAAAAAATATATATATTTTTCTGTTTATTAAAGTTTTCACGCCACATTCGTGGAGTTTTTCTCTTTTCACAAATACATTTCACATTTCAGCCTGAAAGTACTAAAAGGTAGTCAAAAAACGTAAATCTAGGAGCGTTTCTTGTGCTCAAAACAAGTTTGTTAGAGGTGCTCTGTGGATGGGAAAATACAGTCGAAAAAGCAACAGGAACTCTTTAAATATTTTTGAATATTACAAAAATAAAAAAAAAATATTTTCCTGTTTATTAATGTTTTTACTCGTCATTTGAGCCGTTTTCGTAGGATTTATGCTATTTTTTAAATATATATAAATTAATAAATATTTTTTTAAATAGGTTTTTATACAAAAACTTGCTTTTTTTATGTAAAATTAACTTCTACTAACATGTCTAAAAAAATATATATTTTCCTGTTTATTAATGTTTTTACTCGTCATTTGAGCCGTTTTCGTAGGATTTATGCTATTTTTTAAATATATATAAATTAATAAATATTTTTTTAAATAGGTTTTTATACAAAAACTTGCTTTTTTTATGTAAAATTAACTTCTACTAACATGTCTAAAAATATATATATTTTTCTGTTTATTAAAGTTTTTACTCGTCATTTGAGCCGTTTTCGTAGGATTTATGCTATTTTTTAAATATATATAAATTAATAAATAATTTTTTAATAGGTTTTTATACAAAAACTTGCTTTTTTATGTAAAATTAACTTCTACTAACATGTCTAAAAAAAAATATATATTTTTCTGTTTATTAAAGTTTTCACGCCACATTCGTGGAGTTTTTCTCTTTTCACAAATACATTTCACATTTCAGCCTGAAAGTACTAAAAGGTAGTCAAAAAACGTAAATCTAGGAGCGTTTCTTGTGCTCAAAACAAGTTTGTTAGAGGTGCTCTGTGGATGGGAAAATACAGTCGAAAAAGCAACAGGAACTCTTTAAATATTTTTGAATATTAAAAAAATTAAAAAAAAAATATTTTCCTGTTTATTAATGTTTTTACTCGTCATTTGAGCCGTTTTCGTAGGATTTATGCTATTTTTTAAATATATATAAATTAATAAATATTTTTTTAAATAGGTTTTTATACAAAAACTTGCTTTTTTTATGTAAAATTAACTTCTACTAACATGTCTAAAAATATATATATTTTTCTGTTTATTAAAGTTTTTACTCGTCATTTGAGCCGTTTTCGTAGGATTTATGCTATTTTTTAAATATATATAAATTAATAAATATTTTTTTAAATAGGTTTTTATACAAAAACTTGCTTTTTTTATGTAAAATTAACTTCTACTAACATGTCTAAAAATATATATATTTTTCTGTTTATTAAAGTTTTTACTCGTCATTTGAGCCGTTTTCGTAGGATTTATGCTATTTTTTAAATATATATAAATTAATAAATATTTTTTTAAATAGGTTTTTATACAAAAACTTGCTTTTTTTATGTAAAATTAACTTCTACTAACATGTCTAAAAATATATATATTTTCCTGTTTATTAATGTTTTTACTCGTCATTTGAGCCGTTTTCGTAGGATTTATGCTATTTTTTAAATATATATAAATTAATAAATATTTTTTTAAATAGGTTTTTATACAAAAACTTGCTTTTTTTATGTAAAATTAACTTCTACTAACATGTCTAAAAAAATATATATATTTTTCTGTTTATTAAAGTTTTCACGCCACATTCGTGGAGTTTTTCTCTTTTCACAAATACATTTCACATTTCAGCCTGAAAGTACTAAAAGGTAGTCAAAAAACGTAAATCTAGGAGCGTTTCTTGTGCTCAAAACAAGTTTGTTAGAGGTGCTCTGTGGATGGGAAAATACAGTCGAAAAAGCAACAGGAACTCTTTAAATATTTTTGAATATTAAAAAAATTAAAAAAAAAATATTTTCCTGTTTATTAATGTTTTTACTCGTCATTTGAGCCGTTTTCGTAGGATTTATGCTATTTTTTAAATATATATAAATTAATAAATATTTTTTTAAATAGGTTTTTATACAAAAACTTGCTTTTTTTATGTAAAATTAACTTCTACTAACATGTCTAAAAATATATATATTTTTCTGTTTATTAAAGTTTTTACTCGTCATTTGAGCCGTTTTCGTAGGATTTATGCTATTTTTTAAATATATATAAATTAATAAATATTTTTTTAAATAGGTTTTTATACAAAAACTTGCTTTTTTTATGTAAAATTAACTTCTACTAACATGTCTAAAAATATATATATTTTCCTGTTTATTAATGTTTTTACTCGTCATTTGAGCCGTTTTCGTAGGATTTATGCTATTTTTTAAATATATATAAATTAATAAATATTTTTTTAAATAGGTTTTTATACAAAAACTTGCTTTTTTTATGTAAAATTAACTTCTACTAACATGTCTAAAAAAAAATATATATTTTTCTGTTTATTAAAGTTTTCACGCCACATTCGTGGAGTTTTTCTCTTTTCACAAATACATTTCACATTTCAGCCTGAAAGTACTAAAAGGTAGTCAAAAAACGTAAATCTAGGAGCGTTTCTTGTGCTCAAAACAAGTTTGTTAGAGGTGCTCTGTGGATGGGAAAATACAGTCGAAAAAGCAACAGGAACTCTTTAAATATTTTTGAATATTAAAAAAATTAAAAAAAAAATATTTTCCTGTTTATTAATGTTTTTACTCGTCATTTGAGCCGTTTTCGTAGGATTTATGCTATTTTTTAAATATATATAAATTAATAAATATTTTTTTAAATAGGTTTTTATACAAAAACTTGCTTTTTTTATGTAAAATTAACTTCTACTAACATGTCTAAAAAAATATATATTTTCCTGTTTATTAATGTTTTTACTCGTCATTTGAGCCGTTTTCGTAGGATTTATGCTATTTTTTAAATATATATAAATTAATAAATAATTTTTTTAATAGGTTTTTATACAAAAACTTGCTTTTTTTATGTAAAATTAACTTCTACTAGCATGTCTAAAAAAATATATATATTTTCCTGTTTATTAATGTTTTTACTCGTCATTTGAGCCGTTTTCGTAGGATTTATGCTATTTTTTAAATATATATAAATTAATAAATAATTTTTTTAATAGGTTTTTATACAAAAACTTGCTTTTTTATGTAAAATTAACTTCTACTAACATGTCTAAAAAAATATATATATATTTTTCTGTTTATTAATGTTTTTACTCGTCATTTGAGCCGTTTTCGTAGGATTTATGCTATTTTTTAAATATATATAAATTAATAAATATTTTTTTAAATAGGTTTTTATACAAAAACTTGCTTTTTTTATGTAAAATTAACTTCTACTAACATGTCTAAAAAAATATATATATATTTTTCTGTTTATTAATGTTTTTACTCGTCATTTGAGCCGTTTTCGTAGGATTTATGCTATTTTTTAAATATATATAAATTAATAAATAATTTTTTAAATAGGTTTTTATACAAAAACTTGCTTTTTTTTATGTAAAATTAACTTCTACTAACATGTCTAAAAAAAATATATATATTTTTCTGTTTATTAATGTTTTTACTCGTCATTTGAGCCGTTTTCGTAGGATTTATGCTATTTTTTAAATATATATAAATTAATAAATAATTTTTTAAATAGGTTTTTATACAAAAACTTGCTTTTTTTATGTAAAATTTACTTCTACTAACATGTCTAAAAAAATATATATTTTCCTGTTTATTAATGTTTTTACTCGTCATGTGAGCCGTTTTCGTAGGATTTATGCTATTTTTTAAATATATATAAATTAATAAATATTTTTTTTAATAGGTTTTTATACAAAAACTTGCTTTTTTATGTAAAATTAACTTCTACTAACATGTCTAAAAAATATATATTTTCCTGTTTATTAATGTTTTTACTCGTCATTTGAGCCGTTTTCGTAGGATTTATGCTATTTTTTAAATATATCTAAATTAATAAATATTTTTTAAATAGGTTTTTATACAAAAACTTGCTTTTTTTATGTAAAATTAACTTCTACTAACATGTCTAAAAAATATATATTTTCCTGTTTATTAATGTTTTTACTCGTCATTTGAGCCGTTTTCGTAGGATTTATGCTATTTTTTAATATATATAAATTAATAAATAATTTTTTAAATAGGTTTTTATACAAAAACTTGCTTTTTTTATGTAAAATTAACTTCTACTAACATGTCTAAAAAAAAATATATATTTTCCTGTTTATTAATGTTTTTACTCGTCATTTGAGCCGTTTTCGTAGGATTTATGCTATTTTTTAAATATATATAAATTAATAAAAAATATATATTTTCCTGTTTATTAATGTTTTTACTCGTCATTTGAGCCGTTTTCGTAGGATTTATGCTATTTTTTAAATATATATAAATTAATAAATAATTTATTTAATAGGTTTTTATACAAAAACTTGCTTTTTTATGTAAAATTAACTTCTACTAACATGTCTAAAAATATATATATTTTTCTGTTTATTAATGTTTTTACTCGTCATTTGAGCCGTTTTCGTAGGATTTATGCTGTTTTTTAAATATATATAAATTAATAAATATTTTTTTTAATAGGTTTTTATACAAAAACTTGCTTTTTTTATGTAAAATTAACTTCTACTAACATGTCTAAAAAAATATATATATATTTTCCTGTTTATTAATGTTTTTACTCGTGATTTGAGCCGTTTTCGTAGGATTTATGCTATTTTTTAAATATATATAAATTAATAAATATTTTTTTAAATAGGTTTTTATACAAAAACTTGCTTTTTTATGTAAAATTAACTTCTACTAACATGTCTAAAAAAAATATATATATTTTTCTGTTTATTAATGTTTTTACTCGTGATTTGAGCCATTTTCGTAGGATTTATGCTATTTTTTAAATATATATAAATTAATAAATAATTTTTTAAATAGGTTTTTATACAAAAACTTGCTTTTTTATGTAAAATTAACTTCTACTAACATGTCTAAAAAAAATATATATTTTTCTGTTTATTAAAGTTTTCACGCCACATTCGTGGAGTTTTTCTCTTTTCACAAATACATTTCACATTTCAGCCTGAAAGTACTAAAAGGTAGTCAAAAAACGTAAATCTAGGAGCGTTTCTTGTGCTCAAAACAAGTTTGTTAGAGGTGCTCTGTGGATGGGAAAATACAGTCGAAAAAGCAACAGGAACTCTTTAAATATTTTTGAATATTAAAAAAATTAAAAAAAAATATTTTCCTGTTTATTAATGTTTTTACTCGTCATTTGAGCCGTTTTCGTAGGATTTATGCTATTTTTTAAATATATATAAATTAATAAATATTTTTTTAATAGGTTTTTATACAAAAACTTGCTTTTTTAATGTAAAATTAACTTCTACTAACATGTCTAAAAAAATATATATATTTTCCTGTTTATTAATGTTTTTACTCGTCATTTGAGCCGTTTTCGTAGGATTTATGCTATTTTTTAAATATATATAAATTAATAAATAATTTTTTTAATAGGTTTTTATACAAAAACTTGCTTTTTTATGTAAACTTAACTTCTACTAACATGTCTAAAAAAAATATATATTTTCCTGTTTATTAATGTTTTTACTCGTCATTTGAGCCGTTTTCGTAGGATTTATGCTATTTTTTAAATATATATAAATTAATAAATAATTTTTTAAATAGGTTTTTATACAAAAACTTGCTTTTTTATGTAAAATTAACTTCTACTAACATGTCTAAAAAAATATATATATATTTTTCTGTTTATTAATGTTTTTACTCGTGATTTGAGCCATTTTCGTAGGATTTATGCTATTTTTTAAATATATATAAATTAATAAATAATTTTTTAAATAGGTTTTTATACAAAAACTTGCTTTTTTATGTAAAATTAACTTCTACTAACATGTCTAAAAAAAATATATATTTTCCTGTTTATTAATGTTTTTACTCGTCATTTGAGCCGTTTTCGTAGGATTTATGCTATTTTTTAAATATATCTAAATTAATAAATATTTTTTTTAATAGGTTTTTATACAAAAACTTGCTTTTTTTATGTAAAATTAACTTCTACTAACATGTCTAAAAAAATATATATATATTTTCCTGTTTATTAATGTTTTTACTCGTCATTTGAGCCGTTTTCGTAGGATTTATGCTATTTTTTAAATATATATAAATTAATAAATATTTTTTTTAATAGGTTTTTATACAAAAACTTGCTTTTTTTATGTAAAATTAACTTCTACTAACATGTCTAAAAAAAAAATATATATTTTTCTGTTTATTAAAGTTTTCACGCCACATTCGTGGAGTTTTTCTCTTTTCACAAATACATCTCACATTTCAGCCTGAAAGTACTAAAAGGTAGTCAAAAAACGTAAATCTAGGAGCGTTTCTTGTGCTCAAAACAAGTTTGTTAGAGGTGCTCTGTGGATGGGAAAATACAGTCGAAAAAGCAACAGGAACTCTTTAAATATTTTTGAATATTACAAAAAATGTAAAAAAAATATTTTCCTGTTTATTAATGTTTTTACTCGTCATTTGAGCCGTTTTCGTAGGATTTATGCTATTTTTTAAATATATATAAATTAATAAATAATTTTTTAATAGGTTTTTATACAAAAACTTGCTTTTTTATGTAAAATTAACTTCTACTAACATGTCTAAAAAAAATATATATATTTTTCTGTTTATTAATGTTTTTACTCGTCATTTGAGCCGTTTTCGTAGGATTTATACTATTTTTTAAATATATATAAATTAATAAATATTTTTTTTAATAGGTTTTTATACAAAAACTTGCTTTTTTTATGTAAAATTAACTTCTACTAAAAATATATATATTTTCCTGTTTATTAATGTTTTTACTCGTCATTTGAGCCGTTTTCGTAGGATTTATGCTATTTTTTAAATATATATAAATTAATAAATAATTTTTTAAATAGGTTTTTATACAAAAACTTGCTTTTTTATGTAAAATTAACTTCTACTAACATGTCTAAAAAAATATATATTTTCCTGTTTATTAATGTTTTTACTCGTCATTTGAGCCGTTTTCGTAGGATTTATGCTATTTTTTAAATATATATAAATGAATAAATAATTTTTTAAATAGGTTTTTATACAAAAACTTGCTTTTTTTATTTAAAATTAACTTCTACTAACATGTCTAAAAAATATATATTTTCCTGTTTATTAATGTTTTTACTCGTCATTTGAGCCGTTTTCGTAGGATTTATGCTATTTTTTAAATATATCTAAATTAATAAATAATTTTTTAAATAGGTTTTTATACAAAAACTTGCTTTTTTTATGTAAAATTAACTTCTACTAACATGTCTAAAAAAAATATATATATTTTTCTGTTTATTAATGTTTTTACTCGTCATTTGAGCCGTTTTCGTAGGATTTATACTATTTTTTAAATATATATAAATTAATAAATATTTTTTTTAATAGGTTTTTATACAAAAACTTGCTTTTTTTATGTAAAATTAACTTCTACTAAAAATATATATATTTTCCTGTTTATTAATGTTTTTACTCGTCATTTGAGCCGTTTTCGTAGGATTTATGCTATTTTTTAAATATATATAAATTAATAAATAATTTTTTAAATAGGTTTTTATACAAAAACTTGCTTTTTTATGTAAAATTAACTTCTACTAACATGTCTAAAAAAATATATATTTTCCTGTTTATTAATGTTTTTACTCGTCATTTGAGCCGTTTTCGTAGGATTTATGCTATTTTTTAAATATATATAAATGAATAAATAATTTTTTAAATAGGTTTTTATACAAAAACTTGCTTTTTTTATTTAAAATTAACTTCTACTAACATGTCTAAAAAATATATATTTTCCTGTTTATTAATGTTTTTACTCGTCATTTGAGCCGTTTTCGTAGGATTTATGCTATTTTTTAAATATATCTAAATTAATAAATAATTTTTTAAATAGGTTTTTATACAAAAACTTGCTTTTTTTATGTAAAATTAACTTCTACTAACATGTCTAAAAAAAATATATATATTTTTCTGTTTATTAATGTTTTTACTCGTCATTTGAGCCGTTTTCGTAGGATTTATACTATTTTTTAAATATATATAAATTAATAAATATTTTTTTTAATAGGTTTTTATACAAAAACTTGCTTTTTTTATGTAAAATTAACTTCTACTAAAAATATATATATTTTCCTGTTTATTAATGTTTTTACTCGTCATTTGAGCCGTTTTCGTAGGATTTATGCTATTTTTTAAATATATATAAATTAATAAAAAAAATATTTATTTCTGTTTATTAATGTTTTTACTCGTCATTTGAGCCGTTTTCGTAGGATTTATGCTATTTTTTAAATATATCTAAATTAATAAATAATTTTTTTAATAGGTTTTTATACAAAAACTTGCTTTTTTTATGTAAAATTAACTTCTACTAACATGTCTAAAAAAAATATATATATTTTTCTGTTTATTAATGTTTTTACTCGTCATTTGAGCCGTTTTCGTAGGATTTATACTATTTTTTAAATATATATAAATTAATAAATATTTTTTTTAATAGGTTTTTATACAAAAACTTGCTTTTTTATGTAAAATTAACTTCTACTAACATGTCTAAAAATATATATATTTTCCTGTTTATTAATGTTTTTACTCGTCATTTGAGCCGTTTTCGTAGGATTTATGCTATTTTTTAAATATATATAAATTAATAAAAAAAATATTTATTTCTGTTTATTAATGTTTTTACTCGTCATTTGAGCCGTTTTCGTAGGATTTATGCTATTTTTTAAATATATATAAATGAATAAATAATTTTTTAAATAGGTTTTTATACAAAAACTTGCTTTTTTTATTTAAAATTAACTTCTACTAACATGTCTAAAAAATATATATTTTCCTGTTTATTAATGTTTTTACTCGTCATTTGAGCCGTTTTCGTAGGATTTATGCTATTTTTTAAATATATCTAAATTAATAAATAATTTTTTAAATAGGTTTTTATACAAAAACTTGCTTTTTTTATGTAAAATTAACTTCTACTAACATGTCTAAAAAAAATATATATATTTTTCTGTTTATTAATGTTTTTACTCGTCATTTGAGCCGTTTTCGTAGGATTTATACTATTTTTTAAATATATATAAATTAATAAATATTTTTTTTAATAGGTTTTTATACAAAAACTTGCTTTTTTTATGTAAAATTAACTTCTACTAAAAATATATATATTTTCCTGTTTATTAATGTTTTTACTCGTCATTTGAGCCGTTTTCGTAGGATTTATGCTATTTTTTAAATATATATAAATTAATAAATAATTTTTTAAATAGGTTTTTATACAAAAACTTGCTTTTTTATGTAAAATTAACTTCTACTAACATGTCTAAAAATAATATATATTTTCCTGTTTATTAATGTTTTTACTCGTCATTTGAGCCGTTTTCGTAGGATTTATACTATTTTTTAAATATATATAAATGAATAAATAATTTTTTAAATAGGTTTTTATACAAAAACTTGCTTTTTTTATTTAAAATTAACTTCTACTAACATGTCTAAAAAATATATATTTTCCTGTTTATTAATGTTTTTACTCGTCATTTGAGCCGTTTTCGTAGGATTTATGCTATTTTTTAAATATATCTAAATTAATAAATAATTTTTTAAATAGGTTTTTATACAAAAACTTGCTTTTTTTATGTAAAATTAACTTCTACTAACATGTCTAAAAAAATATATATATTTTTCTGTTTATTAATGTTTTTACTCGTCATTTGAGCCGTTTTCGTAGGATTTATACTATTTTTTAAATATATATAAATTAATAAATATTTTTTTTAATAGGTTTTTATACAAAAACTTGCTTTTTTTATGTAAAATTAACTTCTACTAAAAATATATATATTTTCCTGTTTATTAATGTTTTTACTCGTCATTTGAGCCGTTTTCGTAGGATTTATGCTATTTTTTAAATATATATAAATTAATAAATAATTTTTTAAATAGGTTTTTATACAAAAACTTGCTTTTTTATGTAAAATTAACTTCTACTAACATGTCTAAAAAAATATATATTTTCCTGTTTATTAATGTTTTTACTCGTCATTTGAGCCGTTTTCGTAGGATTTATGCTATTTTTTAAATATATATAAATGAATAAATAATTTTTTAAATAGGTTTTTATACAAAAACTTGCTTTTTTTATGTAAAATTAACTTCTACTAACATGTCTAAAAATATATATATTTTTCTGTTTATTAAAGTTTTTACTCGTCATTTGAGCCGTTTTCGTAGGATTTATGCTATTTTTTAAATATATATAAATTAATAAATATTTTTTTAAATAGGTTTTTATACAAAAACTTGCTTTTTTTATGTAAAATTAACTTCTACTAACATGTCTAAAAATATATATATTTTCCTGTTTATTAATGTTTTTACTCGTCATTTGAGCCGTTTTCGTAGGATTTATGCTATTTTTTAAATATATATAAATTAATAAATATTTTTTTAAATAGGTTTTTATACAAAAACTTGCTTTTTTTATGTAAAATTAACTTCTACTAACATGTCTAAAAAAATATATATATTTTTCTGTTTATTAAAGTTTTCACGCCACATTCGTGGAGTTTTTCTCTTTTCACAAATACATTTCACATTTCAGCCTGAAAGTACTAAAAGGTAGTCAAAAAACGTAAATCTAGGAGCGTTTCTTGTGCTCAAAACAAGTTTGTTAGAGGTGCTCTGTGGATGGGAAAATACAGTCGAAAAAGCAACAGGAACTCTTTAAATATTTTTGAATATTAAAAAAATTAAAAAAAAAATATTTTCCTGTTTATTAATGTTTTTACTCGTCATTTGAGCCGTTTTCGTAGGATTTATGCTATTTTTTAAATATATATAAATTAATAAATATTTTTTTAAATAGGTTTTTATACAAAAACTTGCTTTTTTTATGTAAAATTAACTTCTACTAACATGTCTAAAAATATATATATTTTTCTGTTTATTAAAGTTTTTACTCGTCATTTGAGCCGTTTTCGTAGGATTTATGCTATTTTTTAAATATATATAAATGAATAAATAATTTTTTAAATAGGTTTTTATACAAAAACTTGCTTTTTTTATGTAAAATTAACTTCTACTAACATGTCTAAAAAAAAATATATATTTTTCTGTTTATTAAAGTTTTCACGCCACATTCGTGGAGTTTTTCTCTTTTCACAAATACATTTCACATTTCAGCCTGAAAGTACTAAAAGGTAGTCAAAAAACGTAAATCTAGGAGCGTTTCTTGTGCTCAAAACAAGTTTGTTAGAGGTGCTCTGTGGATGGGAAAATACAGTCGAAAAAGCAACAGGAACTCTTTAAATATTTTTGAATATTAAAAAAATTAAAAAAAAAATATTTTCCTGTTTATTAATGTTTTTACTCGTCATTTGAGCCGTTTTCGTAGGATTTATGCTATTTTTTAAATATATATAAATTAATAAATATTTTTTTAAATAGGTTTTTATACAAAAACTTGCTTTTTTTATGTAAAATTAACTTCTACTAACATGTCTAAAAAAATATATATTTTCCTGTTTATTAATGTTTTTACTCGTCATTTGAGCCGTTTTCGTAGGATTTATGCTATTTTTTAAATATATATAAATTAATAAATAATTTTTTTAATAGGTTTTTATACAAAAACTTGCTTTTTTTATGTAAAATTAACTTCTACTAGCATGTCTAAAAAAATATATATATTTTCCTGTTTATTAATGTTTTTACTCGTCATTTGAGCCGTTTTCGTAGGATTTATGCTATTTTTTAAATATATATAAATTAATAAATAATTTTTTTAATAGGTTTTTATACAAAAACTTGCTTTTTTATGTAAAATTAACTTCTACTAACATGTCTAAAAAAATATATATATATTTTTCTGTTTATTAATGTTTTTACTCGTCATTTGAGCCGTTTTCGTAGGATTTATGCTATTTTTTAAATATATATAAATTAATAAATATTTTTTTAAATAGGTTTTTATACAAAAACTTGCTTTTTTTATGTAAAATTAACTTCTACTAACATGTCTAAAAAAATATATATATATTTTTCTGTTTATTAATGTTTTTACTCGTCATTTGAGCCGTTTTCGTAGGATTTATGCTATTTTTTAAATATATATAAATTAATAAATAATTTTTTAAATAGGTTTTTATACAAAAACTTGCTTTTTTTTATGTAAAATTAACTTCTACTAACATGTCTAAAAAAAAATATATATATTTTTCTGTTTATTAATGTTTTTACTCGTCATTTGAGCCGTTTTCGTAGGATTTATGCTATTTTTTAAATATATATAAATTAATAAATAATTTTTTAAATAGGTTTTTATACAAAAACTTGCTTTTTTTATGTAAAATTTACTTCTACTAACATGTCTAAAAAAATATATATTTTCCTGTTTATTAATGTTTTTACTCGTCATGTGAGCCGTTTTCGTAGGATTTATGCTATTTTTTAAATATATATAAATTAATAAATATTTTTTTTAATAGGTTTTTATACAAAAACTTGCTTTTTTATGTAAAATTAACTTCTACTAACATGTCTAAAAAATATATATTTTCCTGTTTATTAATGTTTTTACTCGTCATTTGAGCCGTTTTCGTAGGATTTATGCTATTTTTTAAATATATCTAAATTAATAAATATTTTTTAAATAGGTTTTTATACAAAAACTTGCTTTTTTTATGTAAAATTAACTTCTACTAACATGTCTAAAAAATATATATTTTCCTGTTTATTAATGTTTTTACTCGTCATTTGAGCCGTTTTCGTAGGATTTATGCTATTTTTTAATATATATAAATTAATAAATAATTTTTTAAATAGGTTTTTATACAAAAACTTGCTTTTTTTATGTAAAATTAACTTCTACTAACATGTCTAAAAAAAAATATATATTTTCCTGTTTATTAATGTTTTTACTCGTCATTTGAGCCGTTTTCGTAGGATTTATGCTATTTTTTAAATATATATAAATTAATAAAAAATATATATTTTCCTGTTTATTAATGTTTTTACTCGTCATTTGAGCCGTTTTCGTAGGATTTATGCTATTTTTTAAATATATATAAATTAATAAATAATTTATTTAATAGGTTTTTATACAAAAACTTGCTTTTTTATGTAAAATTAACTTCTACTAACATGTCTAAAAAAATATATATATATTTTTCTGTTTATTAATGTTTTTACTCGTGATTTGAGCCATTTTCGTAGGATTTATGCTATTTTTTAAATATATATAAATTAATAAATAATTTTTTAAATAGGTTTTTATACAAAAACTTGCTTTTTTATGTAAAATTAACTTCTACTAACATGTCTAAAAAAAATATATATTTTTCTGTTTATTAAAGTTTTCACGCCACATTCGTGGAGTTTTTCTCTTTTCACAAATACATTTCACATTTCAGCCTGAAAGTACTAAAAGGTAGTCAAAAAACGTAAATCTAGGAGCGTTTCTTGTGCTCAAAACAAGTTTGTTAGAGGTGCTCTGTGGATGGGAAAATACAGTCGAAAAAGCAACAGGAACTCTTTAAATATTTTTGAATATTAAAAAAATTAAAAAAAAATATTTTCCTGTTTATTAATGTTTTTACTCGTCATTTGAGCCGTTTTCGTAGGATTTATGCTATTTTTTAAATATATATAAATTAATAAATATTTTTTTAATAGGTTTTTATACAAAAACTTGCTTTTTTAATGTAAAATTAACTTCTACTAACATGTCTAAAAAAATATATATATTTTCCTGTTTATTAATGTTTTTACTCGTCATTTGAGCCGTTTTCGTAGGATTTATGCTATTTTTTAAATATATATAAATTAATAAATAATTTTTTTAATAGGTTTTTATACAAAAACTTGCTTTTTTATGTAAACTTAACTTCTACTAACATGTCTAAAAAAAATATATATTTTCCTGTTTATTAATGTTTTTACTCGTCATTTGAGCCGTTTTCGTAGGATTTATGCTATTTTTTAAATATATATAAATTAATAAATAATTTTTTAAATAGGTTTTTATACAAAAACTTGCTTTTTTATGTAAAATTAACTTCTACTAACATGTCTAAAAAAATATATATATATTTTTCTGTTTATTAATGTTTTTACTCGTGATTTGAGCCATTTTCGTAGGATTTATGCTATTTTTTAAATATATATAAATTAATAAATAATTTTTTAAATAGGTTTTTATACAAAAACTTGCTTTTTTATGTAAAATTAACTTCTACTAACATGTCTAAAAAAAATATATATTTTCCTGTTTATTAATGTTTTTACTCGTCATTTGAGCCGTTTTCGTAGGATTTATGCTATTTTTTAAATATATCTAAATTAATAAATATTTTTTTTAATAGGTTTTTATACAAAAACTTGCTTTTTTTATGTAAAATTAACTTCTACTAACATGTCTAAAAAAATATATATATATTTTCCTGTTTATTAATGTTTTTACTCGTCATTTGAGCCGTTTTCGTAGGATTTATGCTATTTTTTAAATATATATAAATTAATAAATATTTTTTTTAATAGGTTTTTATACAAAAACTTGCTTTTTTTATGTAAAATTAACTTCTACTAACATGTCTAAAAAAATATATATATTTTTCTGTTTATTAAAGTTTTCACGCCACATTCGTGGAGTTTTTCTCTTTTCACAAATACATTTCACATTTCAGCCTGAAAGTACTAAAAGGTAGTCAAAAAACGTAAATCTAGGAGCGTTTCTTGTGCTCAAAACAAGTTTGTTAGAGGTGCTCTGTGGATGGGAAAATACAGTCGAAAAAGCAACAGGAACTCTTTAAATATTTTTGAATATTACAAAAAATGTAAAAAAAATATTTTCCTGTTTATTAATGTTTTTACTCGTCATTTGAGCCGTTTTCGTAGGATTTATGCTATTTTTTAAATATATATAAATTAATAAATAATTTTTTAATAGGTTTTTATACAAAAACTTGCTTTTTTATGTAAAATTAACTTCTACTAACATGTCTAAAAAAAATATATATATTTTTCTGTTTATTAATGTTTTTACTCGTCATTTGAGCCGTTTTCGTAGGATTTATACTATTTTTTAAATATATATAAATTAATAAATATTTTTTTTAATAGGTTTTTATACAAAAACTTGCTTTTTTTATGTAAAATTAACTTCTACTAAAAATATATATATTTTCCTGTTTATTAATGTTTTTACTCGTCATTTGAGCCGTTTTCGTAGGATTTATGCTATTTTTTAAATATATATAAATTAATAAATAATTTTTTAAATAGGTTTTTATACAAAAACTTGCTTTTTTATGTAAAATTAACTTCTACTAACATGTCTAAAAAAATATATATTTTCCTGTTTATTAATGTTTTTACTCGTCATTTGAGCCGTTTTCGTAGGATTTATGCTATTTTTTAAATATATATAAATGAATAAATAATTTTTTAAATAGGTTTTTATACAAAAACTTGCTTTTTTTATTTAAAATTAACTTCTACTAACATGTCTAAAAAATATATATTTTCCTGTTTATTAATGTTTTTACTCGTCATTTGAGCCGTTTTCGTAGGATTTATGCTATTTTTTAAATATATCTAAATTAATAAATAATTTTTTAAATAGGTTTTTATACAAAAACTTGCTTTTTTTATGTAAAATTAACTTCTACTAACATGTCTAAAAAAAATATATATATTTTTCTGTTTATTAATGTTTTTACTCGTCATTTGAGCCGTTTTCGTAGGATTTATACTATTTTTTAAATATATATAAATTAATAAATATTTTTTTTAATAGGTTTTTATACAAAAACTTGCTTTTTTTATGTAAAATTAACTTCTACTAAAAATATATATATTTTCCTGTTTATTAATGTTTTTACTCGTCATTTGAGCCGTTTTCGTAGGATTTATGCTATTTTTTAAATATATATAAATTAATAAATAATTTTTTAAATAGGTTTTTATACAAAAACTTGCTTTTTTATGTAAAATTAACTTCTACTAACATGTCTAAAAAAATATATATTTTCCTGTTTATTAATGTTTTTACTCGTCATTTGAGCCGTTTTCGTAGGATTTATGCTATTTTTTAAATATATATAAATGAATAAATAATTTTTTAAATAGGTTTTTATACAAAAACTTGCTTTTTTTATTTAAAATTAACTTCTACTAACATGTCTAAAAAATATATATTTTCCTGTTTATTAATGTTTTTACTCGTCATTTGAGCCGTTTTCGTAGGATTTATGCTATTTTTTAAATATATCTAAATTAATAAATAATTTTTTAAATAGGTTTTTATACAAAAACTTGCTTTTTTTATGTAAAATTAACTTCTACTAACATGTCTAAAAAAAATATATATATTTTTCTGTTTATTAATGTTTTTACTCGTCATTTGAGCCGTTTTCGTAGGATTTATACTATTTTTTAAATATATATAAATTAATAAATATTTTTTTAATAGGTTTTTATACAAAAACTTGCTTTTTTTATGTAAAATTAACTTCTACTAAAAATATATATATTTTCCTGTTTATTAATGTTTTTACTCGTCATTTGAGCCGTTTTCGTAGGATTTATGCTATTTTTTAAATATATATAAATTAATAAAAAAAATATTTATTTCTGTTTATTAATGTTTTTACTCGTCATTTGAGCCGTTTTCGTAGGATTTATGCTATTTTTTAAATATATCTAAATTAATAAATAATTTTTTTAATAGGTTTTTATACAAAAACTTGCTTTTTTTATGTAAAATTAACTTCTACTAACATGTCTAAAAAAAATATATATATTTTTCTGTTTATTAATGTTTTTACTCGTCATTTGAGCCGTTTTCGTAGGATTTATACTATTTTTTAAATATATATAAATTAATAAATATTTTTTTTAATAGGTTTTTATACAAAAACTTGCTTTTTTTATGTAAAATTAACTTCTACTAACATGTCTAAAAATATATATATTTTCCTGTTTATTAATGTTTTTACTCGTCATTTGAGCCGTTTTCGTAGGATTTATGCTATTTTTTAAATATATATAAATTAATAAAAAAAATATTTATTTCTGTTTATTAATGTTTTTACTCGTCATTTGAGCCGTTTTCGTAGGATTTATGCTATTTTTTAAATATATATAAATGAATAAATAATTTTTTAAATAGGTTTTTATACAAAAACTTGCTTTTTTTATTTAAAATTAACTTCTACTAACATGTCTAAAAAATATATATTTTCCTGTTTATTAATGTTTTTACTCGTCATTTGAGCCGTTTTCGTAGGATTTATGCTATTTTTTAAATATATCTAAATTAATAAATAATTTTTTAAATAGGTTTTTATACAAAAACTTGCTTTTTTTATGTAAAATTAACTTCTACTAACATGTCTAAAAAAAATATATATATTTTTCTGTTTATTAATGTTTTTACTCGTCATTTGAGCCGTTTTCGTAGGATTTATACTATTTTTTAAATATATATAAATTAATAAATATTTTTTTTAATAGGTTTTTATACAAAAACTTGCTTTTTTTATGTAAAATTAACTTCTACTAAAAATATATATATTTTCCTGTTTATTAATGTTTTTACTCGTCATTTGAGCCGTTTTCGTAGGATTTATGCTATTTTTTAAATATATATAAATTAATAAATAATTTTTTAAATAGGTTTTTATACAAAAACTTGCTTTTTTATGTAAAATTAACTTCTACTAACATGTCTAAAAATAATATATATTTTCCTGTTTATTAATGTTTTTACTCGTCATTTGAGCCGTTTTCGTAGGATTTATACTATTTTTTAAATATATATAAATGAATAAATAATTTTTTAAATAGGTTTTTATACAAAAACTTGCTTTTTTTATTTAAAATTAACTTCTACTAACATGTCTAAAAAATATATATTTTCCTGTTTATTAATGTTTTTACTCGTCATTTGAGCCGTTTTCGTAGGATTTATGCTATTTTTTAAATATATCTAAATTAATAAATAATTTTTTAAATAGGTTTTTATACAAAAACTTGCTTTTTTTATGTAAAATTAACTTCTACTAACATGTCTAAAAAAAATATATATATTTTTCTGTTTATTAATGTTTTTACTCGTCATTTGAGCCGTTTTCGTAGGATTTATACTATTTTTTAAATATATATAAATTAATAAATATTTTTTTTAATAGGTTTTTATACAAAAACTTGCTTTTTTTATGTAAAATTAACTTCTACTAAAAATATATATATTTTCCTGTTTATTAATGTTTTTACTCGTCATTTGAGCCGTTTTCGTAGGATTTATGCTATTTTTTAAATATATATAAATTAATAAATAATTTTTTAAATAGGTTTTTATACAAAAACTTGCTTTTTTATGTAAAATTAACTTCTACTAACATGTCTAAAAAAATATATATTTTCCTGTTTATTAATGTTTTTACTCGTCATTTGAGCCGTTTTCGTAGGATTTATGCTATTTTTTAAATATATATAAATGAATAAATAATTTTTTAAATAGGTTTTTATACAAAAACTTGCTTTTTTTATTTAAAATTAACTTCTACTAACATGTCTAAAAAATATATATTTTCCTGTTTATTAATGTTTTTACTCGTCATTTGAGCCGTTTTCGTAGGATTTATGCTATTTTTTAAATATATATAAATTAATAAATAATTTTTTAAATAGGTTTTTATACAAAAACTTGCTTTTTTATGTAAAATTAACTTCTACTAACATGTCTAAAAAAAATATATATTTTCCTGTTTATTAATGTTTTTACTCGTCATTTGAGCCGTTTTCGTAGGATTTATGCTATTTTTTAAATATATCTAAATTAATAAATATTTTTTTTAATAGGTTTTTATACAAAAACTTGCTTTTTTTATGTAAAATTAACTTCTACTAACATGTCTAAAAATATATATATATATTTTCCTGTTTATTAATGTTTTTACTCGTCATTTGAGCCGTTTTCGTAGGATTTATGCTATTTTTTAAATATATATAAATTAATAAATATTTTTTTTAATAGGTTTTTATACAAAAACTTGCTTTTTTTATGTAAAATTAACTTCTACTAACATGTCTAAAAAAATATATATATTTTTCTGTTTATTAAAGTTTTCACGCCACATTCGTGGAGTTTTTCTCTTTTCACAAATACATTTCACATTTCAGCCTGAAAGTACTAAAAGGTAGTCAAAAAACGTAAATCTAGGAGCGTTTCTTGTGCTCAAAACAAGTTTGTTAGAGGTGCTCTGTGGATGGGAAAATACAGTCGAAAAAGCAACAGGAACTCTTTAAATATTTTTGAATATTACAAAAAATGTAAAAAAAATATTTTCCTGTTTATTAATGTTTTTACTCGTCATTTGAGCCGTTTTCGTAGGATTTATGCTATTTTTTAAATATATATAAATTAATAAATAATTTTTTAATAGGTTTTTATACAAAAACTTGCTTTTTTATGTAAAATTAACTTCTACTAACATGTCTAAAAAAAATATATATATTTTTCTGTTTATTAATGTTTTTACTCGTCATTTGAGCCGTTTTCGTAGGATTTATACTATTTTTTAAATATATATAAATTAATAAATATTTTTTTTAATAGGTTTTTATACAAAAACTTGCTTTTTTTATGTAAAATTAACTTCTACTAAAAATATATATATTTTCCTGTTTATTAATGTTTTTACTCGTCATTTGAGCCGTTTTCGTAGGATTTATGCTATTTTTTAAATATATATAAATGAATAAATAATTTTTTAAATAGGTTTTTATACAAAAACTTGCTTTTTTTATTTAAAATTAACTTCTACTAACATGTCTAAAAAATATATATTTTCCTGTTTATTAATGTTTTTACTCGTCATTTGAGCCGTTTTCGTAGGATTTATGCTATTTTTTAAATATATCTAAATTAATAAATAATTTTTTAAATAGGTTTTTATACAAAAACTTGCTTTTTTTATGTAAAATTAACTTCTACTAACATGTCTAAAAAAAATATATATATTTTTCTGTTTATTAATGTTTTTACTCGTCATTTGAGCCGTTTTCGTAGGATTTATACTATTTTTTAAATATATATAAATTAATAAATATTTTTTTTAATAGGTTTTTATACAAAAACTTGCTTTTTTTATGTAAAATTAACTTCTACTAAAAATATATATATTTTCCTGTTTATTAATGTTTTTACTCGTCATTTGAGCCGTTTTCGTAGGATTTATGCTATTTTTTAAATATATATAAATTAATAAATAATTTTTTAAATAGGTTTTTATACAAAAACTTGCTTTTTTATGTAAAATTAACTTCTACTAACATGTCTAAAAAAATATATATTTTCCTGTTTATTAATGTTTTTACTCGTCATTTGAGCCGTTTTCGTAGGATTTATGCTATTTTTTAAATATATATAAATGAATAAATAATTTTTTAAATAGGTTTTTATACAAAAACTTGCTTTTTTTATTTAAAATTAACTTCTACTAACATGTCTAAAAAATATATATTTTCCTGTTTATTAATGTTTTTACTCGTCATTTGAGCCGTTTTCGTAGGATTTATGCTATTTTTTAAATATATCTAAATTAATAAATAATTTTTTAAATAGGTTTTTATACAAAAACTTGCTTTTTTTATGTAAAATTAACTTCTACTAACATGTCTAAAAAAAATATATATATTTTTCTGTTTATTAATGTTTTTACTCGTCATTTGAGCCGTTTTCGTAGGATTTATACTATTTTTTAAATATATATAAATTAATAAATATTTTTTTTAATAGGTTTTTATACAAAAACTTGCTTTTTTTATGTAAAATTAACTTCTACTAAAAATATATATATTTTCCTGTTTATTAATGTTTTTACTCGTCATTTGAGCCGTTTTCGTAGGATTTATGCTATTTTTTAAATATATATAAATTAATAAAAAAAATATTTATTTCTGTTTATTAATGTTTTTACTCGTCATTTGAGCCGTTTTCGTAGGATTTATGCTATTTTTTAAATATATCTAAATTAATAAATAATTTTTTTAATAGGTTTTTATACAAAAACTTGCTTTTTTTATGTAAAATTAACTTCTACTAACATGTCTAAAAAAAATATATATATTTTTCTGTTTATTAATGTTTTTACTCGTCATTTGAGCCGTTTTCGTAGGATTTATACTATTTTTTAAATATATATAAATTAATAAATATTTTTTTTAATAGGTTTTTATACAAAAACTTGCTTTTTTTATGTAAAATTAACTTCTACTAACATGTCTAAAAATATATATATTTTCCTGTTTATTAATGTTTTTACTCGTCATTTGAGCCGTTTTCGTAGGATTTATGCTATTTTTTAAATATATATAAATTAATAAAAAAAATATTTATTTCTGTTTATTAATGTTTTTACTCGTCATTTGAGCCGTTTTCGTAGGATTTATGCTATTTTTTAAATATATATAAATGAATAAATAATTTTTTAAATAGGTTTTTATACAAAAACTTGCTTTTTTTATTTAAAATTAACTTCTACTAACATGTCTAAAAAATATATATTTTCCTGTTTATTAATGTTTTTACTCGTCATTTGAGCCGTTTTCGTAGGATTTATGCTATTTTTTAAATATATCTAAATTAATAAATAATTTTTTAAATAGGTTTTTATACAAAAACTTGCTTTTTTTATGTAAAATTAACTTCTACTAACATGTCTAAAAAAAATATATATATTTTTCTGTTTATTAATGTTTTTACTCGTCATTTGAGCCGTTTTCGTAGGATTTATACTATTTTTTAAATATATATAAATTAATAAATATTTTTTTTAATAGGTTTTTATACAAAAACTTGCTTTTTTTATGTAAAATTAACTTCTACTAAAAATATATATATTTTCCTGTTTATTAATGTTTTTACTCGTCATTTGAGCCGTTTTCGTAGGATTTATGCTATTTTTTAAATATATATAAATTAATAAATAATTTTTTAAATAGGTTTTTATACAAAAACTTGCTTTTTTATGTAAAATTAACTTCTACTAACATGTCTAAAAAAATATATATTTTCCTGTTTATTAATGTTTTTACTCGTCATTTGAGCCGTTTTCGTAGGATTTATGCTATTTTTTAAATATATATAAATGAATAAATAATTTTTTAAATAGGTTTTTATACAAAAACTTGCTTTTTTTATTTAAAATTAACTTCTACTAACATGTCTAAAAAATATATATTTTCCTGTTTATTAATGTTTTTACTCGTCATTTGAGCCGTTTTCGTAGGATTTATGCTATTTTTTAAATATATCTAAATTAATAAATAATTTTTTAAATAGGTTTTTATACAAAAACTTGCTTTTTTTATGTAAAATTAACTTCTACTAACATGTCTAAAAAAAATATATATATTTTTCTGTTTATTAATGTTTTTACTCGTCATTTGAGCCGTTTTCGTAGGATTTATACTATTTTTTAAATATATATAAATTAATAAATATTTTTTTTAATAGGTTTTTATACAAAAACTTGCTTTTTTTATGTAAAATTAACTTCTACTAAAAATATATATATTTTCCTGTTTATTAATGTTTTTACTCGTCATTTGAGCCGTTTTCGTAGGATTTATGCTATTTTTTAAATATATATAAATTAATAAAAAAAATATTTATTTCTGTTTATTAATGTTTTTACTCGTCATTTGAGCCGTTTTCGTAGGATTTATGCTATTTTTTAAATATATCTAAATTAATAAATAATTTTTTTAATAGGTTTTTATACAAAAACTTGCTTTTTTTATGTAAAATTAACTTCTACTAACATGTCTAAAAAAATATATATATTTTTCTGTTTATTAATGTTTTTACTCGTCATTTGAGCCGTTTTCGTAGGATTTATACTATTTTTTAAATATATATAAATTAATAAATATTTTTTTTAATAGGTTTTTATACAAAAACTTGCTTTTTTTATGTAAAATTAACTTCTACTAACATGTCTAAAAATATATATATTTTCCTGTTTATTAATGTTTTTACTCGTCATTTGAGCCGTTTTCGTAGGATTTATGCTATTTTTTAAATATATATAAATTAATAAAAAAAATATTTATTTCTGTTTATTAATGTTTTTACTCGTCATTTGAGCCGTTTTCGTAGGATTTATGCTATTTTTTAAATATATATAAATTAATAAATAATTTTTTAAATAGGTTTTTATACAAAAACTTGCCTTTTTTATGTAAAATTAACTTCTACTAACATGTCTAAAAAATATATATATTTATCTGTTTATTAATGTTTTTACTCGTCATTTGAGCCGTTTTCGTAGGATTTATGCTATTTTTTAAATATATATAAATTAATAAATAATTTTTTAAATAGGTTTTTATACAAAAACTTGCTTTTTTTATGTAAAATTAACTTCTACTAACATGTCTAAAAAAATATATATATTTTTCTGTTTATTAAAGTTTTCACGCCACATTCGTGGAGTTTTTCTCTTTTCACAAATACATTTCACATTTCAGCCTGAAAGTACTAAAAGGTAGTCAAAAAACGTAAATCTAGGAGCGTTTCTTGTGCTCAAAACAAGTTTGTTAGAGGTGCTCTGTGGATGGGAAAATACAGTCGAAAAAGCAACAGGAACTCTTTAAATATTTTTGAATATTAAAAAAATTAAAAAAAAAATATTTTCCTGTTTATTAATGTTTTTACTCGTCATTTGAGCCGTTTTCGTAGGATTTATGCTATTTTTTAAATATATATAAATTAATAAATAATTTTTTAATAGGTTTTTATACAAAAACTTGCTTTTTTATGTAAAATTAACTTCTACTAACATGTCTAAAAAAATATATATATTTTCCTGTTTATTAATGTTTTTACTCGTCATTTGAGCCGTTTTCGTAGGATTTATGCTATTTTTTAAATATATATAAATTAATAAATAATTTTTTAAATAGGTTTTTATACAAAAACTTGCTTTTTTATGTAAAATTAACTTCTACTAACATGTCTAAAAAAATATATATTTTCCTGTTTATTAATGTTTTTACTCGTCATTTGAGCCGTTTTCGTAGGATTTATGCTATTTTTTAAATATATATAAATGAATAAATAATTTTTTAAATAGGTTTTTATACAAAAACTTGCTTTTTTTATTTAAAATTAACTTCTACTAACATGTCTAAAAAATATATATTTTCCTGTTTATTAATGTTTTTACTCGTCATTTGAGCCGTTTTCGTAGGATTTATGCTATTTTTTAAATATATCTAAATTAATAAATAATTTTTTAAATAGGTTTTTATACAAAAACTTGCTTTTTTTATGTAAAATTAACTTCTACTAACATGTCTAAAAAAAATATATATATTTTTCTGTTTATTAATGTTTTTACTCGTCATTTGAGCCGTTTTCGTAGGATTTATACTATTTTTTAAATATATATAAATTAATAAATATTTTTTTTAATAGGTTTTTATACAAAAACTTGCTTTTTTTATGTAAAATTAACTTCTACTAAAAATATATATATTTTCCTGTTTATTAATGTTTTTACTCGTCATTTGAGCCGTTTTCGTAGGATTTATGCTATTTTTTAAATATATATAAATTAATAAAAAAAATATTTATTTCTGTTTATTAATGTTTTTACTCGTCATTTGAGCCGTTTTCGTAGGATTTATGCTATTTTTTAAATATATATAAATGAATAAATAATTTTTTAAATAGGTTTTTATACAAAAACTTGCTTTTTTTATTTAAAATTAACTTCTACTAACATGTCTAAAAAATATATATTTTCCTGTTTATTAATGTTTTTACTCGTCATTTGAGCCGTTTTCGTAGGATTTATGCTATTTTTTAAATATATCTAAATTAATAAATAATTTTTTAAATAGGTTTTTATACAAAAACTTGCTTTTTTTATGTAAAATTAACTTCTACTAACATGTCTAAAAAAAATATATATATTTTTCTGTTTATTAATGTTTTTACTCGTCATTTGAGCCGTTTTCGTAGGATTTATACTATTTTTTAAATATATATAAATTAATAAATATTTTTTTTAATAGGTTTTTATACAAAAACTTGCTTTTTTTATGTAAAATTAACTTCTACTAAAAATATATATATTTTCCTGTTTATTAATGTTTTTACTCGTCATTTGAGCCGTTTTCGTAGGATTTATGCTATTTTTTAAATATATATAAATTAATAAATAATTTTTTAAATAGGTTTTTATACAAAAACTTGCTTTTTTTATGTAAAATTAACTTCTACTAACATGTCTAAAAAAATATATATTTTCCTGTTTATTAATGTTTTTACTCGTCATTTGAGCCGTTTTCGTAGGATTTATGCTATTTTTTAAATATATATAAATTAATAAATATTTTTTTAATAGGTTTTTATACAAAAACTTGCTTTTTTATGTAAAATTAACTTCTACTAACATGTCTAAAAAAAATATATATATTTTTCTGTTTATTAATGTTTTTACTCGTCATTTGAGCCGTTTTCGTAGGATTTATGCTATTTTTTAAATATATCTAAATTAATAAATAATTTTTTAAATAGGTTTTTATACAAAAACTTGCTTTTTTTATGTAAAATTAACTTCTACTAACATGTCTAAAAAATATATATATTTTCCTGTTTATTAATGTTTTTACTCGTCATTTGAGCCGTTTTCGTAGGATTTATGCTATTTTTTAAATATATATAAATTAATAAATAATTTTTTTAATAGGTTTTTATACAAAAACTTGCTTTTTTATGTAAAATTAACTTCTACTAACATGTCTAAAAAAATATATATTTTCCTATTTATTAATGTTTTTACTCGTCATTTGAGCCGTTTTCGTAGGATTTATGCTATTTTTTAAATATATATAAATTAATAAATAATTTTTTTAATAGGTTTTTATACAAAAACTTGCTTTTTTTATGTAAAATTAACTTCTACTAACATGTCTAAAAAAATATATATTTTCCTGTTTATTAATGTTTTTACTCGTCATTTGAGCCGTTTTCGTAGGATTTATGCTATTTTTTAAATATATATAAATTAATAAATAATTTTTTTAATAGGTTTTTATACAAAAACTTGCTTTTTTTATGTAAAATTAACTTCTACTAACATGTCTAAAAAAATATATATTTTCCTGTTTATTAATGTTTTTACTCGTCATTTGAGCCGTTTTCGTAGGATTTATGCTATTTTTTAAATATATATAAATTAATAAATAATTTTTTAAATAGGTTTTTATACAAAAACTTGCTTTTTTTATGTAAAATTAACTTCTACTAACATGTCTAAAAAAATATATATTTTCCTATTTATTAATGTTTTTACTCGTCATTTGAGCCGTTTTCGTAGGATTTATGCTATTTTTTAAATATATATAAATTAATAAATAATTTTTTTAATAGGTTTTTATACAAAAACTTGCTTTTTTATGTAAAATTAACTTCTACTAACATGTCTAAAAAAATATATATTTTCCTATTTATTAATGTTTTTACTCGTCATTTGAGCCGTTTTCGTAGGATTTATGCTATTTTTTAAATATATATAAATTAATAAATAATTTTTTTAATAGGTTTTTATACAAAAACTTGCTTTTTTTATGTAAAATTAACTTCTACTAACATGTCTAAAAAAATATATATTTTCCTGTTTATTAATGTTTTTACTCGTCATTTGAGCCGTTTTCGTAGGATTTATGCTATTTTTTAAATATATCTAAATTAATAAATAATTTTTTAAATAGGTTTTTATACAAAAACTTGCTTTTTTTATGTAAAATTAACTTCTACTAACATGTCTAAAAAAATATATATTTTCCTGTTTATTAATGTTTTTACTCGTCATTTGAGCCATTTTCGTAGGATTTATGCTATTTTTTAAATATATATAAATTAATAAATAATTTTTTAAATAGGTTTTTATACAAAAACTTGCTTTTTTTATGTAAAATTAACTTCTACTAACATGTCTAAAAAAATATATATTTTCCTATTTATTAATGTTTTTACTCGTCATTTGAGCCGTTTTCGTAGGATTTATGCTATTTTTTAAATATATATAAATTAATAAATAATTTTTTTAATAGGTTTTTATACAAAAACTTGCTTTTTTATGTAAAATTAACTTCTACTAACATGTCTAAAAAAATATATATTTTCCTATTTATTAATGTTTTTACTCGTCATTTGAGCCGTTTTCGTAGGATTTATGCTATTTTTTAAATATATATAAATTAATAAATAATTTTTTTAATAGGTTTTTATACAAAAACTTGCTTTTTTATGTAAAATTAACTTCTACTAACATGTCTAAAAAAATATATATTTTCCTATTTATTAATGTTTTTACTCGTCATTTGAGCCGTTTTCGTAGGATTTATGCTATTTTTTAAATATATATAAATTAATAAATAATTTTTTTAATAGGTTTTTATACAAAAACTTGCTTTTTTTATGTAAAATTAACTTCTACTAACATGTCTAAAAAAATATATATTTTCCTGTTTATTAATGTTTTTACTCGTCATTTGAGCCGTTTTCGTAGGATTTATGCTATTTTTTAAATATATATAAATTAATAAATAATTTTTTTAATAGGTTTTTATACAAAAACTTGCTTTTTTTATGTAAAATTAACTTCTACTAACATGTCTAAAAAAATATATATTTTCCTGTTTATTAATGTTTTTACTCGTCATTTGAGCCGTTTTCGTAGGATTTATGCTATTTTTTAAATATATATAAATTAATAAATAATTTTTTTAATAGGTTTTTATACAAAAACTTGCTTTTTTATGTAAAATTAACTTCTACTAACATGTCTAAAAAAATATATATTTTCCTATTTATTAATGTTTTTACTCGTCATTTGAGCCGTTTTCGTAGGATTTATGCTATTTTTTAAATATATATAAATTAATAAATAATTTTTTAAATAGGTTTTTATACAAAAACTTGCTTTTTTTATGTAAAATTAACTTCTACTAACATGTCTAAAAAAATATATATTTTCCTGTTTATTAATGTTTTTACTCGTCATTTGAGCCGTTTTCGTAGGATTTATGCTATTTTTTAAATATATATAAATTAATAAATAATTTTTTAAATAGGTTTTTATACAAAAACTTGCTTTTTTATGTAAAATTAACTTCTACTAACATGTCTAAAAAAATATATATTTTCCTATTTATTAATGTTTTTACTCGTCATTTGAGCCGTTTTCGTAGGATTTATGCTATTTTTTAAATATATATAAATTAATAAATAATTTTTTTAATAGGTTTTTATACAAAAACTTGCTTTTTTATGTAAAATTAACTTCTACTAACATGTCTAAAAAAATATATATTTTCCTATTTATTAATGTTTTTACTCGTCATTTGAGCCGTTTTCGTAGGATTTATGCTATTTTTTAAATATATATAAATTAATAAATAATTTTTTTAATAGGTTTTTATACAAAAACTTGCTTTTTTATTTAAAATTAACTTCTACTAACATGTCTAAAAAAATATATATTTTCCTGTTTATTAATGTTTTTACTCGTCATTTGAGCCGTTTTCGTAGGATTTATGCTATTTTTTAAATATATATAAATTAATAAATATTTTTTTTAATAGGTTTTTATACAAAAACTTGCTTTTTTTATGTAAAATTAACTTCTACTAACATGTCTAAAAAAATATATATATTTTCCTGTTTATTAATGTTTTTACTCGTCATTTGAGCCGTTTTCGTAGGATTTATGCTATTTTTTAAATATATATAAATTAATAAATATTTTTTTTAATAGGTTTTTATACAAAAACTTGCTTTTTTTATGTAAAATTAACTTCTACTAACATGTCTAAAAAAATATATATATTTATCTGTTTATTAAAGTTTTCACGCCACATTCGTGGAGTTTTTCTCTTTTCACAAATACATTTCACATTTCAGCCTGAAAGTACTAAAAGGTAGTCAAAAAACGTAAATCTAGGAGCGTTTCTTGTGCTCAAAACAAGTTTGTTAGAGGTGCTCTGTGGATGGGAAAATACAGTCGAAAAAGCAACAGGAACTCTTTAAATATTTTTGAATATTAAAAAAATTAAGAAAAATATTTTCCTGTTTATTAATGTTTTTACTCGTCATTTGAGCCGTTTTCGTAGGATTTATGCTATTTTTTAAATATATACAAATTAATAAATATTTTTTTAATAGGTTTTTATACAAAAACTTGCTTTTTTATGTAAAATTAACTTCTACTAACATGTCTAAAAAATATATATTTTCCTGTTTATTAATGTTTTTACTCGTCATTTGAGCCGTTTTCGTAGGATTTATGCTATTTTTTAAATATATATAAATTAATAAAAAAAATATTTTTTCCTGTTTATTAATGTTTTTACTCGTCATTTGAGCCGTTTTCGTAGGATTTATGCTATTTTTTAAATATATATAAATTAATAAATCATTTTTTAAATAGGTTTTTATACAAAAACTTGCTTTTTTATGTAAAATTAACTTCTACTAACATGTCTAAAAAAATATATATTTTCCTGTTTATTAATGTTTTTACTCGTCATTTGAGCCGTTTTCGTAGGATTTATGCTATTTTTTAAATATATATAAATTAATAAATAATTTTTTTAATAGGTTTTTATACAAAAACTTGCTTTTTTATGTAAAATTAACTTCTACTAACATGTCTAAAAAAATATATATTTTCCTATTTATTAATGTTTTTACTCGTCATTTGAGCCGTTTTCGTAGGATTTATGCTATTTTTTAAATATATATAAATTAATAAATAATTTTTTTAATAGGTTTTTATACAAAAACTTGCTTTTTTTATGTAAAATTAACTTCTACTAAAAATATATATATTTTCCTGTTTATTAATGTTTTTACTCGTCATTTGAGCCGTTTTCGTAGGATTTATGCTATTTTTTAAATATATATAAATTAATAAAAAAAATATTTATTTCTGTTTATTAATGTTTTTACTCGTCATTTGAGCCGTTTTCGTAGGATTTATGCTATTTTTTAAATATATATAAATTAATAAATAATTTTTTAAATAGGTTTTTATACAAAAACTTGCTTTTTTTATTTAAAATTAACTTCTACTAACATGTCTAAAAAATATATATTTTCCTGTTTATTAATGTTTTTACTCGTCATTTGAGCCGTTTTCGTAGGATTTATGCTATTTTTTAAATATATATAAATGAATAAATAATTTTTTAAATAGGTTTTTATACAAAAACTTGCTTTTTTTATTTAAAATTAACTTCTACTAACATGTCTAAAAAATATATATTTTCCTGTTTATTAATGTTTTTACTCGTCATTTGAGCCGTTTTCGTAGGATTTATGCTATTTTTTAAATATATCTAAATTAATAAATAATTTTTTAAATAGGTTTTTATACAAAAACTTGCTTTTTTTATGTAAAATTAACTTCTACTAACATGTCTAAAAAAAATATATATATTTTTCTGTTTATTAATGTTTTTACTCGTCATTTGAGCCGTTTTCGTAGGATTTATACTATTTTTTAAATATATATAAATTAATAAATATTTTTTTTAATAGGTTTTTATACAAAAACTTGCTTTTTTTATGTAAAATTAACTTCTACTAAAAATATATATATTTTCCTGTTTATTAATGTTTTTACTCGTCATTTGAGCCGTTTTCGTAGGATTTATGCTATTTTTTAAATATATCTAAATTAATAAATAATTTTTTAAATAGGTTTTTATACAAAAACTTGCTTTTTTTATGTAAAATTAACTTCTACTAACATGTCTAAAAAAAATATATATATTTTTCTGTTTATTAATGTTTTTACTCGTCATTTGAGCCGTTTTCGTAGGATTTATACTATTTTTTAAATATATATAAATTAATAAATATTTTTTTTAATAGGTTTTTATACAAAAACTTGCTTTTTTTATGTAAAATTAACTTCTACTAAAAATATATATATTTTCCTGTTTATTAATGTTTTTACTCGTCATTTGAGCCGTTTTCGTAGGATTTATGCTATTTTTTAAATATATATAAATTAATAAATAATTTTTTAAATAGGTTTTTATACAAAAACTTGCTTTTTTTATGTAAAATTAACTTCTACTAACATGTCTAAAAAAATATATATTTTCCTGTTTATTAATGTTTTTACTCGTCATTTGAGCCGTTTTCGTAGGATTTATGCTATTTTTTAAATATATATAAATTAATAAATATTTTTTTAATAGGTTTTTATACAAAAACTTGCTTTTTTATGTAAAATTAACTTCTACTAACATGTCTAAAAAAAATATATATATTTTTCTGTTTATTAATGTTTTTACTCGTCATTTGAGCCGTTTTCGTAGGATTTATGCTATTTTTTAAATATATATAAATTAATAAATAATTTTTTTAATAGGTTTTTATACAAAAACTTGCTTTTTTATGTAAAATTAACTTCTACTAACATGTCTAAAAATATATATATTTTCCTGTTTATTAATGTTTTTACTCGTCATTTGAGCCGTTTTCGTAGGATTTATGCTATTTTTTAAATATATCTAAATTAATAAATAATTTTTTAAATAGGTTTTTATACAAAAACTTGCTTTTTTTATGTAAAATTAACTTCTACTAACATGTCTAAAAAAATATATATTTTCCTGTTTATTAATGTTTTTACTCGTCATTTGAGCCGTTTTCGTAGGATTTATGCTATTTTTTAAATATATATAAATTAATAAATAATTTTTTTAATAGGTTTTTATACAAAAACTTGCTTTTTTATGTAAAATTAACTTCTACTAACATGTCTAAAAAAATATATATTTTCCTATTTATTAATGTTTTTACTCGTCATTTGAGCCGTTTTCGTAGGATTTATGCTATTTTTTAAATATATATAAATTAATAAATAATTTTTTTAATAGGTTTTTATACAAAAACTTGCTTTTTTTATGTAAAATTAACTTCTACTAACATGTCTAAAAAAATATATATTTTCCTGTTTATTAATGTTTTTACTCGTCATTTGAGCCGTTTTCGTAGGATTTATGCTATTTTTTAAATATATATAAATTAATAAATAATTTTTTTAATAGGTTTTTATACAAAAACTTGCTTTTTTTATGTAAAATTAACTTCTACTAACATGTCTAAAAAAATATATATTTTCCTGTTTATTAATGTTTTTACTCGTCATTTGAGCCGTTTTCGTAGGATTTATGCTATTTTTTAAATATATATAAATTAATAAATAATTTTTTAAATAGGTTTTTATACAAAAACTTGCTTTTTTATGTAAAATTAACTTCTACTAACATGTCTAAAAAAATATATATTTTCCTATTTATTAATGTTTTTACTCGTCATTTGAGCCGTTTTCGTAGGATTTATGCTATTTTTTAAATATATATAAATTAATAAATAATTTTTTAAATAGGTTTTTATACAAAAACTTGCTTTTTTTATGTAAAATTAACTTCTACTAACATGTCTAAAAAAATATATATTTTCCTATTTATTAATGTTTTTACTCGTCATTTGAGCCGTTTTCGTAGGATTTATGCTATTTTTTAAATATATATAAATTAATAAATAATTTTTTTAATAGGTTTTTATACAAAAACTTGCTTTTTTATGTAAAATTAACTTCTACTAACATGTCTAAAAAAATATATATTTTCCTATTTATTAATGTTTTTACTCGTCATTTGAGCCGTTTTCGTAGGATTTATGCTATTTTTTAAATATATATAAATTAATAAATAATTTTTTTAATAGGTTTTTATACAAAAACTTGCTTTTTTATGTAAAATTAACTTCTACTAACATGTCTAAAAAAATATATATTTTCCTATTTATTAATGTTTTTACTCGTCATTTGAGCCGTTTTCGTAGGATTTATGCTATTTTTTAAATATATATAAATTAATAAATAATTTTTTTAATAGGTTTTTATACAAAAACTTGCTTTTTTTATGTAAAATTAACTTCTACTAACATGTCTAAAAAAATATATATTTTCCTGTTTATTAATGTTTTTACTCGTCATTTGAGCCGTTTTCGTAGGATTTATGCTATTTTTTAAATATATATAAATTAATAAATAATTTTTTTAATAGGTTTTTATACAAAAACTTGCTTTTTTTATGTAAAATTAACTTCTACTAACATGTCTAAAAAAATATATATTTTCCTGTTTATTAATGTTTTTACTCGTCATTTGAGCCGTTTTCGTAGGATTTATGCTATTTTTTAAATATATATAAATTAATAAATAATTTTTTTAATAGGTTTTTATACAAAAACTTGCTTTTTTATGTAAAATTAACTTCTACTAACATGTCTAAAAAAATATATATTTTCCTATTTATTAATGTTTTTACTCGTCATTTGAGCCGTTTTCGTAGGATTTATGCTATTTTTTAAATATATATAAATTAATAAATAATTTTTTTAATAGGTTTTTATACAAAAACTTGCTTTTTTTATGTAAAATTAACTTCTACTAACATGTCTAAAAAAATATATATTTTCCTGTTTATTAATGTTTTTACTCGTCATTTGAGCCGTTTTCGTAGGATTTATGCTATTTTTTAAATATATATAAATTAATAAATAATTTTTTAAATAGGTTTTTATACAAAAACTTGCTTTTTTATGTAAAATTAACTTCTACTAACATGTCTAAAAAAATATATATTTTCCTATTTATTAATGTTTTTACTCGTCATTTGAGCCGTTTTCGTAGGATTTATGCTATTTTTTAAATATATATAAATTAATAAATAATTTTTTTAATAGGTTTTTATACAAAAACTTGCTTTTTTATGTAAAATTAACTTCTACTAACATGTCTAAAAAAATATATATTTTCCTATTTATTAATGTTTTTACTCGTCATTTGAGCCGTTTTCGTAGGATTTATGCTATTTTTTAAATATATATAAATTAATAAATAATTTTTTTAATAGGTTTTTATACAAAAACTTGCTTTTTTATTTAAAATTAACTTCTACTAACATGTCTAAAAAAATATATATTTTCCTGTTTATTAATGTTTTTACTCGTCATTTGAGCCGTTTTCGTAGGATTTATGCTATTTTTTAAATATATATAAATTAATAAATATTTTTTTTTAATAGGTTTTTATACAAAAACTTGCTTTTTTTATGTAAAATTAACTTCTACTAACATGTCTAAAAAAATATATATATTTTCCTGTTTATTAATGTTTTTACTCGTCATTTGAGCCGTTTTCGTAGGATTTATGCTATTTTTTAAATATATATAAATTAATAAATATTTTTTTTTAATAGGTTTTTATACAAAAACTTGCTTTTTTATGTAAAATTAACTTCTACTAACATGTCTAAAAAAATATATATATTTTTCTGTTTATTAAAGTTTTCACGCCACATTCGTGGAGTTTTTCTCTTTTCACAAATACATTTCACATTTCAGCCTGAAAGTACTAAAAGGTAGTCAAAAAACGTAAATCTAGGAGCGTTTCTTGTGCTCA
Source organism: Garra rufa (assembly GCF_049309525.1). Classification (NCBI taxonomy): domain Eukaryota; kingdom Metazoa; phylum Chordata; class Actinopteri; order Cypriniformes; family Cyprinidae; genus Garra; species Garra rufa. The sequence continues at coordinate 2,114,470 of NC_133361.1, forward strand.
AAACAAGTTTGTTAGAGGTGCTCTGTGGATGGGAAAATACAGTCGAAAAAGCAACAGGAACTCTTTAAATATTTTTGAATATTAAAAAAATTAAGAAAAATATTTTCCTGTTTATTAATGTTTTTACTCGTCATTTGAGCCGTTTTCGTAGGATTTATGCTATTTTTTAAATATATACAAATTAATAAATATTTTTTTAATAGGTTTTTATACAAAAACTTGCTTTTTTATGTAAAATTAACTTCTACTAACATGTCTAAAAAATATATATTTTCCTGTTTATTAATGTTTTTACTCGTCATTTGAGCCGTTTTCGTAGGATTTATGCTATTTTTTAAATATATATAAATTAATAAAAAAAATATTTTTTCCTGTTTATTAATGTTTTTACTCGTCATTTGAGCCGTTTTCGTAGGATTTATGCTATTTTTTAAATATATATAAATTAATAAATATTTTTTTTAATAGGTTTTTATACAAAAACTTGCTTTTTTTATGTAAAATTAACTTCTACTAACATGTCTAAAAAAATATATATTTTCCTGTTTATTAATGTTTTTACTCGTCATTTGAGCCGTTTTCGTAGGATTTATGCTATTTTTTAAATATATATAAATTAATAAATATTTTTTTTTAATAGGTTTTTATACAAAAACTTGCTTTTTTTATGTAAAATTAACTTCTACTAACATGTCTAAAAAAATATATATATTTTCCTGTTTATTAATGTTTTTACTCGTCATTTGAGCCGTTTTCGTAGGATTTATGCTATTTTTTAAATATATATAAATTAATAAATATTTTTTTTAATAGGTTTTTATACAAAAACTTGCTTTTTTTATGTAAAATTAACTTCTACTAACATGTCTAAAAAAATATATATATTTATCTGTTTATTAAAGTTTTCACGCCACATTCGTGGAGTTTTTCTCTTTTCACAAATACATTTCACATTTCAGCCTGAAAGTACTAAAAGGTAGTCAAAAAACGTAAATCTAGGAGCGTTTCTTGTGCTCAAAACAAGTTTGTTAGAGGTGCTCTGTGGATGGGAAAATACAGTCGAAAAAGCAACAGGAACTCTTTAAATATTTTTGAATATTAAAAAAATTAAGAAAAATATTTTCCTGTTTATTAATGTTTTTACTCGTCATTTGAGCCGTTTTCGTAGGATTTATGCTATTTTTTAAATATATACAAATTAATAAATATTTTTTTAATAGGTTTTTATACAAAAACTTGCTTTTTTATGTAAAATTAACTTCTACTAACATGTCTAAAAAATATATATTTTCCTGTTTATTAATGTTTTTACTCGTCATTTGAGCCGTTTTCGTAGGATTTATGCTATTTTTTAAATATATATAAATTAATAAAAAAAATATTTTTTCCTGTTTATTAATGTTTTTACTCGTCATTTGAGCCGTTTTCGTAGGATTTATGCTATTTTTTAAATATATATAAATTAATAAATCATTTTTTAAATAGGTTTTTATACAAAAACTTGCTTTTTTATGTAAAATTAACTTCTACTAACATGTCTAAAAAAATATATATTTTCCTGTTTATTAATGTTTTTACTCGTCATTTGAGCCGTTTTCGTAGGATTTATGCTATTTTTTAAATATATATAAATTAATAAATAATTTTTTTAATAGGTTTTTATACAAAAACTTGCTTTTTTATGTAAAATTAACTTCTACTAACATGTCTAAAAAAATATATATTTTCCTATTTATTAATGTTTTTACTCGTCATTTGAGCCGTTTTCGTAGGATTTATGCTATTTTTTAAATATATATAAATTAATAAATAATTTTTTTAATAGGTTTTTATACAAAAACTTGCTTTTTTTATGTAAAATTAACTTCTACTAACATGTCTAAAAAAATATATATTTTCCTGTTTATTAATGTTTTTACTCGTCATTTGAGCCGTTTTCGTAGGATTTATGCTATTTTTTAAATATATATAAATTAATAAATAATTTTTTTAATAGGTTTTTATACAAAAACTTGCTTTTTTTATTTAAAATTAACTTCTACTAACATGTCTAAAAAAATATATATTTTCCTATTTATTAATGTTTTTACTCGTCATTTGAGCCGTTTTCGTAGGATTTATGCAATTTTTAAATATATATAAATTAATAAATAATTTTTTTAATAGGTTTTTATACAAAAACTTGCTTTTTTATGTAAAATTAACTTCTACTAACATGTCTAAAAAATATATATTTTCCTGTTTATTAATGTTTTTACTCGTCATTTGAGCCGTTTTCGTAGGATTTATGCTATTTTTTAAATATATATAAATTAATAAATAATTTTTTAAATAGGTTTTTATACAAAAACTTGCTTTTTTTATGTAAAATTAACTTCTACTAACATGTCTAAAAAAATATATATTTTCCTGTTTATTAATGTTTTTACTCGTCATTTGAGCCGTTTTCGTAGGATTTATGTTATTTTTTAAATATATACAAATTAATAAATATTTTTTTAATAGGTTTTTATACAAAAACTTGCTTTTTTTATGTAAAATTAACTTCTACTAACATGTCTAAAAAAATATATATATTTTTCTGTTTATTAAAGTTTTCACGCCACATTCGTGGAGTTTTTCTCTTTTCACAAATACATTTCACATTTCAGCCTGAAAGTACTAAAAGGTAGTCAAAAAACGTAAATCTAGGAGCGTTTCTTGTGCTCAAAACAAGTTTGTTAGAGGTGCTCTGTGGTTGGGAAAATACAGTCGAAAAAGCAACAGGAACTCTTTAAATTTTTTTGAATATTACAAAAAATGTAAAAAAAATATTTTCCTGTTTATTAATGTTTTTACTCGTCATTTGAGCCGTTTTCGTAGGATTTATGCTATTTTTTAAATATATATAAATTAATAAATAATTTTTTAAATAGGTTTTTATACAAAAACTTGCTTTTTTATGTAAAATTAACTTCTACTAACATGTCTAAAAAAATATATATTTTCCTGTTTATTAATGTTTTTACTCGTCATTTGAGCCGTTTTCGTAGGATTTATGCTATTTTTTAAATATATATAAATTAATAAATAATTTTTTAATAGGTTTTTATACAAAAACTTGCTTTTTTTATGTAAAATTAACTTCTACTAACATGTCTAAAAAAATATATATTTTTCTGTTTATTAAAGTTTTCACGCCACATTCGTGGAGTTTTTCTCTTTTCACAAATACATTTCACATTTCAGCCTGAAAGTACTAAAAGGTAGTCAAAAAACGTAAATCTAGGAGCGTTTCTTGTGCTCAAAACAAGTTTGTTAGAGGTGCTCTGTGGATGGGAAAATACAGTCGAAAAAGCAAGAGGAACTCCGAGGCACTCTCATATAAAAGAAGTTAAAAAGCCTTTATTGTAGCGGCTTGGTCACATTAAACCTTTCTAAAAACTCCAACGCTCCAACAGTTCTCACAGGGAAGGAGAGGTACTGAATCAAAAACAACCAGCAGGTGTCATCCTCACCAAACAGTGAGACATAAACATCATACAGAGAAGAACACACTGAATATCACATATACATACTACACATATGGTCCCAAAACACACACACAGTAACCAGGTAAAAGTAAACAAAATCTAGAGTAGAAAATAATAAAAGGATAGCAACAAAATCAAAGGAAAACACTAAAGTTCCTACGTAGGCGTCTTAGCTTAAGAGTGATCTAAGAATCTAAGAAAAGACAAAAACTTTTATCTTAGTGTGGAGGCGGGGTTGACCCTGTTGCTATGATACAGCCTTTTGAAGACTGTGATTGGTTGGTTGTCCAAGAAGGAAATAAAAGAGCACTTTATAGGCGTAATTTTTCCTGTTTTACCGCACTACCGCACACACACACATTATATAAGTTTATATATCTTATGTTTATATATATTTTTATTTACCACGCTGTTAATGCTATATTTAATGTATTTGATCGGTAATGAACAGCAGCACATTGCGGTTGTGAAAGTGCTGTAATTGTTTGCGTGATCTCTTTGCTTATAGAAGGTTGTGAACAGACCCAAATAAGTTCATGTAATAAATCACATGCATTGCCCTCCTCATGTTTTGTCAATGTTCTCCACTGCTAAAGAAACTCGAAAGCCTATTAAGTCCCTGCTCCTAACAATTTGGACCTTAAGACTTCTTTTAAGGGTTAAGATGCTTTCTGTACTAGGATCTTTTCTTCAATTTTAAGAAAAAGTTTTGGTTTGCCTAACATTAAGTGGTGGCATTTATAGCAACCCTTGGGTCTGGTGCTCAACCGTGTTTGTTAGATAACTATGGAGCAGTTTATCTTGTGGAGTAGGACATCTTCTAAAGCTTACCAGAGGTGGATCGGGAAAAAAACTTGCTTAAACGATTGCCACTTTCAATAATACCCCAGTTTTTTCTTAGGATTTGTTAAATTTGTTCAGCCTCTGTGCTGTACCTAGTGACAAATACTGGTCTGTCCTTTGTCTGTTTCTCTATATTTCTTTTCAGTAGTGATATTCTAGTCGCTAGCATGATTTTAGCAAGACTAGCAAGTCGCTAGCATTATTTAAGCAAGACTAGCAAGTCGCTAGCACGATTCTAGCATGACAAGTAAGTCGCTAGCACGATTCTAGCATGACTAGCAAGTCGCTAGCATTATTTTAGCATGACTAGCAAGTCGCTAGCATGATTTTAGCACGACTAGCAAGTCGACTAGCATGATTTTAGCACGACTAGCAAGTCGCTAGCACGATTCTAGCATGACAAGTAAGTCGCTAGCATGATTCTATTTCACTTAAATTTACAGGTAAATACCGTAATTTCATACTAAAAACCATAACTCATATTATGGTAATGTACCAACTTTTTGAAGCACTGAAATCTGTTTTGTACCTTTGTAAAACAATGAGAACCACTAAAAGCAGGTGGTGATGACAACATCACATGATGAACCAAATCCCATCGCACGGAGGTTTTAAATAATAACATATATGGAAGGTGCACAGTGTCATTCACACCATCAGTAAACACCATCATGGTAACAAACTGAAATAATGCAAAAAAACATTAATTTAACAACATCAGATGTAACATACAACCCTAATGTACGAAACTGCCAAGAAAAAAATGAGAAGAAAAAGTTATTTCAACAAAAAAACATCAACTAAAAAAAATGAAATTTACGGTTATTCACTGTAAATTTTACGGTCTTTTTCACTTCCAAAAACGGTATCCTACCGTAAAATTAAATGCAATGTCCAACACAGTTTTTCACCGTATATAAAAGGGGAACTTACCGTTAACCATTTCACAGGTTTTTACTGTAGCATTTATACAGTTTTTTACCGTTAAAATTCACTGTCATTTTTTACAGTGTAGCTCTAGTAGAGGCTTTTCGGAGAATAGTGTTCTTGGGTCATTGACGTGACGCCTACATTTTTTTGTCCGATTTATTTTTTTCTGTTAAAAAATTGGTTTAAATGCAAAAAAAGATGCCATTTGTAAGAATTACCTCTCCCGAATATGGACCAACTTTAACTTTTCTAAAAACATTAAGTTATTTGTAATTTTTTTTTTTTTTTTGTTATTCAAAGTGGTCAAAATATCATGTGGTGCAACCGTCCGGCCATAACTTTTTTTTGGTAAACATCTTTGAAATCACCTTAAATTTATTCGAATTAATTGTCTGCACTATTTGGCATGATTTTGGCAGTGTTTTGTAATTGTGTATAAAATTGCAAAGCATTTGTATTTATATTTCCATCATTATATACAAACAAACTTTGTCCGATGATTTCCATTTTATAAAATATCATGTGCACTGTAAAAAAATGACAGTGAATTTAATGGTAAAAAACTGTAAAAATACTACGGTAAAAACCTGTGAAATGGTTAACGGTAAGTTCCCCTTCTATATACGGTGAAAAACTGTGTTGGACATTGCATTTAATTTTACGGTAGTATACCGTTTTTGGAAGTGAAAAAGAACGTAAAATTTACAGTGAATAACCGTAAATTGACATTCCCAGAATTCCCTTTATTTCATGTTTTTTTTGTTGTTGAAATAACTTCATCTTAATTTTTTTCTTGCCAGTTTTGTACATTAAGGTTGTATGTTACATCTAATGTTGTTAAATTAATGTTTTCTGCATTATTTCAGTTTAATGTATGTTACCATGATGGTGTTTAGTGTGTTTTACAGTGTGGTGCGACCATCAAGAAACTACAATTTTGGAACTTTTATGTTGAAATACATTCAAGGACAGGATGTTGCATCATATTGCAATTCTGCCAAGGAGCAACTGAAGCAGCAAGCACATGTGTAACTCTCTTTCAAATTTTGAAAAAAAAATAAATAAAAAAAATACTTTTTTAACAGCTGTTATGTAGTGACCACATTTGGATATCATGTGGTATGACCTCAAAAAAAATCAATGAATATCAAGTTTTCTCTTCAAATATATTTTTTTATTATACATTTCATAGTAGCATTTTTTGGGACAGCTAGCTTATTTTTTTAGGTGGCCAATTATGTGCCTGTAAATTTTAAATGAATTTGAAAACATGCGGTGCGACCAAATATCATGTGGCGTGACCACTGCAGAGTGTTTTTCATGATAGATATATGTCCTAGATAGGCAGGTTTTCTAATTTTATATTCAATTAATGGGTTAGATACTGAACCTAAAGTACTTTATTTCAGTCTAATTTGGAATAGAGTTTATGCAATTTGGGTCATTTTTTAAACATCTGTATTTTAGATGGTTTATATTGAATCTGTTTACAATATGAGGGAAAAAAGAACATTTAGAGCATGTACTTTCAGGTTTTTTCAGGTACTTTTGATGTTTTATGATGTTTAGTTATGATCATACTAATCGTTGTCATACTGATACGTGATCGTTCCGATCAAAAAGTATTTGTGACGCTTTATAAAGAATGTTTACATAAAATGTTTTATAAAATGTTTATTAATGTTTGTGTTAATGACATTTCTGAGAAATTTGAATAAAATGTAGTTTAAATCTTTTTTTTTGTATAAGATCTCTTTAAATAGATTCAAGGTCTTTGTGTCATTTGGAGCGACCTCTCATCATGTGGTGCGACCAATAACACCAATAACTGTATTAAATAAAAACACACATATATATATATATATATATATATATATATATATATATATATATATATATATATATAATTTCTGTGGCTCAAATATGAATGACTGCCACAATATGCTTAAGTAAATGGTATTTTTAAAACTTTTTTATCAGTTTCATGCAATTTACAGAAAAACTAAGTCTGCTGACTACATTTAACTCTGGCAACTCTGAAATTATAGAACAAACGTGAGATTGTTAATTGCAAAAAAACAAAAGAAATGCAAATACTTTGTTTCTAAACACTTCAGTTACTGAGAACATATAAAAGAAATGTTAAGCATGTTAAGGGATTTAATCAATTTTAATATAAATCATGGTCGCACCACATGACATTTAAGGCTGCGGCCAGTTCTTCAAGCTGAAAACCCCCCCCAATAAAATCACTTAATTTAAAATTGTAATATGAATTTAACATTCTTATTGTTTGAACAACTACAAAAGATATTATTAGTTTTTGCGTTTTAAAATTCGCTTGTTGAAAATCCTTATACGTCGATGACCCTCTTATATCCCAGTTCTACAAATCTTGACATCATTTCTTTGGATTTATTTTCAAAAACCTTGTCTTGAACTGTTTGTCCTTTCGCAATTAAATACAAAATCTTCTTCCCATTTGCCCAAGAAAAGACCTGCATATGAAGGACTATAACAAGCCCCCATGGCACACCCTTTTGTCTGTTTGAAAATCTTGTCCTGGAAAATAAAGATGTTGTTAGTTAAAGTCCATTCAGTCAATGAGAGTAAAAAGTCAGTGGGTGGCATTTCAGATGCTGGCCGTACACTCAAGAAATGTGTGAGAGCTTCAAGACCCTGTTGATGGTCAATATTAGTATACAATGCTTCCACATCCATTGTGACAAGGAAAGTATCAGGGCCTGTATTTTGCAGTTCTTCAACCTTGTTCAAAACATCAGTTGTGTCTTGAACATATGCTGGGAGGGAAGGCAAAAAAGGTTTGATAAAATAGTCTATGTACTCAGGGTTCGAAATGAACTTTTTGAAGTTACCAGCCAATCAGAATTTCCATTAGACAAATTTTTACGTGACTTGCATGATTGGCTCATGCATCACCGGCCAAACTGGCTGGTAAGTTTTTATCAATACCCGCCAACATTATTTTTAACCCGCATTTGGTTTTAATTTCGAACCCTGTATGTACTTAGATACTGGTTCAGTGAGGCTTTCATTTCCTGAGATGACCGGTCTAACTGGAGGGTTCTCAAGACATTTATGTATCTTAGGTAGCATATAGAATGAAGCCATCCTAGGGTTTTCATTACCCCAAAATCTAAGTTCAGACTCAGATATCCAACCTTTATCTTTTGCCTCAGAAAGTATTTTTCCCAATTCCTGTTTGAGCGACTCCGTTGGATTGAAAGTCAGTGGTTGATAAAACTCTGTGTTATTTAGCTGACGAAATGCCTCTTTTATATACATTGTTTTGCCCCACACAACTACAGCACCCCCTTTATCTGCCTTTTTAATGACTATTTCATCATCCTTAGATAAAGCTTCCAATGCTGCCCTTTCTATGCGGGAGAGGTTACTTTGTTTGTGAGTCCTCTTGTCCTTAAAAAGATTGTCAATCTCGAAATTTACCTTTTTAGTAAATGTACTTAATGCAGCATTTTGAAACAAAGGACAGAAAGTAGATTTGGGCAGTAATCAACATCTCTGGCAAGGCAGGGACTATCTTTTGCCCCAACCCATTCAGCCAAGGAGTTTGACACGAAGATTGACCTTTTTCGTTTTTATAGGAATCTACATCTAAAGGCATGGTACAAGCAAAATGCTACAACATCTGCAAGCTACACAGCCACAGGTCAGACAGACTCTTTTACGATTAGAGGGCAGTTTAAGCCCAAGTCTACTTTCTGTCCTTTGTTTCAAAATGCTGCTAAATGCAAAATGAGTTTTTAGAAAGGTTTAATGTGACCAAGCCGCTACAATAAAGGCTTTTTAACTTCTTCTATATGAGAGTGCCTTGAAGTTCCTCTTGCTTTTTCAAAAAACACAATATTTTTTAATATAGAAAATCAGAGTCTAAATGTCAATCAAAAAATTTTCAATAAACAAACAAACAAATATGAAGGAATTTATTTTTTTGTCACTATTTACAGTGCATCTTTGATTTTTAAATATCAATTTAGGGCAATGTATGACCCTTTTTAAGAGCTGCACAAGTAAAATGATCACAGTATGAGTTGGGTTGGACAATGTACGGTAACATATTAAGCCATAAAATGACATGACTAATAATTCAGATTTTCACAAAAACAAAACGTCTTATACAATGGCATTTCAGCCTTTATAACATTAAAAGGGATAAATCAAGTATATAAGTGATTATATTTATTTAAAACATAAATATTACTGTCTTAATCGTTTAGATTTTTAGAAAGCACATTAACTTCTTTCACATTTACAACTCTCTGTGTTTGCTGCATAAAAACGTGGGTCGATAAAACTCATAAATAACTAAATATAAGTAATGTTAGGGAAATCTGTTATAAAATATCGGCCAATATATCGGAATATCGTATTTTAAAACCAACAGATATTTGTATCGGTATCCGCCTTAAATCCTTTATCGGTCAGGCTCTAGTTAAAACTCATAAATATCTACAAATAACTAATGTTAGGGAAAGCTGTTAATGTTTTGTTGCATGTTTCTGAAATTTAAGAAAATTATTAAAAAATATCGGCCGATATATCGGAATATCAGATTTTAAAATCAACAAATGCTTGTATCGGTATCGGCCTTCAAAATCCTTTATCGGTCAGGCTCTAATTAAAACTCATAAATAACTACAAATAACTAATGTTAGGGAAATCTGTTAATGTTTTGTTGGGCGTTTCTGAAATAAAAAAAAAAAATAATGAAAAATTATCGGCCGACATATCGGAATATCTGATTTTAAAACCAACAAATATTTGTATCGGCCTTAAATCCTTTATTGGTCGGGCTCTAGTTAAAACTCATAAATAACTACAAATAACTAATGTTAGGGAAATCTGTTAATGTTTTGTTGCTCGTTTCTGAAATTTAAAAAAAAAATTGTAAAAAAATATCGGCGATATATCGGAATATCAGATTTTAAAACCAACAAATGTTTGTATCGGTATCGGCCTTCAAAATCCTTTATCGGTCAGGCTCTAATTAAAACTCATAAATAACTACAAATAACTAATGTTAGGGAAATCTGTTAATGTTTTGTTGGGCGTTTCTGAAATAAAAAAAAAATAATTAAAAATTATCGGCCGACATATCGGAATATCTGATTTTAAAACCAACAAATATTTGTATCGGCCTTCAAAATCCTCTATTGGTCAGGCTCTAATTAAAACTCATAAATAACTACAAATAACTAATGTTAGGGAAATCTGTTAATGTTTTGTTTAGCATTTCTGATATTAAAAAAATTATAAAAAAATATCGGCCAATATATCGGAATATCGGATTTTAAAACAAACAAATATTTGTATCGGTATCGGCCTTCAAAATCCTCTATCGGTCAGGCTCTAATTAAAACTCATAAATAACTACAAATAACTAGTGTTAGGGAAATCTGTTAATGTTTTGTTGAGCATTTCTGAAATAAAAAAATTATAAAAAAATATCGGCCAATATATCGGAATATCGGATTTTAAAACCAACAAATATTTGTATCCGTATCGGCTTTCAAAATCCTTTATCGGTTGGGATCTAGTTAAAACTCATAAATAACTACAAATAACTAATGTTAGGGAAATCTGTTAATGTTTTGTTGCTCGTTTCTGAAATTTAAAAAAAAATTGTAAAAAAATATCGGCCAATATATCGGAATATCGGATTTTAAAACCAACAAATATTTGTATCCGTATCGGCCTTCAAAATCCTTTATCGGTTGGGATCTAGTTAAAACTCATAAATAACTACAAATAACTAATGTTAGGGAAATCTGTTAATGTTTTATTGGGCGTTTCTGAAATAAAAAAAAATAAAACGATATCAGCCAATATATCGGAAAATCGGATTTTAAAACCAACAATTATTTGTATCGGTATCGGCCTTCAAAATCCTTTATCGGTCAGGCTCTAATTAAAACTCATAAATAACTACAAATAACTAATGTTAGAGAAATCTGTTAATGTTTTGTTGGGCGTTTCTGAAATAAAAAAAAATAATAAAAAATTATCGTCCGACATATCGGAATATCTGATTTTAAAACCAACAAATATTTGTATCGGCCTTAAATACTTTATTGGTCGGGCTCTAGTTAAAACTCATAAATAACTACAAATAACTAATGTTAGGGAAATCTGTTAATGTTTTATTGGGCGTTTCTGAAATAAAAAAAATAAAACGATATCAGCCAATATATCGGAAAATCGGATTTTAAAACCAACAAATATTTGTATCGGTATCGGCCTTCAAAATCCTTTATCGGTCAGGCTCTAATTAAAACTCATAAATAACTACAAAATAACTAATGTTAGAGAAATCTGTTAATGTTTTGTTAGGCGTTTCTGAAATAAAAAAAATAATAATTTAAAAATATCTGCCGATATATCGGAATATCGGATTTTAAAACCAACAAATATTTGTATCGGCCTTCAAAATCCTCTATCGGTCAGGCTCTAATTAAAACTCATAAAAAACTACAAATAACTAATGTTAGGGAAATCTGTTAATGTTTTGTTGGGCGTTTCTGAAAAAAATAAAATAAAACGATATCGGCCAATATATCGGAAAATCGGATTTTAAAACCAACAAATATTTGTATCGGTATCGGCCTTCAAAATCCTTTGTCGGTCAGGCTCTAATTAAAACTCATAAATAACTACAAATAACTAATGTTAGGGAAATCTGTTAATGTTTTGTTGCACGTTTCTGAAATAAAAAAATAATAATTTAAAAATATCTGCCGATATATCGGAATATCGGATTTTAAAACCAACAAATATTTGTATCGGTATCGGCCTTCAAAATCCTTTATCGGTTGGGATCTAGTTAAAACTAATAAATAACTACAAATAACTAATGTTAGGGAAATCTGTTAATGTTTTGTTGCTCGTTTCTGAAAAAAAATTAATAATTTTTTTTTAAATATCTGCCGATATATCGGATTTTAAAACCAACAAATATTTGTATCGGTATCGGCCTTCAAAATCCTTTATCGGTCGGGCTCTAGTCGATATTTGTAATAATTTGACTATAAACAGCTTCAATTTGCAAATTCATTCTTTGTCACGAGGTGTCGCTTTAGGAGCGCTGAAATATTATGGTTTCTCTAGTAACGGCTGTACACAAAGCTCCCTTGGTTTCCAGGGCGACGCTGATAGATGACTGGGACGCTCGTCACACTTTACCCTATTTTTATGTCATCAAAATACAGAGTCGAGTTTTTCACTCCAAATGTTGACTACTGTGTAGAATAGTGCACAAGTTCGCAATTTGGGACATACCTTCAATTTCTGAATGTTTCTACCTAGTTTGTGTCTCTGTGATTGGTGGTCATGCTGTGAAATTACAAAGGTGGAAATCTGACGTCACTTTGTAGGTCGATCGGCTGTTGGCATAACACTCCCTCCATTCATTGTTTATTTTGGCTTTTCCACACAGAAATACATGTTCAGTGAAGCTCCTCCAACAGCAATCACACATTCAGCAATAAATGCTGGAATATTCCCATCAGTTTACGAGTGAAGATGAGCGTCAAATCATCAGGAAGAGCTGAAATCTGCAAATCTGAGTTTATTGAAGAGGACAGAGAGAAGATGAGAGATCCAGAACACACTAAAGATGCTGAACAACAAACAGGTTGGTGTTGACTCTTCATTCTTCATTAATAATGCTGATGGTTATAAAGCTTCAGGCAGTTTTAGATTGAGTTTGTTGTAACAGGATGATCTCTAGCGCTGTTGAATAATATTGCTGAAGCATCAAATGTTTGGGCCATATGTGTAGAGCCACTCAGAGTAAAATTTTAGTCTTAAGTGTGTAAAAATTTCCAAGAATTTCACTCTTATTCCTAGACTTCATTGTTTCATAAAGGTTCCTAAGTGTTAAGACTAGGTCTCAGCTCCTAGTTAGGAGTAATAATATGGCAGTAAAGAGGAGGCGATGCACACTTTCCAATCTAAAACAACTCATGTAACAGCTTAATCATATTATTGTCTTATTCAGAATAAGGTCATTAATAATTAGATTACTGGTGTCCATGTAAACATAGTCAATGTAGTCCTTAGTTCACAAAACTTAAGTGCAGAAGTGTCTTGGACTTTACCGAAAGTTGCTTTTAGCTTTTTTATAAACGTCTCCAACTCATTGGATTGAATTTTTAAATGATTGTAAATGAATAAAAACGATACATATAATACACAAAATACAGTTAGTATTTGAGGATCCTCAGATGCGTCATGTTGTTGATCAAGCATATTTAATAGCTCTCCCTATAGAAACATGAGATTTGTGCCTATCATGCTTTAAAAATATAAAGTTGAAGATCAATGTACCTCGATCATGAAAAGTTTCAGGAACTTCAGGAATTTACAAAACTGCATCAAAATGATCAGAATTTTCTAATGCAATTGTCTGCTTTCCGTTGTTATATCAGGGTTCATTTTTATGTCCTCTCACTTTGCGTCCTTTCATTTTTCAGTTTTTTTTTTTTGACAAATTTACTGTTTTTACTTTTGTTTCAGAGTGGATTGAAGACAATGAGGTGAAAGAAGAACTGAGTGAAGTTGAGGAGAAAGATGTCAGTAGTGGAGAAAAACCCAAACAGAAAGATTTAAAGAAAAGAAGAGACAATAAGTCTTTCACCTGCAAACGTGATCTTGAGCTTCACATGAGCGTTCACACTGGAGAGAAACCGTTCACTTGTGATCAGTGCGGGAAGAGTTTCATTCAGTCATCGACCCTTAGGAAACACATGATCATCCACACTGGAGAGAAACTATACGCATGTGATCAATGCGGGAAGACATTTCTGAGAGCTGCAGACCTGAAGAAACACCTGAGAGTTCATACAAAGGAGAAACCGCATTCATGCCATTTGTGTGGAAAGAGTTTTTCATGTTTAGATTATTTAAAAGTACATCAGAAAACACATTCTGGTGTGAGAGATTACAGGTGCTTTGAGTGTGAGAAGGCTTTTAGTACATGGAGCAATTTAAGACTTCACCGGAGGATTCACACTGGAGAGAAACCTTACAAGTGTTCACACTGCGACAAGAGATTCAGTCAGCCAGCAAATCTGAAAACACATGAAAGGATCCACACTGGAGAGAAACCATATGCATGTGATCAATGTGGAAAGAGTTTTACAAAAAAAGGACACCTTACATCACACATGAGAGTTCACACTGGAGCGAAACCATTCACATGCGATCAATGTGGGAAGAGTTTCACTCAATCATCAAACCTTAAGGAGCACATGAACATCCACACTGGAGAGAAACTGTTTACTTGTGATCAGTGCGGGAAGAGTTTCACTCAGTCATCAAACCTTAAGGAACACATGAACATCCACACTAGAGAGAAACTGTACATATGTGATCAATGTGGGAAGACATTTCTGAGAGCTTCATACCTGAAGAAACACCTCAGAGTTCATTCGAAGGAGAAACCGCATTCATGCCATTTGTGTGGAAAGAGTTATTTACATCTACAAAGTTTTAAAGAACATCAGAAAATACACACTGGTGTGAGAAACTACATGTGCTTTGAGTGTGAGAAGACTTTTACCTCTGCAAAGTGTTTGAAACAGCACATGATGATCCACACCGGAGAGAAACCTTACAAGTGTTCACACTGCGACAAGAGATTCAGTCAGACATCAGGTCTGAAAACACATGAGAGGATCCACACTGGAGAGAAACCGTATGCATGTGCTCAATGTGGAACGAGTTTTACAAAAAAAGGACACCTTACATCACACCTGAGAATTCATACTGGAGCGAAACCATTCACTTGTGATCAATGCGGGAAGAGTTTCACTCAATCATCAAGCCTTAAGGAGCACATGAACATCCACACTGGAGCGAAACTGTATGCATGTGATCAATGCGGGAAGACATTTTTGTGTGCTTCATATCTTAAGAAACACCTGAGAGTTCATACAAAGGAGAAGCCACATGTGTGTCATTTGTGTGGAAAGAGTTTTTTACATCTACAAAGTTTTAAAGAACATCAGAAAATACACACTGGTGTGAAAGAGTACATGTGCTTTGAGTGTGAGAAGACTTTTACTTTAGCTAAACATTTGAAACAGCACGAGAGGATCCACACTGGAGAGAAACCTTACAAGTGTTCACACTGCGACAAGAGATTCAGACAGTCATCAATTCTGAAAACACATGAGAGGATCCACACTGGAGAGAAACCATACACATGTGATCAATGCGGGAAGAGTTTCTCAAAATCATCAACCCTTAAGGAACATATGAACACCCACACTAGAGAGAAACTGTACGCATGTGATCAGTTCAGGAAAATGCCTCAGGTTACGTATGTAAACCTAGTTCCCTGAAGGGAACGAGACACTGTGTCGAAACGCTTTGGGAACGCCTTCAGCGTGACCACGCTCTGAATCATGTGCGTAATTAGTCCAATGGAATTGCGAGATGTCACATACGTGGTGACGTCACCGACCAGGAAGCTTAAAAGCACGTATAGTGAAAGGAGCGCTAGCTTTCCGGAAGCAGCAACCCCCGCAGGGATGCCGGAAGTATGGCCTCGAGACTCAGTGTCTCATTTCCATCAGGGAACTAGGGTTACATGTAACCTGAGATGTTCCCTTTCAGGTAACTCGAGCTGCGTCGAAACCCTTTGGGAACGAGAATGCCCACGCCGCCATACTGAGGGGTGTGCTTGCTGTATTAGGGTGAGAGAACGAAGGAGCTGCGAGCGACGAGTTGAGTGAGCCTTGACTTCCAGTGGTGAGGGGAGACCAGAAGTCTCATACGAAAGGGAAATGGCATCCACCGGCTTATGGAAGGCTTGGCAGCAGGGCGGCCTCTCCTCGGAGGGCCGTAACAGACCAAAAGTTGGTCAGCCTTCCTCCACAGGGCAGTTCTGTGGACGTATGCTCGCACTGGACACATACAGTTAAGCTTCTGCTGGCCGGGCTCCCTAAAGGGAGGAGGATGAAAAGCCTGCCGTACGACAGGTCGTGGTGCAACGGTGGGGACCATCGGAAGGTATCCCGCCTTGGGATACAGAAATGCGTATAGCCATTCCAGGTGCGAATTCAAGGAAAGAAGGGGCCACTGAGAGGACCTGAAGGTCCCCAACCCTCTTAAGCGAAGTGATTGCTAGGAGCAGAGAAGTCTTAAGAGTGAGAAGACGATCAGAGATCTCTTCTAAAGGTTCAAAAGGAGGCTTACACAGGGCCTCAAGCACCACAGCCAGATCCCACGTAGGGATACGAGAGCGTACTGGAGGCCTCAACCTCAGTGCACCACGGAGGAAACGTGTAACTAATGGGTGTCTACCCACTGAGGTACCACTTAGAGGGGCGTGATAAGCTGCTATGGCCGCCACATAAACCTTCAGGGTGGATTGGGTTAACCCGGGCCTGTTAGAACTCCAGTACTGTACCAACTGGGCAGTTAACTGGGTCAAACTGGCAGTCTCCGCACCAAGAAGAGAAGTGCCTCCAATTCAAGGCGTACAGTTTGCGCACCAACACATGGAGGCCTCTTAGGTCCGAGAGAAAGTGTCTCAGAGCCTGAGACACCGCCATCATTTCCAGGCAAATGTTGTGCCACGTGAGATGATGACCCCTCCACAGCCCAACCGGTGAGGGATGCGTCTGTCGCAGGTGTGACACGGCGACAAGGAGCTCCCAACACCAGGCCCTGATTCAAAAACCAAGGTTTCCTCCACATGTCTAAGGCACGAAAGCATCGCCGCATGACCTTGATCATGCGAAGTTGGTTTCCCCTCGGGGAGAACCCCTTGGTTTTGAGCCACCACTGTAGGGGTCTCATGTACAGCAGGCCAAAGGGAATTACGTTGGACACAGCTGCCATCAGACACAGCAGTTTCTGGAACCACTTCACAGTGATTGACCGGCCTTCTCTTACTCTCGCGACCTCTGTGAGGATTGACTCTACACGAGCAGTAGACAGATGTGCCTGCATCGTGGATGAATCCCACACTATGCCCAGATAAGTGGTTCTCTGTAATGGAGAAAGCACACTTTTCTTGGCGTTTAGTCTTAACCGCAGCTCTTTCATGTGTGACAGAACAACATCTCGATGTTGAACCTCCATCTGCTCGGACTGGGCCAGAATTAGCCAGTCGTCTATGTATGTATGTATGTGTATGTGTATGTATGTCTATGTATGTGGATGCCCTGGAGTCGCAGCAGAGCCAGAGCTGCATCCACACACTTTGTGAAAGTGCGGGGTGAGAGTGCAAGGCTGAAAGGAAGAACCCGATATTGGTATGCTTTGCCCCTGAAAGCAAACCTCAGGAACCTCCTGTTTTGGGGAAGGATGGAGACATGAAAGTAGGCATCTTTCAGGTCTATTGTCACAAACCAGTCCTCAGACCTGATTTGTGACACAACCTGCTTGACAGTCAGCATTCTGAATTTGAGGCACATGACTGAATGATTTACGATAGAACGCGCAGGTCTAAGATGGGCCTCAGGCCCCCATCCTTCTTGGGAACAATGAAGTACCTGCTGTAGAAGCCGGACTCTTGCTCGTGAGGAGCAGTGTTGTTTTTGACAACCATCTTAGATTTAGTCTTAGTCTTAGTCTTTTGGACTAAAATGCTTCTTAGTTTTAGTCAAATTTTAGTCACTTCTATATGTGATAGTTTTAGTCCAATTTTAGTCGACGAAAAGTCAAAAAGGTTTTAGTCCAATTTTAGTCGACGAAAAGTCAAAAAGGTTTTAGTCTAGTTTTAGTCGACGAAAAGTCAAAAAGGTTTTAGTCTAGTTTTAGTCGACGAAAAGTCAAAAAGGTTTTAGTCTAGTTTTAGTCGACGAAAAGTCAAAAAGGTTTTAGTCTAGTTTTAGTCGACGAAAAGTCAAAAAGGTTTTAGTCTAGTTTTAGTCGACGAAAAGTCAAAAAGGTTTTAGTCTAGTTTTAGTCGACGAAAAGTCAAAAAGGTTTTAGTCTAGTTTTAGTCGACGAAAAGTCAAAAAGGTTTTAGTCTAGTTTTAGTCGACGAAAAGTCAAAAAGGTTTTAGTCTAGTTTTAGTCGACGAAAAGTCAAAAAGGTTTTAGTCTAGTTTTAGTCGACGAAAAGTCAAAAAGGTTTTAGTCTAGTTTTAGTCGACGAAAAGTCAAAAAGGTTTTAGTCCAATTTTAGTCGACGAAAAGTCAAAAAGGTTTTAGTCTAGTTTTAGTCGACGAAAAGTCAAAAAGGTTTTAGTCTAGTTTTAGTCGACGAAAAGTCAAAAAGGTTTTAGTCCAATTTTAGTCGACGAAAAGTCAAAAAGGTTTTAGTCCAATTTTAGTCGACGAAAAGTCAAAAAGGTTTTAGTCTAGTTTTAGTCGACGAAAACTAATGACATTTTAGTCTAGTTTTAGTCGACGAAAAGTCAAAAAGGTTTTAGTCTAGTTTTAGTCGACGAAAAGTCAAAAAGGTTTTAGTCCAATTTTAGTCGACGAAAAGTCAAAAAGGTTTTAGTCTAGTTTTAGTCGACGAAAAGTCAAAAAGGTTTTAGTCCAGTTTTAGTCGACGAAAAGTCAAAAAGGTTTTAGTCCAGTTTTAGTCGACGAAAAGTCAAAAAGGTTTTAGTCTAGTTTTAGTCGACGAAAAGTCAAAAAGGTTTTAGTCTAGTTTTAGTCGACGAAAAGTCAAAAAGGTTTTAGTCTAGTTTTAGTCAAAAAAAAGGGAAAAAGGTAGTCTTTTAACAAATTAATGTAGGTCAGTAAGTATTTTGCTGTTGGGTAGTGTCACTTATAAGTTCTGAAAATAGCAGATCTATAGTTCAACACAATGTGAGCTTCCGGATCGACAATTTTCACCAATAATTACAATAATGAAGGTATGTTTTAGAACATAAAAGACAAACAAGGATGGAATGCTAAAACGGCTTGCCATACTAGTACAGCAAAGAGTATTTAATGCTAAAACGGCTTGCCATAGCGTCAGATACTTTTTAAGTTTTAATTGGCATGCACAATAAGCGGAAATGTCATGCATTTTAAACGTCTGACGGACCACCCACTAACATTTTCGTCTATTCTCGTCTCGTCAACGAAAACTCACACACGTCTCGTCATGTTTTAGTCATCAACGAGCCAGTTTTATCTCGTCATCGTCTCGTAATCGTCATGGAAAATAGTGGCGTCAACGAAATGATTTCGTCATCGTCATCGTTGACGAAAACAACACTGGTGAGGAGGGACCACCTCGATGGCCTCCTTCCCCAGAAGAGTGTTTACTTCTTGTTCCATAACCAGAGCCTGCTCGGGACCCACGTATGTGACGTCTCGCAATTCCCTTGGGCTGATTACACACATAATTCACAGCCTGGTCATGCTGAAGGCGTTCCCAATAGTGTTGTTTTTGGCGGCCGATTTTCATTTTAGTTTTAGTCTAGTCTTTGTGTGAACCTGACATTTTAGTTTTTATTAGTTTAAGTCAAGTTCATACACCTTTTAGTCTAGTCAAGTTTTAGTCGACTAAAAGTCTGAGCATTTTAGTCTTATTTTAGTCAGAATTACCCATGACTATTTTAGTCTAGTTTTAGTCGACGAAAAGTCAAAAAGGTTTTAGTCTAGTTTTAGTCGACGAAAAGTCAAAAAGGTTTTAGTCTAGTTTTAGTCGACGAAAAGTCAAAAAGGTTTTAGTCCAATTTTAGTCGACGAAAAGTCAAAAAGGTTTTAGTCTAGTTTTAGTCGACGAAAAGTCAAAAAGGTTTTAGTCTAGTTTTAGTCGACGAAAAGTCAAAAAGGTTTTAGTCTAGTTTTAGTCGACGAAAAGTCAAAAAGGTTTTAGTCTAGTTTTAGTCGACGAAAAGTCAAAAAGGTTTTAGTCTAGTTTTAGTCGACGAAAAGTCAAAAAGGTTTTAGTCCAATTTTAGTCGACGAAAAGTCAAAAAGGTTTTAGTCCAATTTTAGTCGACGAAAAGTCAAAAAGGTTTTAGTCTAGTTTTAGTCGACGAAAACTAATGACATTTTAGTCTAGTTTTAGTCGACGAAAAGTCAAAAAGGTTTTAGTCTAGTTTTAGTCGACGAAAAGTCAAAAAGGTTTTAGTCCAATTTTAGTCGACGAAAAGTCAAAAAGGTTTTAGTCTAGTTTTAGTCGACGAAAAGTCAAAAAGGTTTTAGTCCAATTTTAGTCGACGAAAAGTCAAAAAGGTTTTAGTCTAGTTTTAGTCGACGAAAACTAATGACATTTTAGTCTAGTTTTAGTCGACGAAAAGTCAAAAAGGTTTTAGTCTAGTTTTAGTCGACGAAAAGTCAAAAAGGTTTTAGTCTAGTTTTAGTCGACGAAAAGTCAAAAAGGTTTTAGTCTAGTTTTAGTCGACGAAAAGTCAAAAAGGTTTTAGTCTAGTTTTAGTCGACGAAAAGTCAAAAAGGTTTTAGTCCAATTTTAGTCGACGAAAAGTCAAAAAGGTTTTAGTCTAGTTTTAGTCGACGAAAAGTCAAAAAGGTTTTAGTCTAGTTTTAGTCGACGAAAACTAATGACATTTTAGTCTAGTTTTAGTCGACGAAAACTGATTACATTTAGTCTATTTTTAAGTAATGCAATTTTATTTAACCAAGTCAATATAGTTTAAGTACCTAGTATAGACAAAACCAAAGTTTTCTTTTAGCTAAACCCATTTCAAACAAGGTTATATTATTATTTTTTTGTTACCTTATAGGCTGAAAAATGCATCC
The DNA here is from genome assembly GCF_049309525.1 of Garra rufa. Taxonomy (NCBI): domain Eukaryota; kingdom Metazoa; phylum Chordata; class Actinopteri; order Cypriniformes; family Cyprinidae; genus Garra; species Garra rufa. Next base: position 2,135,463 of record NC_133361.1, read on the forward strand.
ATTGCAGAAGATGCTCTAATTTGAATTTACAACATTTATTTTACCTACCAAACATGTTAGAAGTACACACACATGAATAAAAATTTAATAAAAACAATAAATAAAATAGCATCACATGACAATGCCAGAAAAAAAAACAAAAAAAAACAGAGAAACAAGGTTTGAATGATCAAGCTACAATTTACTAAAAATTAGTGATGTGACGTTCGACACAGAAGCTTCGAATAATAAAATTAATCAACTTAACAATATTCTTAATTTACTTGATCATCTATGCATACAAGAATCTTTTGTACTTTTGTTTTTTTAAGTTTATTTACAGATTAATTCATTTATACCTTCTGTAAGTAAAATATTTCTTACGGTTTTCTCAGCATAAATTTATTTATTTTATGAAATTGTCCAAAAATTGCTTGGACAACTGGAATGCAAAAGAAACGTTTTCCACCTTTGACCACAAGATGTCAATAGTGCACAACGTGTTGAAAAGCTTCCAGTAATGAACCCTTTTAGATACGGTTGATCCCGTTGGTGCTTCGAACAGCTTTTTTTTTTTTTTTTAGTAGAAAAAAATGTATGTGTTCTTCCTTCTTTTTCCCCCAAATATGAACCCTATCTGGCCGGGCATTGGTCCCTTTATCTGTGTCAGACTTAACTTTGTTCGTGGGCGTCTTCTAGATAATGCAGCGAGGGAGTGACGCCGCTCGCTTGCGGTTTAGGCTAGAAGTGATACAGCTCTGGCTACAATCTAACATTCTAACATTTCGTTTCGTCTCGTTTTCGTCAACGAAAATAAAGAGACATTTTAGCATAGTTTTTATTTTGTAAACAACATTTAGTCTCGTTTTTAATCGGCAACGATATTTCATAATACATTTTATATAGTCATCGTCACATGACCAGCATTTTCGTTTCGTCTCGTCTCGTCTCGTTTTCGTCACGTGATAAAGGTTCGTTGACGACTATATTTAGTCATAATTTTCGTTGACGAAAGCAACACTAGTTCCCCAAAGCGTTTCGACGCAGCTTGAGTTGCCTGGAATGGAACACTTGTGTGTGCTTCAGATCTGAAGAAACACCTGAGAGTTCATTCAAAGGAGAAGCCGCATTCATGCCATTTGTGTGGAAAGAGTTTTTTTACATCTACAAAGTTTTAAAGAACATCATGCGGGAAGAGTTTTACAAAAAAAGGACACCTTACATCAAACACGAGAGGTCACACTGGAGCGAAACCGTTCACTTGTGATCAGTGCGGGATGAGTTTCACACAAGCTTTTCTGCCCTTCATGTCTGGATTTACCGATTGAAGACTTGCCTTTGTGTTGCGCTTTTCTTACACACCAATAAAGTTAAAGAAGTTACGTATGAAGTTATTTGTTTGATTTACCCAGTGACACAAGTAGTTGCAAATTATTTTGGAGACATGGAGACTGCATGCGTCTTTAGTTACTTAGAGGAAGAATGCAAGAAACGCTTCTTTTAAATGATTGCACATTAACCCAAATGTTTTGCACTGATGTTGAAAATATAAAATTAATGATTAAATGCTCTGGTAAAGATATATATTTTTGTTGCATAAAAATAAGAGTTTGCAGCGTGAATTAAAAAAATAACAAAAACTATGCAATTGTCAACAAAAACATCTTTGTTAAAACATAGGAGGTGTGATTTGATGATTTGATGATGCGTCGATTTACAGGCCAATTGCACTTACATCAAATTTATGTAAATTAATGGAAAAAATGATTGTACATAGATTAAATGATATACTTGAAAGTAAGGGAGTATTGGCACCTAATCAATATGGTTTTAGGAAAGGTCGATCAACATTAGATGCTTTGGTAAAGCTGGAAACGGATGTAAAAAAAGCTGCAGCAATTGAAGAGGGATTAGTGGCGGTTTACTTTGACATGGAAAAAGCACATGATATGTTATGGAAAGAGGGGTTGCTTATTAAAATGAAGAGAATTGGAATAGAAGGGAGAATGTATAATTGGATTTTAAGTTTTTTATTCGACAGAACAATTCAAGTTCAAGTCGGTGGTGAAGTATCCCAGACCATAAGTGTGGAAAATGGAACACCTCAGGGAAGTGTAATTGAAATGAAAAAAATGACCGTGAATTTAACGGTAAAAAAACTGTAAAAATGCTACGGTAAAAACCTGTGAAATGGTTAACGGTAAGTTCCCCTTCTATATACGGTGAAAAACTGTTTTGGACATTGCATGTTATTTTACGGCAGTATACCGTTTTTTTAAGTGAAAAAGAAGGTAAATTTTACAGTGAATAACCGTAAATTGACATTCCCAGAATTCCCTGTGTTTCATTTTTTTATTTGATGTTTTTTTTGTTGAAATAACCTTTTCTTCTTAGATTTTTATTGGCAGTTTTGTACATTAGGGTTGTATGTTACATCTAATTTTGTTAAATTAATGTTTTTCGCATTAAATCAGTTTTATGTGCGTTACCATGATGGTGTTTAGTGTTTGTGTGAACGCTGTGCACCTTCTCTATATGTTATTATTTAAAACCTCCTTGTGATGGGCTTTGGTTCGTCCACCACCTGCTTTTGGTGGTTATCAGTGTATTGCAAAGGTACAAAACAGATTTCAGTGCTTCAAAAGGTTGGTACATCACTGTTATATCAGTTAAAAAAAAATCAGAAATTACGGTATTTACCTGTATATTTAAGTGAAAACCGTAAAATGTAAAACATTGCTACCGTATTTTTTTACAGTAAAACTCTGGTAACCACAGCTGCCAGGTTTTTCCCGTAAATTTTACGGCTTTTTTTTTTTACAGTGTATTTAATATTATGATAAACGATATTTTTGGAAATGTGGCACCAGGAATTAGCACTGGATTATATGCAGATGATGGAATCACGTGGAAAAGAGGAAGGAATGTATCTTTTAATACAGATAAAATTCAGGAAGCCATAGAAACGGTTGAAAAGTGGTCAGCAGAATGGGGATTCAAATTTTCAAGATCTAAAACATGCTATCAGATATTTACAAGGAAGAAAATTAAAGGGGAGAAAAGGTTAAAATTACAGTATATGGGGCTTCTTTAGAGAAGGTGTCAAAATTTAGCTGTCTAGGTTTGTGGTTTGATGATGAATTAACTTGGAAGGATCAAATAGGTTATATATTAAAGAAATGTGCTGAAGTTTTAAACCTAATGAGGGCAGGACAAGACTGAAGAAAGGATGATTCTTAAGGAAGAGCTTCAAGCAGTAGGGAGACTAAACCAGTCTTAAGTCGCTGGGGTTTGTTTGTAGCAATAGCCAAAAATACATTGCATGGGTCAAAATTATTGATTTTTCTTTTATGCCAAAAATCATTAGGAAATTAAGTAAAGATCATGTTCCATGAAGTTTTTTGTGAAATTCCTACTGTAAACATATCAAAATGTAATTTTTGATTAGTGATATGCATTGCTAAGAACTTAATTTGGCCAACTTTAATGGTGATTTTCTCAGTATTTTTGATTTTTTTTTGCATCCTCAGATTGCAGATTTTCAAATAGATGTATCTCGGCCATCCACTCGCTAAAAACAACCCAGCGCTGGGTGAAATATGGACAAACCCAGCGATTGGCTTGTTTTGACCCAGCAGTCGGGTTAAATGTTTAACCCATCCTTCTGGCTAGTTTTATTTAACTCAAATATTGCTTTAAAATTACTATATTCCTTGCTTAAAATATGCCCAAATAGCTTGGGAAGTAATCTAGGCATCAGCAATAATCAAAAAGGTGAACGTTTATTTATTATTATTTATTATTTATTACTTATTAAGCAATTAACTTTTTTTATTTAATTATTATTTATTCAACTTATTAATAAATGTTCATTTTTAAATGATTAATAAATGTTACTTTCCAAGCTATTTAGTCATATTTTACGCGAGGAATATAGTAATTTTAAAGCAATTTTTGAGTTAAATAGTTGTTTTTAACCCAGCATTTTTTAGAGTGCAAATATTGTCCAATCCTAACAAACCATACATCAATAGAAAGCTTATTTATTGAGCTTTCATATGATGTATACATCTATAAAATTTAACCTTATGACTGGTTTTGTGGTCCAGGGTCACATATATTAAATGACAATATAAATTCAAGGAAACAGATAAATGCAGTTATAAAATTCATCAAGAATTGTGGGTTATATTATAGGATATAGAAGTTAGATCATTTTCTTCACACTCCATCACAGTAGGTGGCGGTATGCACCTTTGAAGTTGGTTCGCAACCCGCCATAAAACCAACAGAAGAAGAAGAAGAAGGACGGGGAGAAATGCAGGAGGCGCCGGTAAAGACTAGAAGGGATACATGATTCGCTACTGGGCATGCGCACATCAATCTAACATTATTTTTATCACACTGTACAACAATAATACTGTTTTTTTTATTATAGTAAGGGCTAAGTTTAGGGTTGGGGTAGGTGTAGACGTTAAAAAAAACACACTCTAATAAGTAGAAAAATTAATTTCATTGTTAGTTTCCGGTCGTAGACGTATCCCTTCTAGCCACAACCGGAGGCGCCGCTCAGACTCTCTCTGATGACGCTTGATCTCCCGCTTCTGCGCGCGCGCTCACGTGAGGAGTAACGGAACAACAGAATTCAAATCAACGGCAGTTGAATAAATGAATATTTGTATTTATAGCTTCCTGAGCTTTCAGTTCGCAGTTTAGTTTACAGCGTTTGGACACAGAAACGTGAGTGCACTTGCTTATATTCAGATACAGGTGTTGTAAAACCATTTTTAGTGAACTAAACTTAATATTAAAAATATTAAATAAAATATTAAAAATATTAGCCCACTTAATATGGTCACTTTCCGTCTGTCAGATTGTGAACCAGAGCTTTGTGAACTTGTGTACATGTTTTAAAGCTTTCTGTAATGTTTTGATCAGTTTAGGTTAGAAATCTCTTACAAGTATGTGTTCTGTTTTTGTACAAATAATATAGCGTCAGGCTAACTATAGTTGATCAGTATTGTTAGTCCCTTTCCACAAATATTCCACCATTTGAATAGGATATTTCACTTTCAGAGGTTGCTATTGTTTGTAATATGACTTGGAAATCTCTGTAAGATTCGAAATGCTGCGACAGAAAACCCTTAAGGTATTAAATGTGTTTCACATTTCCGTGTTGTTATTGTTTTGTTAGTTTCAATTTATTAAAAGTACTAGGATAGAATAGGTATATAATTGTTCTTAGGGATTTCCGTTTCTGATCCATTAATTACAGATGGCGCTAATGCTCTATTTAAAATGTCCAATCAAAAATGTCCAGAAACTGTCATAAAAATATGATTTATTAATGTTTTTTCCACTTTCACTGATGTCGATTTGTAACCAGCATCTGTTCTATCCATAGACACCAAACATGCATTAATTTTCAGAATTGTAACCCCTTAAATGCTGGTTTGTTTGCATAATGCCACAGGTGTTTTTTTTCTTGTGTATTAGATTCTTGGGTGTGTCAGTTAAGAACAACGTTAATTTTGAGGCATTTATATTTTTATGTAGTGTTAGATTTAAAAAAAAAAAAAAAAAAGTATATGCCAAATTTGATTAAAAAAAAAAAATGGCACAATCTAGTAAAAAATAGTACAAATTTGACATTTGAAGCCTTGCCGATAGAACAAATGCCTATCAGCAAATATTGCATAATTTTATAGTCAAATGCCCCTGGGTTAAAAAATTGCAGTTTCAATGTGGACATTTTTGTCCTTAAGGCTTAAGCTCCTGAGTGTGACTATTTTTTTTTGTACGGAAAGTAAAATAGATTTTTTTTGAAGGAAATGATGGTGAAATATTAATATTTCGATAAAAATAAACACCTGAGCCAAAATGTATGCAGTTGGCATTGACACAGGCACACTTACAACAACAACAACAAAACTCAAATGGACAAGAATGTCCATAAGGTCGCACAAGGGTTAAGAATGAAGAAAAATAATAACTCTTTTAACTTTTTTCCTTTTTCTTTCTTACTTTATTGTGGGAAATTGATATCTTACACCTATTTGATTTGCACAAAGGCACAACTTACCCCTGTTCTTTACATTCAAATCAACATACCAACAAATAATAGAAAAACTTAAAACAGATTCAATAAAACATCGGCTAAAATCCCTTTCTTAGATTTAAGTTTGAGATTTTGGGCTTTTAATAATAACTAGTAAGAAAACATACAAATGATACAGTTAAGTCTTTCTTTTATCGTACTTTATCTATTTGTGTCAATAGATTTCAATTACAATTACAATACATATTTTCTCCTACACTGAGTCATAAATCTCCACTTCAGCAACACTTTACATTTGTATTCCTCTCTCTATTCTGAAGCTTTTTACAGAGGGATGTTCTTATATAATAACCATGATTTCATACAGTTTATTCCCCAAAAATGGTACAAAATATTGTTTTCTGAGTTATGGAGTGACAAAAATAAGATACCCAAAATCCCCTCTGTAAAAAACATTTGACTCTAATGTTTCCAAAAAAATTAACAAGAATTTTGAAACTGACTTCATCCAGTGTTTAGATTTTAGTACTTAGAAATGTATGCAAATGAGCGCATATTTCATTAAATAATGCTCATTTGCATATTAAAATTTGACATTTTAGAAAAATTGTAATACAAAAAATGTTTGCAATTGTCAACGTAATCAATCAACCGGTTAAATAAGGTGATAACTATTAGTTAATTATTATTTTTTTTAACCCTATTTACATTTTTTCCAAAGATTTCAAAGGCGTCACACCCCAGGACTGTTTGTTATGTGCCCATATTTGGTTATGTTCCTGTTCCAGTTCTGGTTATGTCATTATTAGTTGATCCTCCTCACCTGTCTGTATCCACTTTAGTTGGAGTCTCTTTAGTTTCCCTTTGTCCGGTATTGAGTGTAGCTTTGCTCTTGTGGAATTATCAAAGTTTATAGATTTCCTTCGTCTTCGTGTTGTATAAATCACGAGTGTATCGAAAGGAAAAAGTGCTTTTAAGTTGAATATAGCAATATAATAAATAGTAATGTAATGAGGTCCAAAGACATAACACTTGATGCCTCTTTGATTTATTGTTTATTTTAGCAAATCTGCTTTTCCAAAGAGAAATTCATGTTCAGTGAAGCTCCTTCTTCAACAATCACACATTCAGCGATAAATGCTGGAATATTCCCATCGGTTTACAAATGAAGACAAGCATTAAATCATCAGGAAGAGCTGAAATCTGCAAATCTGAGTTTATTAAAGAGGACAGAGAGAAGATGAGAGATCCTGAAGATTGGTTTCAGTTGAGTGTCTGGATTTACCGATTGAAGACTTGCCTTTGTGTTGCGCCTTTCTTACTCACCAATAAAGTTAAAGAAGTTACGTATGAAGTTATTTGTTTGATTTACCCAGTGACACAAGTAGTTGAAAATTATTTTGGAGACATGGAGACTGCATGCGTCTTTAGTTACTTAGAGGAAGAATGCAAGAAACGCTTCTTTTAAAGGATTGTGCATTAACCCAAATGTTTTGAATTGATATTGAACATCTGATATTTTAAATCTAGAAAATTAATGATTTAATGCTCTGGCAAAGATTTTTGTTGCATGAAAGTAAGAGTTTGGAGCAAAATTTGGTGACTAATTTAATAAGTATGTGAAATACCATATACACAAACAAAAACAAAACACTTGAAGTTACACCTGTCGCATGAATAAAAAAAAAAAAAAACTATGCAATTGTCAACAAAAACATCTTTGATAAAACACTGAAAGTGTGATTTGGTGATTTAGTTTGTCCCGCGTCCCATTGGATTGTTTGGAGAGGGCGGGGTTTGTGACGCTCTGGCTTACACTGAAACATCCCACTATGCAATCACTGTAATGCAGAAGAGACAGTAAAACATATACTATTAGAATGCAAAAATTATGAGGATGATAGGGTAGAATTAACGACACAAATCAAAGAATAAAATATGATACTTGAGTATATATTGGGAAATACATCTGGGAAGGTGCACAAGGTATTAATAAATTACTTAAAAAATACTGGGTTAATTGAAAGAATTTAAAATGCATATGCAATCCAAAGAAGTCTTTTTTATTTTTTTATTTAGTTTAAGTTAGTTTCACCGTCCTCAACGCCATTCTACTGCCCACACTCCTCTCTAAGTGAGGTGCCAACCGCCATAAAACCTGAAAGAAGAAGAAGAAGAAGAAGAGGAGAGATGACCGGAATGGATGGTGGAGAAGTAGAAATGTTAGAAAGCAACTGGAAAGTTGTAGAAAGTCGGAAAAGGAAGAAGTCGTGGGGTCAAACTCCTGGACAGCAGACTCAAAGACCTAAAGTAGAGCATAAGGTAAAGCTGCAATTCGTGGCAGAATCAGATAAAACAGCTAACCCATTTAAATTAACAAAGGCATTGAATGAAGCCATAGGGGAAATAAGTGCAAAAATATTGAGAGATGGTAGTCTAACTATAAAATCAGCAAAAATCAGCACTGGGCCTAAAAACGCTAATGGGGAAAAAAAAAGATAGCATGCACTATGTTTGGTGTTAGGATATCAGGAGTATCAACAGATATATCAGCAGAATCTATTAAGGAAAAGTTAACAGGAGCAAAATTAATTGATGAGAGGAGATTAAAACATGTTAAAGAGAAACAAAAGTTCGGCAGTCTATCAGTCATGATTCAGTTCGATGCAGAAAGGCTCCCAGAAAAAGTATATCTGAGTAAGACAATATATTCCACCGGCGATTAGATGCTTTAAATGTCAGAAATAATCCTCAGGGCAGCTGGGAAATACTTGAATGCAGAAGAAATTACGGTAGAACAAATAAATGAGAAATTAAGGGCACAAGCAACTAATTCGCAGACAGTATGTGGTGGATCTTAATGGTGGGAACAATAATTCAGTGGAAGTCTTTTAGCAAATGGACAAGAGTTTAAGAAATTCATCTCAGACAAAAACTGATAAAGCTCATGTTATTTGTATTCAAGAATCATGGCTTAAACCACCCTTGAGTTTTGTACTGAATGGCTATATGGCAGTTAGGAAAGATGTTTCTGAAGATATGAAGGAAATAAGACAACACCCAATTAGAGAAAATTCTAGATCACTAGCCAAAAACTAGTACATGCTCTATAGGGAATTAATCATACCTCTCCAGGAAAGGATCAGACATCTATCAACAAATACATTACTTACAATATTAAGTCTTTACAACAAAATATGGAGGCAAGGGGAATTACCATATTCATGGAAATTAGGGATAATCATACCAATAGCAAAGCCTGGGAAGGACCCTTCAATACCTAGCAATTATAGGCCAATTGCTCTGACGTCTAACTTGTGTGAAATTACGGAGAAAATGGTAATATCTCGATTAAATTATTTTTTGGAATCAAGGAAACTAATACACGAGCAACAAAGTGGGTTTAGAAAGAGACGTAGCACATGGGATGCAATGATATGTTTAGAAAATGAAATCAGGAAAGCTCAAGTGAATACAGAAATGGTCATAGGAGTGTTTTTCGATATTGAAAAAGCCTATGGAAAGAAGGCTAGCGAGCATGATATTAGCATGACTAGCAAGTTGCTAGCATGATTTTAGCAAGACTAGCAAGTCGCTAGCATTATTTAAGCAAGACTACCAAGTCGCTAACATGATTTTTAGCAAGACTAGCAAGTCGCTAGCATTATTTTAGCATGACTAGCAAGTCGCTAGCACGATTCTAGCATGACAAGTAAGTCGCTAGCATGATTGTAGTTTGACTAGCAAGTCGCTAGCATGATTTTAGCACAACTAGCAAGTCGCTAGCTTGATTTTAGCATTATTTTAGCATGACTAGCTAGTTGCTAACATGATTTTAGCATGACTAACAAGTCGCTAGCATGATTTTAAACATGACTAGCAAGTCGCTAGCATGATTTTAGCATGACTAGCAAATCGCTAGCATGATTTTAGCATGACTAGCAAGTCGCTAACATGATTTTATCATTATTTTAGCATGACTAGCAAGTCGCTAGCATGATTTTAGCATTATTTTAGCATGACTAGCAAGTTGCTAACATTATTTTAGCATGACTAGCAAGTCGCTAGCATGATTTTAGCACGACTAGCAAGTCGCTAGCATGATTTTAGCACGACTAGCAAGTCGACTAGCATGATTTTAGCATGACTAACAAGTCGCTAGCATTATTTAAGCAAGACTAGCAAGTCGCTAGCATGATTTTAGCATGACTAGCAAGTCGCTAGCACGATTCTAGCATGACAAGTAAGTCGCTAGCATGATTGTAGTATGACTAGCAAGTCGCTAGCATTATTTTAGCATGACTAGCAAGTCGCTAGCACGATTCTAGCATGACAAGTAAGTCGCTAGCATGATTGTAGTTTGACTAGCAAGTCGCTAGCATGATTTTAGCACAACTAGCAAGTCGCTAGCTTGATTTTAGCATTATTTTAGCATGACTAGCTAGTCGCTAACATGATTTTAGCATGACTAACAAGTCGCTAGCATGATTTTAAACATGACTAGCAAGTCGCTAGCATGATTTTAGCATGACTAGCAAATCGCTAGCATGATTTTAGCATGACTAGCAAGTCGCTAACATGATTTTATCATTATTTTAGCATGACTAGCAAGTCGCTAGCATGATTTTAGCATTATTTTAGCATGACTAGCAAGTTGCTAACATTATTTTAGCATGACTAGCAAGTCGCTAGCATGATTTTAGCACGACTAGCAAGTCGCTAGCATGATTTTAGCAAGAATAGCAAGTTGCTAGCATGATTTTAGCATGACTAGCAAGTCGCTAGCATTATTTAAGCAAGACTAGCAAGTCGCTAGCATGATTTTAGCATGACTAGCAAGTCGCTAGCACGATTCTAGCATGACTAGCAAGTCGCTAGCATGATTTTAGCACGAAGAGCAAAATCAAGATTTTTTGTAAAATTCCTACTGTAAATTTATCAAAATGTAATTATTGATTAGTAATATGCATTGTTAAGAACCTAATTTGGACAACTTTAAAGGTGATTTTCTCAGTATTTTGATTTTTTTTGCACCCTCAGATTCCTGATTTTCAAATAGTTGTATCTCGGCCAAATATTGTCCTATCCTGACAAACCATACATCAACGGAAAGCTTATTTATCGAGCTTTCAAATGATGTATACATCTCAGTTTTGTAAAATTTAACCTTATGACTGGTTTTGTGGTCCAGGGTCACATATGCACAACATAAAAAATAAAGTAGATTTAATTAGAACAAGCTTTGGCAATAGAAAGGAAGATACAATAATTTCTCGCCTGAGAATTGGACATACAGCACTAGATAAATCACTCCAGTTGACAGGGAAACACGACAATGGACAATGTAGCAAATGTGGTCAGCCAGAGACTATAGAACATGTCGTTTTTCATCGCGGGGCATACAATAGAGAAAGACTACAATTTAAAAAATGACTTGATGCAAATAGGAATCAACACAATAAATATGGAAAATGTTCTAAGTGGTTCATATAAAGGATATGAAGTATTGCTTCATTTTTTAAAATCAACAGATCTCTATTAGAGAATTTAGTTTTATTCTCCTCTTCTCATCTCCCCCCAGTAGATGGCGATATGCACCAAAGTTGGATGCCAACCGCCATAACTGAAGAAGAAGAAGAAGAAGAGAGTTACGGTGAGTCCTCTTCTCTGTTATTAGCTGTTTGCTCTCCTGCAAGTCTTATTTCGTGTGATTAAATCTGAGGATAACGAATCTGAGGTAAAGGCCAGCTCTTCTGAATATGAATAGTGCTGTAGTAATGTAATAGATAATGTGTGTTCAGTGCAGAAAGGAGACTTTTACTCTAGAAATGTTCTTCCGGCAACAACAGTCATTGTGTCTAATGTTCCTCCGTTCATAAAAGATGAGTGAAATACGGAGTTGTTCAGGACAAATAGTTTCACGAACGAGAAAAGTACATCTCAGTTAGACACTGTCTTGTTTTCATCAGCTGAATAACGTTAAAATAAACAACAGCAGCAAGAAATATGAGAGGAAAGCGAGTTAATTTCATTAAAACCTGTTTAGTTTGTTCGTCTGAATGATCGTTTCGATGTTTGAAGGGATAATGTTGCTAATACAGAATGTAAAAAGGACTGATATCAAGTCTGGCTGCTATTTCTCTTTTGAAATGTAGTTTTGGCTGATCAAATTTGTTATAGTCACTTTTAAGACATGATAAAGTTAGTTTTAATTCTGATATCAAAAAACGTCCAATCATTCATTCAAATGGAAGACTTTTCCAATGTTGTTGTAAACACTAGTGTTCAGACTGACTTACTAAGTGTGAAATACAACATTATGGAACGCGAGAAAATATATTTTGGAGGATTACAGCTTTTTTTCCCCCCACTATAAATGTTTTCTACTGTAGAATAGGGCTTAAATACACAATTTTGACCTTACTTTATAAGTGTACTACAAAAAATAAAAACAATTTCTGAATGTTTCTGCCTAGCTTTTGTGGCTCTGTGATTCCCAGCTAACAATTTTTGGTTCCCGGAACGTTCCCTATTGGTTAACCAGGAAAAGTTTTCTTGACATAAATTGAATGTTCCCTTTAGGTTAGGAGAACGTTTCGGGAAAAAAAAGAGAACCTACAGGGAACGTTCTTATTTGGTTCTCATATGGGAACGTTCTGTGTTTGCTGCGTTGGTGGTCCAGCTGTGAAATTACAGAGGGCCAAGCAATAGATTGGTGAAAATGTGACACTGGTTCCCTCTATTCATTGTTTATTTTGGCTTTTCCACACAGAAATACATCATCAGTGAAGCCCCTCCCACAACAATCACATCATCAGTGAAGCCCCTCCCACAACAATCACATCATCAGTGAAGCCCCTCCCACAACAATCACACATTCAGCAGTAATCCGTGTATCAGTGAAGATGAGCGTCAAATCCTCAGGAAGAGCTGAAATCTGCAAATCTGAGTTTATTAAAGAGGACAGAGAGAAGATGAGTGATCCAGTACACACTAGAGATGCTGAACAACAAACAGGTTGGTGTTTATTCTTTATTAATAATGCTGACCATTATAAAGCTTCAGGCAGGTTTATTTGTTGGAACAGTCTGTAGATTAAAACCCATTTACATCAAGTCTGTTCTAGAAGCCAAAACTGATTTCTATAACTGTATTTCGACTTTATTTTCGTAGTATTTCAACTTTATTCTTGTATTTCGATTTTATTCTCGAAATATTACAACTTTACTCAAAATATTTCAACTTTATTCTCGTTGTATTTCAACTTTATTTTCATAATATTTAGACTTTATTCTTGTAGTCTTTTACATTTATTCTCATAGTATTTCAACTTTATTTTCATAGTATTTTCGACTTTATTCTTGTATTTTGAAATTATTCTCGAAATATTACAACTTTACTCTCGAAATATTTCGACTTTATTCTCGTAGTATTTCAACTTTATTTTCATAGTATTTAAAATTTATTGTCATAGTATTTCGACTTTATTGTAGGATTTTGAATTTATTCTCGAAATATTACAACTTTACTCTCGAAATATTTTAACTTCTCATTGTATTTCGACCTTATTCTCGTAGTATATCGACTTCATTCTCATAGTATTTTGACTATTCTCGTAGTATATCGACTTTATTCTCGTAGTATTTCGACTTTATTCTCGTAGTATTTTGACTATTCTCGTAGTATATCGACTTTATTCTCGTAGTATATCGACTTCATTCTCATAGTATTTTGACTTTATTCTCGTAGTATTTTGACTATTCTCGTAGTATATCGACTTTATTCTCGTAGTATTTCGACTTTATTCTCGTAGTATTTCGACTTTATTCTCGTAGTATATCGACTTTATTCTCTTAGAATTTCGACTTTATTCTCGTAGTATTTTGACTATTCTCGTAGTATATCGACTTTATTCTCATAGTATTTCGACTTTATTCTCGTAGTATTTTGACTATTCTCGTAGTATATCGACTTTATTCTCGTAGTATTTCGACTTTATTCTCGTAGTATTTCGACTTTATTCTCGTAGTATATCGACTTTATTCTCTTAGAATTTCGACTTTATTCTCGTAGTATTTTGACTATTCTCGTAGTATATCGACTTTATTCTCATAGTATTTCGACTTTATTCTCGTAGTATTTTGACTATTCTCGTAGTATATCGACTTTATTCTCTTAGAATTTCGACTTTATTCTCGTAGTATTTCGACTTTATTCTCATTGTATTTCAACTTTATTCTCATTGTATTTCAACTTTATTTTAATAATATTTAGACTTTATTCTTGTAGTCTTTTACATTTATTCTCATAGTATTTCAACTTTATTTTCATAGTATTTTCGACTTTATTCTTGTATTTTGAAATTATTCTCGAAATATTACAACTTTACTCTCGAAATATTTCGACTTTATTCTCGTAGTATTTCAACTTTATTTTCATAGTATTTAAAATTTATTGTCATAGTATTTCGACTTTATTGTAGGATTTTGAATTTATTCTCGAAATATTACAACTTTACTCTCGAAATATTTTAACTTCTCATTGTATTTCGACCTTATTCTCGTAGTATATCGACTTCATTCTCATAGTATTTTGACTATTCTCGTAGTATATCGACTTTATTCTCGTAGTATTTCGACTTTATTCTCGTAGTATTTTGACTATTCTCGTAGTATATCGACTTTATTCTCGTAGTATTTCGACTTTATTCTCGTAGTATTTCGACTTTATTCTCGTAGTATATCGACTTTATTCTCTTAGAATTTCGACTTTATTCTCGTAGTATTTTGACTATTCTCGTAGTATATCGACTTTATTCTCATAGTATTTCGACTTTATTCTCGTAGTATTTTGACTATTCTCGTAGTATATCGACTTTATTCTCTTAGAATTTCGACTTTATTCTCGTAGTATTTCGACTTTATTCTCATAGTATTTCGACTTTATTCTCGTAGTATTTCGACTTTATTCTCGTAGTATTTTGACTATTCTCGTAGTATATCGACTTTATTCTCGTAGTATTTCGACTTTATTCTCGTAGTATTTCGACTTTAATCTCGTAGTATATCGACTTTATTCTCTTAGAATTTCGACTTTATTCTCGTAGTATTTTGACTATTCTCGTAGTATATCGACTTTATTCTCATAGTATTTCGACTTTATTCTCATAGTATTTCGACTTTATTCTCATAGTATTTCGACTTTATTCTCATAGTATTTCGACTTTATTCTCATAGTATTTCGACTTTATTCTCGTAGTATATCGACTTTATTCTCATAGTATTTCGACTTTATTCTCATAGTATTTCGACTTTATTCTCGTAGTATTTCGACTTTATTCTCGTAGTATTTCGACTTTATTCTCGTAGTATTTCGACTTTATTCTCGTAGTATTTCGACTTTATTCTCGTAGTATATCGACTTTATTCTCGTAGTATTTTGACTATTCTCGTAGTATATCGACTTTATTCTCATAGTATATCGACTTCATTCTCATAGTATTTTGACTATTCTCGTAGTATATCGACTTTATTCTCGTAGTGTTTCGACTTTATTCTCGTAGTATTTTGACTTCTCGTAGTATATCGACTTTATTCTCGTAGTATTTTGACTATTCTCGTAGTATATCGACTTTATTCTCGTAGTATATCGACTTTATTCTCGTAGTATTTCGACTTTATTCTCGTAGTATTTCGACTTTATTCTCGTAGTATTTCGACTTTATTCTCGTAGTATATCGACTTTATTCTCGTAGTATTTTGACTATTCTCGTAGTATATCGACTTTATTCTCATAGTATATCGACTTCATTCTCATAGTATTTTGACTATTCTCGTAGTATATCGACTTTATTCTCGTAGTATTTTGACTATTCTCGTAGTATATCGACTTTATTCTCGTAGTATTTTGACTATTCTCGTAGTATATCGACTTTATTCTTGTAGTATTTTGACTTTATTCTCGTAGTATTTCGACTTTATTCTCGTAGTATTTTGACTTTATTCTCGTAGTATTTTTGACTTTATTCTCATTGTATTTCAACTTTTCATAGTTTTCATAGTACTATTTTCATTGTATTTCAACTTTATTCTCGTAGTATTTCGACTTTATTTTCATAGTATTTCGACTTTATTCTTGTAGGATTTTGAATTTATTCTCGAAATATTACAACTTTACTCTCAAAATATTTAGACTTTATTCTCGTAGTATTTCGACTTTATTTTCATAGTATTTCGACTTTATTTTCATAGTATTTCGACTTTATTTTCATAGTATTTCGACTTTATTCTTGTAGGATTTTGAATTTATTCTCGAAATATTACAACTTTACTCTCGAAATATTTTAACTTCTCATTGTATTTTGACTGTATTCTCATAGTATTTCGACTTTATTTTCATAGTATTTCAACTTTATTCTCATTGTATTTCGACTTTATTCTCATAGTATTTCAACTTTATTTTCACAGTATTTCAACTTTATTTTTCCCAGTATTTCAACTTTATTTTCATAGTATTTCGACTTTATTCTTGTGTGATTTTGAATTTATTCTCGAAATATTACAACTTAACTCTCAAAATATTTTAACTTCTCATTGTATTTTGACTGTATTCTCGTAGTATTTCGACTTTATTTTCATAGTATTTCAACTTTATTCTCATTGTATTTCGACTTTATTCTCATAGTATTTCAACTTTATTTTCACAGTATTTCAACTTTATTTTCATAGTATTTCGACTTTATTCTTGTATGATTTTGAATTTATTCTCGAAATATTACAACTTTACTCTCGAAATATTTTAACTTCTCATTGTATTTTGACCGTATTCTCATAGTATTTCGACTTTATTTTCATAGTATTTCGACTTTATTCTTGTATGATTTTGAATTTATTCTCGAAATATTACAACTTTACTCTCGAAATATTTTAACTTCTCATTGTATTTTGACTGTATTCTCGTAGTATTTCGACTTTATTTTCATAGTATTTCAACTTTATTCTCATTGTATTTCGACTTTATTCTCATAGTATTTCAACTTTATTTTCACAGTATTTCAACTTTATTTTCATAGTATTTCGACTTTATTCTTGTATGATTTTGAATTTATTCTCGAAATATTACAACTTTACTCTCGAAATATTTTAACTTCTCATTGTATTTTGACCGTATTCTCATAGTTTTTCGACTTTATTTTCATAGTATTTCAACTTTATTCTTGTAGGATTTTGAATTTATTCTCGAAATATTACAACTTTACTCTCGAAATATTTTAACTTCTCATTGTATTTTGACTGTATTCTCGTAGTATTTAGACTTTATTTTCATAGTATTTCAACTTTATTCTCATTGTATTTCGACTTTATTCTCATAGTATTTCAACTTTATTTTCACAGTATTTCAACTTTATTTTCGTAGTATTTCAACTTTATTCTTGTATGATTTTGAATTTATTCTCGAAATATTACAACTTTACTCTCGAAATATTTTAACTTCTCATTGTATTTTGACTGTATTCTCGTAGTATTTCGACTTTATTTTCATAGTATTTCAACTTTATTCTCATTGTATTTCGACCTTATTCTCGTAGTATTTCAACTTTATTCTCGTAGTATTTCAACTTTATTCTCGTAGTATTTCAACTTTATTCTCGTAGTATTTCGACTTTATTTTCATAGTATTTCGACTTTATTCTTGTAGTATTTTGAATTCTCATAGTATTTCGACTTTATTCTTGTAGTATTTTGACTTTATTCTCGAAATGTTACAACTTTACTCAAAATATTTCGACTTTATTTTCGTAGTATTTCAACTTTATTTTCATAGTATTTTGACTTTATTCTTGTAGTATTTCGACTTTATTTTCATAGTATTTCAACTTTATTCTCGTTGTATTTCCACTTTATTCTCGCAATATTACAACTTTACTCAAAATATTTCAACTTTATTCTCATTGTATTTCAACTTTATTTTCATAGTATTTCGACTTTATTCTTGTAGTATTTTGACTTTATTCTCGAAATATTACAACTTTACTCAAAATATTTCGACTTTATTTTCGTAGTATTTCAACTTTATTTTCATAGTATTTTGACTTTATTCTTGTAGTATTTCGACTTTATTTTCATAGTATTTCAACTTTATTCTCGTTGTATTTCCACTTTATTCTCGCAATATTACAACTTTACTCAAAATATTTCAACTTTATTCTCATTGTATTTCAACTTTATTTTCATAGTATTTCGACTTTATTCTTGTAGTATTTTGACTTTATTCTCGAAATATTACAACTTTACTCAAAATATTTTGACTTTATTCTCGTTGTATTTCCACTTGATTCTCGTAGTATTTCGACTTTATTTTCATAGTATTTCAACTTTATTCTCGTTGTATTTCCACTTTATTATCGAAATATTACAACTTAACTCAATATATTTAAACTTTATTCTCGTAGTATTTCAACTTTATTCTCGCAATATTACAACTTTACTCAAAATATTTTAACTTTATTCTCATTGTATTTCAACTTTATTTTCATAGTATTTCGACTTTATTCTTGTAGTATTTTGACTTTATTCTCGAAATATTACAACTTTACTCAAAATATTTTGACTTTATTCTCGTTGTATTTCCACTTTATTCTCGTAGTATTTCGACTTTATTTTCATAGTATTTCAACTTTATTCTCGTTGTATTTCCACTTTATTATCGAAATATTACAACTTAACTCAATATATTTAAACTTTATTCTCGTTGTATTTCCACTTTATTTTCGTAGTATTTCAACTTTATTCTCGCAATATTACAACTTTACTCAAAATATTTCAACTTTATTCTCATTGTATTTCAACTTTATTTTCATAGTATTTAGACTTTATTCTTGTAGTCTTTTAAATTTATTCTCATAGTATTTCGACCTTTTTTCGTAGTATTTCAATTTTATTTTCATAGTATTTCAACTTAATTCTTGTAGTATTTCAACTTTATTTTCATAGTATTTCGATTCTATTATTGTAGCATTTTGAATTTATTCTCGAAATATTACAACTTTACTCTCGAAATATTTTGACTTTATTTTCGTAGTATTTTGAATTTATTTTCATAGTATTTCGACTTTATTCTCATTGTATTTCGACTTTATTCTCATTGTATTTCGACTTTATTCTCATTGTATTTCGACTTTATTCTCATAGTATTTCAACTTTATTCTCATAGTATTTCAACTTTTTCATAGTATTTCGACTTTATTGTTTTAGCATTTTGAATTTATTCTCGAAATATTACAACATTACTATCGAAATATTTCGACTTTTCTTGTAGTATTTTGAATTTATTTTCATAGTATTTCGACTTTATTTTCATAGTATTTCAACTTTATTCTCATTGTATTTCGACTTTATTCTCATTGTATTTTGACTTTATTTTCATAGTATTTCTACTTTATTCTCATTGTATTTTGACTTTATTTTCATAGTATTTCGACTTTATTCGCATTATATTTTGACTTTATTCTCATAGTATTTCAACTTTATTTTCATAGTATTTCGACTTTATTGTTTTAGCATTTTGAATTTATTCTCAAAATATTACAACTTTACTCTCGAAATATTTCGACTTTATTCTCGTAGTATTTTGAATTTATTTTCATAGTATTTCGACTTTATTTTCATAGTATTTCGACTTTATTTACACAGTATTTCGACTTTATTTTCATATTATTCCAACTTTATTTTAATAGTATTTCAACTTTACTCTCGTAGTATTACAACTTTACTCTCGAAATATTTAGACTTTATTCTCGTAGTATTTTGAATTTATTTTCATAGTATTTCAACTTTATTTTCATAGTATTTCGACTTTATTCTTGTAGTATTTTGAATTTATTCTCATAGTATTTCGACTTTATTTACACAGTATTTCGACCTTATTTTCATAGTATTCCAACTTTATTTTAATAGTATTTCAACTTTATTGTCATGGTATTTCAACTTTACTCTCGTAGTATTACAACTTTACTCTCGAAATATTTCGACTTTATTCTCGTAGTATTTTGAATTTATTTTCATAGTATTTCGACTTTATTTTCATAGTATTTCAACTTTATTTTCATAGTATTTCTACTTTATTCTCATTGTATTTTGACTTTATTTTCATAGTATTTCGACTTTATTCGCATTATATTTTGACTTTATTCTCATAGTATTTCAACTTTATTTTCATAGTATTTCGACTTTATTGTTGTAGCATTTTGAATTTATTCTCGAAATATTACAACTTTACTCTCGAAATATTTTGACTTTATTCTCGTAGTATTTTGAATTTTTTTCATAGTATTTCGACTTTATTTTAATAGTATTTCATTTTTATTGTCATAGTATTTCAACTTTACTCTCGTAGTATTACAACTTTACTCTCGAAATATTTAGACTTTATTCTCGTAGTATTTTGAATTTATTTTCATAGTATTTCAACTTTATTTTCATAGTATTTCGACTTTATTTTCATAGTATTTCGACTTTATTCTTGTAGTATTTTGAATTTATTCTCATAGTATTTCGACTTTATTCTTGTAGTATTTTGACTATATTCTCGAAATATTACAAATTTACTCAAAATATTTCAACTTTATTCTCGTTGTATTTCGACTTTATTCTTGTAGTCTTTTAAATTTATTCTCATAGTATTTCGACTTTTTTTCGTAGTATTTCAACTTTTTTTCGTAGTATTTCAACTTTAATTTCATAGTATTTCAACTTTATTTTCATAGTATTTAGACTTTATTCTTGTAGTCTTTTAAATATATTCTCATAGTATTTCGACTTTTTTTCGTAGTATTTCAACTTTATTTTTCGTAGTATTTAAACTTTATTTTCATAGTATTTAGACTATTCTTGTAGTCTTTTAAATTTATTCTTATAGTATTTCGACTTTATTTTCATAGTATTTAGACTATTCTTGTAGTCTTTTAAATTTATTCTCATAGTATTTCGACTTTATTTTCATAGTATTTCAACTTAATTCTCGTAGTATTTAGACTTTATTTTCATAGTATTTCAACTTTATTCTCTTAGTATTTAGACTTTATTTTCATAGTATTTTAACTTTATTCTCGTTGTATTTCTACTTTATTCTCATAGTATTTCGACTTTATTCTTGTTGTATTTTGACTATATTCTCGAAATACTACAACTTTACTCAAATTATTTCAACTTTTTTCTCATTGTATTTCAACTTTATTTTCATAGTATTTAGACTTTATTCTTGTAGTCTTAAATTTATTTTCATAGTATTTTGACTTTATTCTTGTAGTATTTTGACTATATTCTCAAAATATTACAACTTTACTAAAAATATTTCAACTTTATTCTCGTTGTATTTCGACTTTATTTTCGTAGTATTTCAACTTTATTTTCATAGTATTTAGACTTTATACTTCTAGTCTTTTAAATTTATTCTCATAGTATTTCGACTTTTTTCGTAGTATTTCAATTTTATTTTCATAGTATTTTAACTTAATTCTTGTAGTATTTCAACTTTATTTTCATAGTATTTCGACTTTATTGTAGCATTTTGAATTTATTCTCGAAATATTACAACTTTACTCTAGAAATATTAAGATTTTATTCTCGTAGTATTTTGAATTTATTTTCATAGTATTTTAACTTAATTCTTGTAGTATTTTAACTTTATTTTCATAGTATTTCAACTTTTTTCTTATAGTATTTCGACTTTATTCTTGTAGTATTTTGAATTTATTTTCATAGTGTTTCGACTATTTTCATAGTATTTCAACTTTATTCTTATTGTATTTCAACTTTATTTTCATAGAATTTCAACTTTATTCTCATAGTATTTCAACTTTATTTTCATAGTATTTCGACTTAATTCTTGTAGTATTTTAACTTTATTTTCATAGTATTTCAACTTTTTTCTTATAGTATTTCGACTTTATTCTTGTAGTATTTTGAATTTATTTTCATAGTGTTTCGACTATTTTCATAGTATTTCAACTTTATTCTCAGAATATTACAACTTTAATCAAAATATTTCCACTCTATTCTTGTAGTATTTTGAATTTATTCTCGAAATATTACAACTTTACTAAAAAATATTTCAACTTTATTCTCGTTGTATTTTGACTTCATTCTTGTAGTATTTTTACTTTATTCTCGTGGTATTTCAACTATTTTCAGAGTCCAAATCATAAGATTAAATAATGAAAATACATAAGCAAGGAAAATAATAAGAAATATAAATACATAATTGATGACATGACAAATGTTCTCCTTTTACCTTTGTTTCAGAGTTAATGGAATACCGTGAAGTGAAAGAAGAATCGAGCGAAGTGAAAGAAGAATTGAGAGAAGTGAAAGAAGAACTGAGTGAGGTTGAAGAGAAAAAGGACGACAGAAGCAGAGAAAAACCCAAACAGAAAGGTTTAAAGAAAAGGAGCACAAAATCTCTCACCTGCACTGAGTGTGGAAAGAGTTTCACATACAAAAGTAATCTTGTTGTTCACATGAGAGTTCACACTGGAGAGAAACCGTACACATGTGATCAGTGCGGAAACAGTTTCACAGTAAAAAGATCCCTTGTAGCACACATGAGAGTTCACACTGGAGAGAAGCCATTATCTTGTGATCAGTGTGGGAAGAGTTTCTCAGAATCATCAAGCCTTAGGGAACACATGAACATCCACACTAAAGAGAAACTGTACACATGTGATCAATGTGGGAAGACATTCTTGTGGGCTTCAGTCCTGAGAAAACACCTGAAAGTTCACACGAAGGAGAAGCCACATGTGTGCCATTTGTGTGGAAAGAGTTTTTCTCGTCAAGAACATTTAAGAGAACATCAGAAAACACATGAGAGGATTCACACTGGAGAGAAACCGTACAAGTGTTCACACTGCGACAAAAGATTCAGTCAGCCAGTACATCAGAAAACACATGAGAGGATCCACACTGGAGAGAAACCGTACAAGTGTTCACACTGTGACAAGAGATTCAATCAGTCATGCCATCTGAAAACACATGAGAGGATCCACACTGGAGAGAAACCGTACGAGTGTTCACACTGCGGCAAGAGATTCAATAATTTAGGAAATCTGAAAACACACGAGTGGAGTCACACTGGAGAGAAACCTTATAAGTGTTCATACTGTGACAAGAGGTTCAATAAATCAGGAAATCGGAAAGCACACGAGTGGATTCACACTGGAGAGAAACCGGATCGCTACGCTGCACGCCGGAAGCGTTTCAATCCATCATCTTTAAGCACACAAACACAAAGCGATCACAGTAACTAGATCATCTTCAGATCTGATGCTGCGTCTTCACTAAATCTAGTAGTTCCTTCATATTTGGACTCAAAATATTTTCACTTTATTCTTGTATTTCGACTTTATTTTAGTAGTATTATAATCCAAAGTAGACTTTCTGTTCTGTTATCTAGGATCATACATGCAAATGTAAGATTAAGGTTTTAAGTACTTTAAAAAACTAAATGGGAAGTCTGAAACACTGCCTATACCTCCAAAATATTTTATTATTTTAATGTATTTTATTCGATGTCATTTGTTCTATTGGTTCTTGGTCCTTGTTAATATATTGTTGTGTGTATAATATTTATTTATGTTGATTATTCGTATAATTTTTGTTCCTTCTGTTGCTGGATGTTCCCTATCTTGTGTGCACCTTTGCAATAATAATAATAATAATAATAAAGTTGGGCATTCTAATATGGGCAGTGTGGTGTTGTTGATTCTCCCAATCTCGTTCTGTCTCGCGATATCACTATACTACATCCCTCCCATCATTAGTATTAAAGAACTTTAAATACCACCAAATAACAAATTATCCTCAAACTTAAACATCTTTGTTACTGTTACTCAACCTCTTTTAAGGCTAAACTGAGTAATCAAAAACACTCTACCACTACGAGTAGTCACAGGCTTGCTTGTTGTCTCTGGTACTGTAACTGATGAACTTTGGGGCTCCTCCGAAACATCTGACTTCAACAGTGTCTCTTGAGCACCTTCATCGTTCCATTTCTCTGTAGAATCTGGCATGCTTATCAGAATCAGAATGAGCTTTATTGCCAGGTATGTTTACACATACTAGGAATTTGTTTTAGTGACAGCAGCTCCACAGTGCAATAGATCTCCAATGGAATAGGTACATGGCGCATGTGCTTCACATTTCTCACAATCCTGGAGCCATCTTCTACATTGACAATTTCAAATGAACTGTCTGACGTATGCTCCAGCAATACATAGCGAGTATCTCTATACTTAGAGTCTAGCTTACCATCTTCCATACTCGCCACATATGTGACCCTGGACCACAAAACCAGTCATAAGGTTAAATTTTACAAAACTGAGATGTATATATACTATGAAAGCTCAATAAATAAGCTTTCTATTGATGTATGGTTTGTTAGGACAGGACAATATTTGGCCGAGATACAACTATTTGAAAATCTGGAATCTGAGGGTGCAAAAAAAATCAAAATCCTGAGAAAATCACCTTTAAAGTTGGCCAAATTAGGTTCTTAACAATGCATATTACTAATCAAAAATTACATTTTGATACATTTACAGTAGGAATTTTACAAAAAATCTTCATGGAACATGATCTTTACTTAATTTCCTAATGATTTTTGGCATAAAAGAAAAATCAATAATTTTGACCCATGCAAAGTATTTTTGGCTATTGCTACAAATATACTCCAGCGACTTAAGACTGGTTTTGTGGTCCAGGGTCACATATACTATGTCTCCCAACTTAAAGGCTGGTGTTTCGCCTGATGCTCTGTGTGGTGTAGATCGATAAGCCAGAAGAATCTTTGACAGTTCCTCTTACCATTTCCTTCCTTCACTTTTAGACGCTTTGAAGGCTTTCTTCAGATAGCGATAAAATCTTTCGATCTTACCGTTACTTTTTGGGTAGTACGGTGAAGATTTGATGTGATTAACTCCACTAGTTTTCAGGAATGCTTCGAAGACTTTTCCTACAAATTGCTTGTCGTTATCCGTCACAACCTCCAAGGGATACCCAATTTGTGCAAAGATTTTCATAATTTCCTTGGTAACAGTCTCCGAAGTTATGTCATGTGTGACTACTGCTTCATGATATGATGTGTAGTAGTCTATAACAGTGAGTAAATAAACATTCTCGATAGGATCCACCAAATCACACCTAGTTTTGTCCAGGGCCAAGGTGGAAGTTCTAGTGGATCCAGTGGTTGATCTTCGTGCAAGGGTTGATTTAGTAGACACGCATTACAATTTTTGATCATTCTTTCTACATCGATGTTCATGTTAGGCTAATAGAATTTGCTTCTCAAAAATTGCTTTGTGCGAACGACACCCTGATGTGTCTCGTGTACTGTTTTCAAAGCTGGTTGAATCTGTGCAGAGGGCAGGACTATCCTATTTCCCCTCAGCAAAAGACCGTAATAGGTTGATAATTCGTCTGCGCATCGTTTGTATGGCTGTAAGGTTTCAGGTAGTCTAGCAGGCCACTGTCCTGTCAATGTTGTATCTGTCACTGTAGCACTTTTGAGTTCTTCCAGAGTCAAGGCTTGAACTTTCACCATATTTACAGCAAGCACTCTGTCCATATACACGTCCACATAACTGTTGTCTTCTGTCTCTGGTAACGGAAGTCTGGAAAGTGAGTCTGCAACATTGGCTTTACCTGCAATGTGTTCAATCTTGTAGTCGTATGGACACAGTCTCAGTCCGAGTCTTTGTATTCGTGGAGGCAAAAGCTTTGACTTTTCTGGATTAAGCATATAAATGAGAGGTCGGTGATCTGTCTGAAGAGTAAGGCTCAATCCCAATTCTACCCCTTACCCCTACACTTAGCCCTACCCCTCCGTTTGGCGCGTTCACGTGAAGGAGTAGGGGTGTCTCATTTCTCTTTTGGTTGGAGGGGTAGGGGTAAGGGGAAGGGCCAGATAGCAGAGTTGTGGACTCGAGTCAATGACTCGAGACTCGACTCGGACTCGAGTCACAAATTTGATGACTTGTGACTTGACTTGACATAATCAAAGATGACTTGCAACTCGACTTAGACTTTGACAGCAATGACTCGAGACTTGACTTGGACTTGAACCCTGTGACTCGGCAAGTCTTCTAAAGAAAAACTTCGGAGAGTTTTGATCAATATAGGCTGAAGCGAATGTATGATTAGCGCAGCATTTGGCACTGAGCCAGAGAGGGACTCGCTAAGTGAGCGCTTGTAATGTTTTTATCCACATAATGTTAAGGATATTTAATATTTTTTAGGGGCCATTCACATGTCGAGCCTAAAAACGCGTGCAAAACAATAGGCGCGCCGCTTTGTCTTTCTTTTCAAACCGCTCTTGCAGTTTGCGGTCCTGTGGCGGGACTGGCGTCAGGATAGGTAGGATGAAATGTTAGAACACCGGATCTCACTACAGGAGTTTTAAAATCCTAACCGAATATGAAATCTGGTTGCAGCGCACACATAAGGAGAAACTTTGCAGATTATTTTACCTGAAATCCTAAACATGCATACACTACAATATTTGAAATTCGTGGCGCATCACACTACAGATATTATTAGGATAATAATGCTGGAGGGAGCACCTCTGGTGATCTCTCTCTGGAAGGGGTCAGTGTTTAAATGCACCTGGCCGCAAAGCCCCAGCAAAATTAATTACCATCGGTCGGGCAACGACGCATTGAAGGATTAAACTAATATTGTGATATGCTTTTGATACGTATATATATATATATATATATATATATATATATATATACAGTATATATATATATATATAACTATGGATTTTAATTTAAATCGTGATGACTTGAGCAGGCTAAATTAATCTGTATCTCTAAATTAACTTCATAAACTAAAGAAACGAAAATAAATGTAATCACTTTGCTATTAAAAGCAGCAGTAATGGGGAAGAGAAAGAGAAAAAAGACAGGTTCCAGTCGGACTCGGGCCAGTAGATGAGACGTCCGACATTTTTGCAACGAATGTTTGTTTAATAGCCCATTTAACATGGTTATTTAGGCTACTTTCTTATTTAAATATATTATTTCTTTGATTTATTTTTGAATTTTTTGGCTGCCTGTTCACTGACTGAAGTGCTAAAATAAACACGCAAGTTTTCTAATAATGTTTGAGCCTCATTTATTTTGTGTTTCAAAATTATATACATATGTATTGTATTTATATTAGGGGTGGGCATAGATTAATTTTTTTAATCTAGATTAATATAGATTAAATCTTGGAATTAATCTAGATTAATCTAGATTTAAATGGCTAATTTGAATTCTGCTGAAGGCATTCAGAATATGTGTGCTACCCAAATAATGACTTAAAGTCTTTGAGAATGGATCATAAAGCTCATAAAGCTGTTCTATGATAATTTGTTGATGAAAATAAATTGTGTTCAATTAGATGTACTTGTGTTTACTAACTAACTAACAATGAAATTATTTTTTCTACCTATTAGATTGTGTTTTTTTAACGTCAACACCTACCCAACCCATTACATGTTACACCGTACTTTTATTTTGACAGGTTGCCGTGAAGTTTCTGTGTAAACAGTATGATATGATGCTAGTTTTCTCAAATGAAACGGTAAAAGTGACACTCACAGCAGTTTGGGAGATTGAGTTTATCTGTTCATGTGAGATGAAAATGCCAAAAATTACCGGGAGCGTCACGTGTGTTTCAGTATGCGTGTAGTAAAAGCTCGTCTCCGCAATGCATACATACAGCTAGGCAAACGGAACATATCGGATTCATATTAAAACGGTCTTTTTGCATTACAGTTTTCACATACACTAGTCCATATCGCGATTTGAATTAAGTGACTGACCAACATTTGATTTATGAATCCAAAAAACGACGAATTTACGTGGCATTTCGCGCTATAGTAGATTCGGTTTTTATGAATGGAGGACGAGGAAATCCCGTCTGTGTTTTGGCGGAGGAGACTTAAACGCGCGACCATATTCTATAGTCTTCGGTATACATCCGCGTTAAACTATCAAGGTGAAAGTCATCATAGCTTGCGTAGTTTAGACCCAGCTCCCAACCCAAATTTGAGAATAGATTAACGGCGATATTTTTTTTATCGCGCGATAAGAGTTTCACGTTAACGCAGCACGTTAACGCCGATAACGGCCCACCACTAATTTATATATAGGCCTATATACACACACGTTATAATTTATATTCATAAAACACCGCGTTTGGGAGGGGAACATCAGGGCAAAATCGGGCTAAAACTCCTGTTGTGTGAGCCGGGCTTTAAGCAACCATGACCCGCTCTCCATGAAGAGGCGGAAGTTTTAGTAAAGGATAAATGGATTTCCAGCATTAAAAATCACTTGCAGTAGCTCTGCTATTAAATTGATTTAAAAATTGTTATTCCTGTACAGCTATGATAAGCTGTTTCTCCAACTTGGCGGTGCTTTCAATGTTATTAAGGAAAAGGATAAAGCTGTTCGGTTGGTTCTTGTCACAAGACCTGTGGTGAGATGTTTTTATCTCTATGCGGCGTGAACGCACCTGGAAAAAAGCGAGCGCGTCGCGTACAGTACGGTCGCGACTCGCGACCGCGTCGCTTCCATAAAGAGCGCGCATACCGCGCGTCTACATTTGAAATTTGAACTTGAGCGCGCAAAAGACGCGACATATGAACGGCCCCTTTGACATTCAAATTACACATAATCACTATAAACCACTTATAATAATAATTATAAGAAGAAACAACAGTAGCCTAATAATTGGCTAAACCTTTCAAATATTTATATATTTTTATACTTATATATTTTATTTTACTCAACTGATTTATTAAAGTCACTGAATATTTAACAAATGAAACAGTGGACTTAAAATAAATTATGAATTCAATTAGGCCTATATTTGATCACAAACAATGATAAATTCCTCAATAAAACATCACTAATTATTATAGTCTATATTTTATAATTATACCTACTATAGACTATTATTGACTTTAAATTTACTGTAGTAATTAATACAGAGACACTTATTTGGGCAAACAGCACTAGTGACTTGTTTAGGACTTGAAGCTTAAAGTTGAGGACTTGCAACTCGACTTGGACTTGCTCGTCTTGACTTGGGACTTGTCTGGCTTGACTCGGGACTTGACTTGAGACTTGAATGCAAAGACTCGAGACTTACTTGTGACTTGCAAAACAATGACTTGGTCCCACCTCTGCCAGATAGCCCTCCAAACGAAGATTTTTCGGGACCTCTGCGATAACTACCGGTTGCCTGTTCATTATCCCTTACTTATGAAGGCTAATTTGTAGACAGCTTTGAGCTTTTAACAGAATTGGTGAAACTGTCAGACAGTCCCTTAAGCATGAAGTTGCCATTATTCGCTTAAATAATGATGTAAGGCAGTGTTTTTGACAGAGAGAGGGCCTAAACTATTGTAAAAACAATATTTACTTTTTTTGTTCAAATTACAAACTATTAAATAACAGTCTTCACTCAGTGTGGCAACAAATATACTTCAGACCTGCCATCATATAGTCTGGCATAAACATTTAAAAGTCTCCTTTCACTTCCATAGAAGTCAAGCATTTGCGAATATATATATGGACGCAAACGCATAACTGCTTTGGGAGAAGAGACCTTAGTTGCACAGCATATGTTTAGTTGACTCATACATTGTAAAAAGTTTAATCCAGTTTCAACTTTAAAAACTTAAGTTTAGCAGCTGTCTTAAAATTTTAAGTTAAATCAACTTAAAACTACAAGTAATTTCAACATAATAAAATTACGGCAATAAAATGAGTAAAAATGACCTGAATTAAGTTAAATCAACTTCAAAGTACAAGGCAGCTGATGAACATTAGTTTTTAAGTTGATACTGGTAAAAACTTCTTACAGGGTAGTATCAAATGTTAAAGGAACACTCCACTTTTTTTGGAAATAGGCTCATTCTCCAACTCCCCCCGAGTTAATAAGTTGATTTTTACCGTTTTGAAATCCATTCAGCCGTTCTCTTGTTCTGGCGATATCACTTTTAGCATAGCTTAGCATAAATCATTGAATCCTATTAGACCAGTAGCATCGCGTTCAAAAATGACCAACGAGTTTCGATATTTGTCCTATTTAAAACTTGACTCTTCTGTAGTTATATCGCGTACTAAGACCAGCGGAAATGTAAAGCAGCGGTTTTCTAGGCTGATAAGATTAGGAACTACACTCCCATTCCGGCGTAATAGTCAAGGAAGTTTGCTGCCGTAACATGGCCGAAGCAGGCGCATTAATATCACACAGCGCCTGAAATTAGATCCCAGCTAGGTAACTTCCAATGTGACCGGTGCTAAATTTGTGTAATTCCGGTTGTTGCAGCTGTCAGAGTTGCAGCTGGTAAATTGTTAGTGGCTGGATTTACCTGTGTGTTATTAGCTATGGTTATGTGCATTGTAAGGGGCTGTGATAGTAAGTCGAAGACGTAATCTACTACCATCTTTCATAGAATTCCCACGAAAAAAAAGCAATTTCGACTAATGAATCAATGGCTGGCTGCTCTGAACATGGATCTCAAAACACCGTTAGAAACGATCAAGAAATGGCGTGTTTGCTCCGAGGATTTTGAACCAGATAACTATTTGGATAGTTTTACCGACACTACAGCACGGCGTCTAAAGGACACGGCGATCCCAACAATCTTCAAACTAACGTTACAGACAGGACAAAAAGGAGCATCGCCCACGGCTGTAAGTGAAACATGATTAATTGCTAACGTTACCTGTGAAATGCAACCCCTGACGACTAGGTTTGGGCGAACAGTTGGCTTAGTATTTGCTATGACCAAATTCCATGTGTGATTGCAAAAGAAAGTTATTGCGAACAGTCGGTGGTGTTTTAAAGTCAGTTTTGAGTAAAAGTGTACATCATGAATGTAAGCCTGAAAATGCAAACCGACAGTATGCATTTAAAATCTTTATATTATATAATGTAGTGGTTGCAGGAATAACTTACTCTTGCGACAGCTGGCCATTAGGTCCACTCGGCGTGTGACGTTTTTTCTAGTTTATTTTGTCAAACCGGAAAAAAAAAATCAACTATTGCAGGATGCAGCATTGCATCCAAGTCCTCGGATGTTGCGACCTGACACTTCCTCATCAGGTAGATCCACCCTTGCCATCGATGGCAATACCTGGTCCCACTCGCGACAACACAGGCACTCACTTTTAGTTGGCATGGGTTGGCAAGCCCCACCAGCGCGAATCTGCTCTCCTCATCCCTTCTGTCCAGGGCAGTTGAGACACACTTTCTTGTCTTTCGCGTACCAAAACCTTAGCTTCAGTGAATTCTGGTTCAAATTGATACGGTTTAGGATCTGCACCAAAGTAAATATCTTCTAAATCGTCTCTCACAAATGTCTCCATGGCGAGGAACGCTGTCTGTGCTGTGCATGCACGTTGGATATGTTGACGGAAGTAAACATTTGCACATGTGCTGTGTGGTATTACTGCGCCTGCTTCGGCCATGTTACGGCAGCAAACTTCCTTGACTATTATGCCGGAATGGGAGTGTAGTTCCTAATCCTATCAGCATAGAAAACCGCAGCTTTACATTTCCGCTGGTCTTAGTACACGATATAACTACAGAAGAGTCAAGTTTTAAATAGGACAAATATCGAAACTCGTTGGTCATTTTTGAACGCGATGCTACTGGTCTAATAGGATTCAATGATTTATGCTAAGCTATGCTAAAAGTGATATCGCCAGAACAGGAGAACGGCTGAATGAATTTCAAAACAGTAAAAATCAACTTATTAACTCGGGGGGAGTTGGAGAATGAGCCTATTTCCAAAAAAAGTGGAGTGTTCCTTTAAGCATATAAATGAGAGGTCGGTGATCTGTCTGAAGAGTAAGGCTCAATCCCAATTCTACCCCTTACCCCTACACTTAGCCCTACCCCTCCGTTTGGCGCGTTCACGTGAAGGAGTAGGGGTGTCTCATTTCTCTTTTGGTTGGAGGGGTAGGGGTAAGGGGAAGGGCCAGATAGCCCTCCAAACGAAGATTTTTCGGGACCTCACTTCAAACGAAGGGCTAAGAGAAATTTCCAACATGGCTGCTCACTCGAGCAAGCAGACCCATAAATGCAAGTAATTTTTGCCTTTAATAAGGATTTTTATGACAATGTTTCATTATATGTATATTTCCTTCAATATTGTGTTTGTGTTTATGGTGTTGATTTGTAAATAAA
Organism: Garra rufa; assembly: GCF_049309525.1. Lineage (NCBI taxonomy): Eukaryota > Metazoa > Chordata > Actinopteri > Cypriniformes > Cyprinidae > Garra > Garra rufa. The sequence goes on from NC_133361.1 coordinate 2,167,749, forward strand.
TGTTTGCAAAAAAATCGCTAAAGTTTGCTAGCAGATAGCACTGATTGCACGATATTACAAAACATATTTTTATGTCATATACACTTGACTGCATGTTAGAAACATGAAAGACCAGTGGCACGGCAATTTGCAACGGTGGTGTAGTGGAGGGTGTACGCAGGCATACGGTGTATACACACTTCCACTTTTTAAAAATCCCCTTTGATGCGCATTATTCAGCAGTGTCCTGCATTAGCCAAAATCATGGCAGTCCACCACATCCAGTCATGTGAATAAATGTAAATATTCGTTAAAAACACCTAATAAAGGCAGTGATGATGCAGTCAGGACCGTGGCGCCGGCTTGCTTTGAAATGTATTTGATGATTGCGCCTAATGCACCTGCACCCACTCCGTCTCCCGCACCAGTAATTTAAATCAGTACATAATAATGAAAACAATACCTTACAAATGAAAAGAAGCAGATTTTTTACGATCAGAAATTTCTTAAACCAGTGAACCCCTGTAAACATTTTAGGATCCAGTAAACGAATGCGATCAAATAGAAAGTTCAGAACGAAATTAACAAATGAAGCATATACCCACTTCTCCCAGCACCACTACACCACTGATTAGCAATTTGCCAAGCATGTGATAACAAGTTGTTTGTTTTGCTTACAGACATATATGTACATGTGAATGAACGGTACGTACACCGTACATTTTGCAACATTTTTGACATCTTGGAATGTGTGATAAATCATGGCATGATTTTGCCAGTTCCCTTAACGCATTCACAAATGCGTCAATCATTTCATCATGTTGTTGATCTCTGTCTGAATTTGTGTCTTTCAAGCACCACATTTTTTTGTGGAGTAAAGTAAGCGCCCAGGGCAGCTAAAGTCTCCATAAATGACTCTTTAGGTTCGCAAAACTTCTCTGCACCGGTGCACCAATGCAATGCAGAAAGGTAGCGCGTCTTACCGCATCAGCAGCGTTGATAGTTCCGCTGGCCAACTCAAAAAAAACTATAAGAGTCTTTCCATGTTCTGTATTCTGCATGTTGCCGAGCATAATCAGCTTCTTGTGTGAATACTGCTTTATTAGTCATTTTATAGATAATGCTGGCTGTTTCTCAAACGGAAGAATTTAAGCCAGGTTTATTCTATATTCTGTTCTTATTTTAATGCCAAATATCGAGAGTGCATTATTGTCGCGTGAAAGCACATCAATAGAATCTCTCCGCTCGCACGCGCATTTCCTTTAGTCTGCGCGCACTTAAAACCTGTCCTGTCTATGCACGCGCAAATCTCTCTGTGCTCATGCGCTAGATGTTAATTCTTTTCGCACCTGAGTTAAACGTTGTCAAAGGTTATAAACCAATCAGATTTCAAAGATGGATCTGTCATTTCTTTACAATTGTGCATGTAAGTAAAACATGTTCATTTCATTCAGAACTGAGCGATTTGTGTTTTTGTATGTTCATGTGAATAATGTTGATAATACTTAATGTAAAAAGAACTGATAATAAGTTTTGACATTTATTTTTTGGCTGAACAAATTTGTTAAAGCCACTTTTATAACGTAGGCTAATAAAGTTTTAATTTTGATATGCGTTGGATTATCACAATTGTCGTTTAAAAGACCGTCAGCAAATTCTAGCCATAGTGCAAAAAACGATGTCCAATAGTTTATTCAAACGGATGATTTTTATATTGTAGTAAACACTAGTGGCCAGACTGACTTTCTGAACGTGAGCTACAATATTTTGGTGGTGAATTACGGCCATACATATAATATTTTGGCGAATTCTAATGTATTTTTAATGTCTCACCTGTTGCAAGTCATTTTTGTTACTAGGAACCAACTACAAATTTGTGTATTGTTTTTGCATAGGCTATTAAAAGTTATGAAGGCTAATTTGTAGACAGCTTTGAGCTTTTAACAGAATTGGTGAAACTGTCAGACAGTCCTTTAAGCATGAAGTTGCCATTATTCGCTTAAATAATGATTTAAGGCAGTGTTTTTGACAGAGAGAGGGCCTAAACTATTGTAAAAACAATATTTACTTTTTTTGTTCAAATTACAAACTATTAAATAACAGTCTTCACTCAAAGTGTGGCAACAAATATACTTCAGACCTGCCATTATATAGTCTAGCATAAACATTTAAAAGTCTCCTTTCACTTCCATAGAAGTCAAGCATTTGCGAATATATATGGACGCAAACGCATAACTGCTTTGGGAGAAGAGACCTTAGTTGCACAACATATGTTTAGTTGACTCATACATTGTAAAAAGGTAAATCCAGTTTCAACTTTAAAAACTTAAGTTTAGCAGCTGTCTTAATTTTAAGTTAGATCAACTTAAAATTACAAGTCATTTCAACATAATACAATCACGACAATAAAATGAGTAAAAATGACCCTTAATTAAGTTTAATCAATTTCAAAGTACAAGGCAGCTGATGAACATAAGTTTTTAAGTTGATACTGGTAAAAACTTCTTACAGGGTAGTATCAAATGTTAAAATGCAAAACTGCAGTAGCACTTTTAAGAGCAAGCAAGTCTACTTTAGCTTAACCCTTACAACAATTCTAAAAGCATAGGCGAAGCACACTGCTTTCAGATCGCACTCTTTAAATCACAAAGCAACACTTCTACAGCAGAGGGAGAAATAAAATATAACTTTAGAAGGTCCATTCCGCATCCTTGTTACTAAATGCATCTCCTAAGAGGAAGAACGCTTAAGTCTTCTAAGTCAGGAAGCAAGGTAAGCAACAGTTATTACCGCAAGCGAGCAACACATGTCCCTCTTCTGATAAGATCAAACATCCTCTAGAACCTTCTGGAGGCTAAAGAGGCAGTTTGAAGCCCTAATGTTTCTAAATCACTCGCTAAAAAGTTTAATTCAGAATAAAAGCAATCAGATCATTCGGCAGTTTCATTATTAGTGCACATATTGTGAATTAGATTAATAAACTTAGTTATTATTATCCTGGTAGCCTTCAGTAAAATCTCTTGTCTAAAATGTTCAAACATGATCAGCTGACCCAAAATTTACATTCTTCACTTACACAGATGTCAATGAAAAGACTGTATCAGTCAAAGCTCAGCTGTGGGAAGGGAACAGATAGAGGGAAAGAGAAGGAGACTGTGATAAAGGGAAAGAGAGATAATGGAGGTTAGACAGCTTTTTTCTTGTTTAAAACACGTTTATGTACTGTTTGAAACATTTCTATCATCTAAATCTAAAATGATGAACACTTCAACATTAATCTATAATTAAATAGATAATTTAGCTGCAAGCATCAATTATGGGGCCAAGCACTAGGCAACGGAAGCATAAGACCAACTGCAGCGGTGAGTAATTGAAGCCATTTTAAGGTGATTTTAGTTAAAATGGGTAAAAATCATAAAACCATCCACTAGTAATACAATTTAATCAGTTATCTCTTTTGATAACAATGTGGCACTGTCTCAAAACGTTTTGAATGCTTTCAGGTCATGGTCATGATTGTATATACAAAGTTTTGTAATGGTACACCAATACATTTGTAAAATGTAGCATTTTATATCATAATACTTATACATGTAATACATGTGTGTGTCAAATTTGATGAAAATATCTCATTTTGTTTCGGAATTATAGACATTTTTATACATTTCTTTGCCACTTACTATCAAAATGTTGGCATTTGGGCATTATCAGCTGGCACACTATGTTTTCGTATTTCCCACGGTGGTTTGGCATCAATAGTAGTAACACTTTCTAAGATATTGGCAAATGTTTTTTTTATGCGCTAAAATGCAATTTTGCACAAACCGTAAGGAAAAACCTGGCATGTTTGATATCGTTGGACTCTGCAAGGATTCAGGAGTCAAAAAAGGTGACTCTGATGAAAATAAGTCGTCCACACCCAAAGTGATAAGCATGTGAATATTTGATTTTACCACTAGGCTCGAAACTTCTCATGCTCCTTCAGGGCATTGTGCTGATGACCCAAACCGAGTTTTGTAATGATACGTAAATGCATATCGTAAAAATATATTGTAAAATATAGCATTTTACTACAAAATTCAAAATAACGTACATGGGAAAATTGGGTATCATCTGACTTGGGTGATGCACCGAATCTGAAGAGACCATTTATGGCCAAACCATTCAAAACTTATGAGCTAAAATAGCCATTTTTCATATATCCTGACCACTAGGTGGCACTGTGCCGAAACTTTGCAGGTAGCCTCAGGTCATGCTTGTTATAGCACTCAACAAGTTTGGTCTCAATACACCAAACTGTTGCGGAGATATAGCTTTTTGTAGAATTCGTTTGTGCGTTATTCGAGAACGGTTCGACTAATCAACTTGAATTCCATAACTTTTTGCCAGCATGGTCTGAAGATGATCTGAGCCAATTTTGGTGAAAATCAGGCAAACTGTCTAGGACGAGTTTGTAAACGTAGGTTTTTCAAACAATTAAAAACAGAATTTTACATTTTGGTGGTCTTTCGGCTTGGCACGAGTCAAGGATTATGAGAAAAAAAAATTTGATTCTGTGCATTATGGTTCAAAAGTTATTAGCATAAAGTGTGGAATTTTGGAGAAGTGGTGGCGCTAGAGACTCCAAATATTCCATGATTATTGTTGAGACTGTCCTCAATCACTGTACCAAAGTTAAGTACGTTTTTTTTTTCTTTCTACTTTTATTTGGAATGAACAGTTTATCATTACTTGGACTGAGTACATATTACGTTTAATGAATTTATGAAAATGGCGTACATGGGAAAATTGGGTATCATCTGACTTGGGTGATGCACCGAATCTGAAGAGACCATTTATGGCCAAACCATTCAAAACTTATGAGCTAAAATAACCATTTTTCATATATCCTGACCACTAGGTGGCACTGTGCCGAAACTTTGCAGGTAGCCTCAGGTCATGCTTGTTATAACACACACCAAGCTTAGTCTCAATATACCAAACTGCTGCGGAGATATAGCTTTTTGTAGAATTCGTTTGTGCGTTATTCGAGAACGGTTCGACTAATCAACTTGAATTCCATAACTTTTTGCCAGCATGGTCTGAAGATGATCTGAGCCAATTTTGGTGAAAATCAGGCAAACCGTCTGGGATGAGTTTGTAAACATAGGTTTTTCAAACAATTAAAAATATAAATTTAACAATTTTACATTTTGGTGGTGTTTTGGCTTGGCACGAGCCAAGGATTATGAGAAAAAAAAAATTTGATTCTGTGCATTATGGTTCAAAAGTTATTAGCATAAAGTGTGGAATTTTGGAGAAGTGGTGGTGCTAGAGACTCCAAATATTCCATGATTATTGTTAAAACTGTCCTCAATCACTGTACCAAAGTTGAGTTAAGTACGTTTTTTTTTTTCTACTTTTATTTGGAATGAACAGTTAATCATTACTTGGACTGAGTACATATTACGTTTAATGAATTTGTCGTATAAGCCCGATTTCCTTTATTGTATTGATTGTACAGACTTAAAAATATCTTGTTCATCCTGACCCCATGAATCTGAAACAATAAAGAAAGACTAAAATGATGCTTCTTTTGTCTTTATTGTGTTTTTAAAGATTACAAAGCACTGCATGCATTTACTTCGTGGAAGCCTTTTAAGGAGCAATGAAACGTGTGAAAATCATCCGATCTCAGTCATCAATCCTCACTCAGTGATGGCGGCTACAGACGAGCCATAAGGACTGATCTTCTCCAGCTTCTCCATGATAGCCTTGTACTGCCTATTCCTTTCCTCCTCAGACAGCGAAGACGGATTTATCGCCAAGAATTTATATGCATCCTTGGACTGAATGCTGAAGACGCCCTGTGCTTTCTGACAGCATGCACCAAAGTTCTGCCAGAACTGAAAGATTAAAGACATGCTCAGCATTAATCACAACACATTTACTAAAAATACAGTGACAAACTCATTTTGGCTGAAATCACTTGCTATAATGTTCACTTGCTATAATCATGACATTGTGGAGTATGTTGCAAATAACAAACAAAACACTCCTACAGAAATGCACGCATTCACGTCTATGTGATGAAGTCTGGTTAGACACATTTAGTGCGTTTCGCTTTTAGAGCGCGTTCTTTCACTGCATCAATCAGTCTATTAAAATGCATTAAGAACCATCACATAATTCAAGACATGGGGCAGAAAATCTATATGTCATTTCATATAGTTATAATATCACACGAAGAGAGCCAGTCTTTCTTCAAAAAATGAGTACAAATGTGATATTGATTTTACACATCAATAAACAATATGAGACTTATGTACATTTTAGACACCATATTGGCTGTTTTTTGCTCTATTTCGCCAACAAAAATCATTCCAAACACAGCCACAGAACTGTTTCGCGTCTCAGAACAACATGACAGTGTTTCGTTCATCAATGAATCAACCATTTAAATGATTCAGTTCAATTGCAATGATTCACTTATTAACAGTGATTTACTGCCACCTACTGGCGATTTTAATTTCACATTTAAAGTATCTTTACATTTTTTTTTTTTTTTTTTTTTATAATTTCAAATATCAGTATTCAGTGTTTTATGTGTAAAATATCCAAATATTATTTATGCATTTGTAACTGCAGGTTAAAACATAGTGAAATATGTGCCTTGAAGTTAATGTTTATTTATGTTTTTAAGAATACATCTTTTTTTTTTGCTTCCATCAGCGTCCTTATCTATCTCTAAAGCTTTTAAAATGCTAATACATTTCAATAAATAGATGTATGCATCTTTGTTGAGTCTACAATACTCTCTAGAATCTTTGACATAGTTACCTTCCCTGCTTCCTCAATGGAGTCCAGAAACATATCCTTCAACTCTTTTATCTTTATGATGTCCTCCCCATTAAAGGTCTTTTCTTTCATCGTGTCCAGTGTAACACCCACCTTCTCCCAGAACTTCTTAAGATTAACCAGAATTTGCTGGATATGATAAAGACACTGTTGGACTTCTGTCAGGTGGTCAGGACTGGGAATCTCACCTGGACAAACAACATACAACACACTGATTTAAAAAGAGTTAAAGTGGCAAAAATATGAAAAGACCAAAACATACATAGAGATGAAACTATAATTTGAAGCACAGAAAGCCACTCACCCATTTTTATTTTGGAAGTGGCCAACTTTAGCTGATGATCAGTCTGCTTGATTTTGATTTCCCACTCTTTGTTTCGCAGACTGTTCTTTTCAGCGTCTAGGCGGGACAGTTCTTCTCGTTTAACAGCGACACCAGGTATCTTTGAAGCATCTGGAAAGCCTCCAAAAAGTGGTCCAAATAATATGAACAACAAGGAACGTCGTTTTTCTTCTTCATATTTTCTGATGCGATCCTGCAGCTCATTGGATGTTTCTTCAATTTCCTTCTCAGTTTTCTTCATATCGTCAGCATTTTTCATCAGCTCCACTTCAAGTTTGGCCAAAGCGTCCTCCAGACCCTTCATCTCATCAGAGTGTTTTGTTAGTTTGACTTTGGTCTCTTGCTGTTCTTGTAACACATCACTAGAGCTTGTTGAGACACTTTTAGTTTGTTCTTCATACCTGAATAATATTTCAGATAAATGAGTGAATTGTGATGTGCTCCAGATTTCACCAACACAACACAACACAGTTCCTGAACAATTTTCCTAAATTGCTTTTTATGCTCTTTTACGAAGCCATGATTTTGTTTTTAGGCTGTTGAACATTTTAACACTTCAAATGAAACTTCAAACTTAAAAAAATAAAATAAATAACTCGCATTGAATCTGATTCACTAATAATTGTGTTGGTTTTGTAGTTTTAACAATTTTTGTAAATTGTTAAAAAACATGAATTTGTTCTTAACCTCATTCTGATGTTAGTGAATTTGGAGTCTAATGGTGCGTTCACACCGGACGGGACTTGCGCGGAAAAAACGCGCTATTCGCGCGTAGTTGAACGCTTGAACATTTGAGTTTACTCGCGCCATTCGCGCGGTAAAATTCGCGTCATTCGCGCGTGACATTTTCTTCACAACAGACGCGAATTCGCGTCAAGGGAGGGGCTTCTGCCACTCGTCAGCGGGGAAGTAGTTGTAAAATAGGTGAATGAGCTCAATTTGCCAGCTTTAGCTTGCTTGTAGTCTCAATATGTATGTATATGTAGGTTAAATTGAGTAAAGAGCGTTTTTTAAAACTAACCAGATTGTCCGACCTCTTCACTCACTTTATTCTTAGCAAGATCCCATTTATTCCTGTTTCTACAAAAGTCCAAAGATGTATCGTACAGCTCCGAGGAACCACAGACAGCAACGGTGATTTTGTCCGCCATTGTTGTTTCGGATTTCTGCCTCCGTCACTACTAGAGCAAGCTCCTGATTGGTTACCGCGGCGCGGAATTCCGCCGAAGTTCAGATTTTTGAACTCGCGCAATTCGCGCGAATGGCGCGGCAATCGCTTGAACGCTCAATGCGCGCCGCGCCATTCGCGCTATTCGCGCGTTTCGCGCCGCAGGATGGCTATTCGCGTCTTTGCATTGACTTAACATGTAAATCACTCGCGATTGCCGCTTCATTCGCGTCCGGTGTGAACGCACCTTAAGTGAGCAGCCGTGTACATGAGGTTAGTCATTTCCATTAAAGGATAACTATTGCCAAAATGCAACCTGGGCTGTTTTTTTTTTTTTTTTTACTGTAAACGAGTCAAACTTATATCTAAAAGCATAATTACGACAAACGAGCCGTTTTTGAGATTGACCGTGATTTCGTTTTGTGGTCAATAGCCGGTGAATGGGAGAACTAGGGGCATAACTTTGAGCGCATCAAAATCGATATTTTTATAACACTAAGAAGACTCGACACACCATGAAACTTTGCTGGAAGTATCGTCTGGGTCTCTACACATGAACTCCAGCATTGAGAACATTGTTTGTGTACACAGAGTTTACTAAAAAGAAAGATTTTGAACAACTCACTTTCACTGTTTGAGTTTCCGCTCGCGGCCGTCTCGCCAGTCAAGAGGTGTCCATCTCCGAATGCGAATGAATGGACTCCATATGAGGCTCTTTTTACAACTAGAAGGTGATAATTGTTTTCACTTGCGACAAAACAACAAATTAGTCTCTCCTCAGTATTACGTCGCATTCGGAGATGGACACTTCTTGACTGGCGAGACGGCTGCGAGCGGAAACCCAAACAGTGAAAGTGAGTTGTTCAAAACCTTTCTTTTTAGTAAACTCTGTGAACACAAACAATGTTCTCAGTGCTGGAGTTCATGTGTAGAGACCCAGGCCATACTTCCAGCAAAGATTCATGGTGTGTCGAGCCTTCTTAGTGTTGTAAAAATATCGATTTTGATGCGCTCAAAGTTATGCCCCTAGTTCTCCCATTCAACGGCCACTGACCACAAAACGAAATCACGCTCAATCTCAAAAACGGCTCGTTTGTCGTAATTATGCTTTTAGATATAAGTTTGACTCGTTTACAATACAAAAAAACAGCCCAGGTTGCATTTTGGCAATAGTCATCCTTTAAACAGGCCAAGACCCTTTACATATAAGGGCCTTCCAAACACACATACATTCCCTCCAGGCTTTCATCACTCTTGTCAAACATTCTTTTAATTTTAGTCAAGAGGTCAAGAATTAGTGGGGATTAGTCAAGAATCGCCTAAAACACATCTCTTCCATCTTGATTTGACCCTCTAACTCTAGCACCCTCTATTCTATTTCTATTCTAAAAAATAAAAAAAACTTGAAAAACCTTTGTAAACATATTTTATTGCAAAAGAAACTGGTCTTGAAAATGATTCTCCATGCATGCAGGGCTTTATTAAGGAGTTTTTCTACTGGTATGTTCAGAATTTTGCACTACAGTAGTTTTAAATAGGGATAATTTTCTTACAAAAACCAATGGCTTCACTTCAGAACGCCTTTATTAACCCCCTAGAGGCATGTGGATTACTTTTATGATGGATGAATGCACTTTTTTGTGCTTCAAAATCAAAAGCCCCATTTACTACCATTATATAGCTTGGAAGAGCCAGGATATATTTTTACTATTACTCAGATTCTGTTTGTCTAAAAGAAGATACAAGATACAACAATAAAGCAAGGATATTTTTTGGTAAACTATCCCTTTAACTCTAAACCAGGCTTGAACTGGTTTGAAATGGATAACATTGATAATATGAGCAGTTATGATAAGGGCCATGATTTTTCTGAAACACACAAAGCCCTAATCATAACACACTGGGCCAGCTAACCAATCACAGCAGATTTTGTATGTCAGAAAGAGGGCTTTTATCAAAACAGGAGCTAAGACTGGGAAGAGAGGAGCTGCAACAATGTGAAATATCTGAGAAAGAATGACTTTTGAACATTCATGCATGAACTATATTGATTAATAAAATGAGTATTTGCTGTGACATACTAAAATTCTCCATTGATAGTATGTTGCTAATATTTTCACCTTTTCACCATGTCAGTGACTGCTTGAGTGATATCGGTGATCCATTTTTTGGCTTTTTCCAGGTAAATCAATGCCAGATCGGGGTTATTTATCTCAACAGCTTTCTTCAGTATTGGGAACAAGGAGCTGACCAGGTTGGAGCTTGTGCCGACACACTGAAAAAAAATAAATAAATAAATAAATTCACCAACAAGTTAGTAATTTGATAGACAAGTAAGTAATGACATTCACAGTGACCATGTGACAGTAGAACAGTTAAAAACATTACAGTGAGGGCGAAAAATAATGTATCCCCTGCTGATTTTGTGCGTTTGCCCAAAGAATAAGAAGAAATGATCAGTCTATCAATGGTAGGTTTATTTGAACAGTGAGAGACTGTCACAAAAAAAGTGAAAAAATGCATTTCAGGAAAGTTATAAATTGATTTGCATTTTAATGAGCAAAATAAGTATTTGAGCCCTTCACAAAACGTGACTTTGTACTTGTTGGCAATCACAGAGGTCAGACGTTTCTTGTCGTTGTCCAGCAGGTTTGCACACATCTCAGGAGGGATTTTGTCCCACTCCTCTTTGCAGATCCTCTCCAAGTCATTAAAGTTTGGATGCTGAGGTTTGGCAACTCAAACCTTCAGCTCCCTCCACAGATTTTCATTGGGATTAAGGTCTGGAGACTGGCTAGACCACTCCAGGACCTTCATCTGCTTCTTCTTGAGACACTCCTTTGTTGCCTTGGCCGTGTGTTTTGGGTCATTGTCATGCTGGAATACCCATCCACCACCCATTTTCAATGCCCTGGCTGAGGAAAGGAGGTTCTCACTCAAGATTCGATGGTACATGGCCCCGTCATCTCTTTGATGAGGTGCAGTTGTCCTGTCGCCTTAGCAGAAAAACACCCCCAAAGCATAATGTTACCAGCTCCATGCTTGCCGGTGGGGATGGTGTTCTTGGGGTCATAGGCAGCATTCCTCCTCCTCCAAACACGGCGAGTCGAGTTGATGCCAAAGAGCTGGATTTTGGTCTCATCTGACCACAACACCGTCACCCAGTTCTCCTCTGAATCATTCAGATGTTGGTCGGCAAACTTCAGACGGCTGTACTGCCCTCCAAAGGCAAAGTGCAGTAACTACACCGACACTGAAACTGAGAAAAATGCCTTTAAAGTTTTTACACCATATATGGTATTAGTTTGGATTTTGTAGTTACTGCAATTTTGACACTCGTCTCTCTGAAACGTGCCAAAATTGAACCAGAAGACTTTGCCACAAGACAAAACAGTTGTCACAAAGCCTATTTTGAGCCTTAACTCAATTTTGACCAAATGTGTAGTTACTGCGCTTTGCCTTTGGAGGGCAGTGTACATGTGCTTTCTTGAGGATTTCTTGAGGTGCTGCAGGATTTTAGTCCTTCATGTCGTAGTGTGTTACCAATTGTTTTCTTGGTGACTATGGTCCCAGCTGCCTTGAGATCAATGATGAGATCCTCCTGTATAGTTCTGGGCTGATTCCTCATCAATCTAATGATCATTGAAACTCCACGAGGTGAGATCTAGCATGGTGCCCCAGACCGAGGGAGATTGACATGCATACGCATTTCCTTAAAACATTCTGGCGAACCATTTTTTAATTCTCGCCACCCATCCGAGGGTTGCGACTAGGGTTTTGAAAACCTGCGTCCTGGCCCAGCGTCCTCTATTTGTTCCATCTAGTATCCAGGATCCTTTTCTGTCACTGACTCCAACTGGTCTTCTAGCTAATTTAATTAACTGCGAGAGTGAAATCTTTGGAGTGCTTCCCCTCATTATGGAATTGTGAAATATGCCAGTCTAGTGATGAAAAAGCATGAATTCTGATATTACTGTTCAAATTCAGTTTATAATGCAAAACCTGTATCTGATTTATGACCACAATTGACCACAATTTTGAATCAGTATCAGTAAGATCAGTTTGCATGTGGCACAATTTGTAAATTGTTGTTCACTTCTGTACTTACATCATCCTAAATGTTTCCAAGTATGTTTAAATCCAGAGAAATAACAGAAATTTCAACACTCAAACATCTTTGATGATAAAACAACACTGCTGTCATGGGAACCCAGTCCTTCAGACAAAGCTCCACCTTAGCCTCCGCCCTTTTTTCTCCAGTCTGTCAACGGTTGTGGTGTTTCTTCCATAGTTGGCACTAGCCAAGAATTTGAATGTTGAGCAGCAAGCTCATTGGTGGCTGATACAAAAGAGGATCAGCTGCTCCATCTGGACTGCACCATCTAGAGTTTCATGACATGGAAAATCACAGCTCTCATGATTCCACGCTCAATCATGGCATCGTCAAGATCTGCCTTTGTTTTAAATAAGCGACATCTAGCGGCATAAATTGTGTCTAAAGTATTATTAGTGCAGTCTGAAATAATTTCTGAAATTTATTGATTATGATGATTAGCGTATTTGTGCAGAACTAAGTGAGCACCTGTAATTAGCCATGGCATCGACTACAATATTATATACTGCAAAAACATATTGTTTAATAAAAATGTTTAATACTCAAGAATCAAGATCAGACTCTGGCTCAAATGCATGTATTGTCCCTGTTGTTCATAATACCTTTCAAAATGTTTCGATACATATAATCCTTTTTCAGTCATATTTTTTATTCAGCCTAATAGGGAAAAATTACCATTTTTGAAATTACTTTTAAATTCCAGGGCTAACTGGACAACCCTGATTGCTGACATTGATGGTTAAAATGAATTAGGCCTCACCTTCATCAGAACGGCCTCAGAAGATCCAAACAGCATTTGGGTTTCAATAGCTCGCTCTCTGATCAAGCGCTCCAACTTTGGAAAGCCTCCCAGACACAGATAAGACAGGTGATAGAGGAGAGCCGTTCGCTCCGCAGCTGGGAGAAGCTCCTGGATGAACTCTGGGCTCCATGGTGAATCAATAATGACAAGCTCTGAGGTATTTCAAACAGTAGCAGTGGTTAATAACCTTTAGAATTCAATAACTATAGGGTGAAATGGGTTTTAAACTAAACTATTAAACTATTCATTTTTTGTTTTAATTAAAGCATTTGTATTTACAGTTAGGGCTGCACAATTAATCAAATTTTTAATCACGATTACCATTATGGATGGCACGATTGGATTAAATAAAACTTACAATTTCTGCATGCTTAAGAGGCGTGTTTAGAGCACTTTTGTGGGCACATCAAAATAATAGTTACAAGATCTCTTGATCTGGAAAGGATCTGCGGTGTGCAAACGCTTGGCAGATGTCTGTAAGATGTCAGTTTTGCATCCATTCTAATTCATAAACATCTTAAAGGCATTTAATTGACGTCTATTTGACATCTGATAGGAAACGTCTAATAGACGTATTGAAGATGAGCAAACTACGTCGGGCAGATGTCTGTAAGATGTCAGTTTTACATCCATTCTAATTCATAAACATCTTAAAGACATCTAATAGACGTCTATTTAACATCTGATAGGAAACATCTAATAGACGTATTGAAGATGAGCAAACTACGTCCGGCAGATGTCTGTAAGATGTCAGTTTTACATATATTGTAATTCATAAACATCTTAAAGACATCTAATAGACGTCTATTTAACATCTGATAGGAAACGTCTAATAGATGTTTTGAAGATGAGCAAACTACGTCTGGCAGACGTCTGTAAGATGTCAGTTTTACATATATTGTAATTCATAAACATCTTAAAGACATCTAATAGACGTCTATTTAACATCTGATAGGAAATGTCTAATAGATGTATTGAAGATGAGCAAACTACGTCTGGCAGATGTCTGCAAGATGCCAGTTTTACATCCATTCTAATTCATAAACATCTTAAAGACATCTAATAGACGTCTGTAAGATGTCAGTTTTACATATTGTAATTCATAAACATCTTAAAGACATCTAATAGATGTCTATTTGACATCTGATAGGAAACATCTAATAGATGTATTGAAGATGAGCAAACTACGTCTGGCAGATGTCTGTAAGATGTCAGTTTTGCATCCATTCTCATTCATAAACATCTTAAAGACATCTAATAGACGTCTATTTAACATCTGATAGGAAACGTCTAATAGATGTTTTGAAGATGAGCAAACTACATCTGGCAGACGTCTGTAAGATGTCAGTTTTACATATATTGTAATTCATAAACATCTTAAAGACATCTAATAGATGTCTATTTGACATCTGATAGGAAACATCTAATAGATGTATTGAAGATGAGCAAACTACGTCTGGCAGATGTCTGTAAGATGTCAGTTTTGCATCCATTCTCATTCATAAACATCTTAAAGACATCTAATAGACGTCTATTTAACATCTGATAGGAAACGTCTAATAGATGTTTTGAAGATGAGCAAACTACGTCTGGCAGACGTCTGTAAGATGTCAGTTTTACATATATTGTAATTCATAAACATCTTAAAGACATCTAATAGACGTCTATTTAACATCTGATAGGAAATGTCTAATAGATGTATTGAAGATGAGCAAACTACGTCTGGCAGATGTCTGTAAGATGCCAGTTTTACATCCATTCTAATTCATAAACATCTTAAAGACATCTAATAGACGTCTGTAAGATGTCAGTTTTACATATTGTAATTCATAAACATCTTAAAGACATCTAATAGATGTCTATTTGACATCTGATAGGAAACATCTAATAGATGTATTGAAGATGAGCAAACTACGTCTGGCAGATGTCTGTAAGATGTCAGTTTTGCATCCATTCTCATTCATAAACATCTTAAAGACATCTAATAGACGTCTATTTAACATCTGATAGGAAACGTCTAATAGATGTTTTGAAGATGAGCAAACTACGTTGGGCAGATGTCTGTAAGATGTCAGTTTTACATCCATTCTAATTCATAAACATCTTAAAGACATCTAATAGACGTCTATTTAACATCTGATAGGAAACGTCTAATAGATGTATTGAAGATGAGCAAATTACATCTTGCAGAAGTCTGTAAGATGTAAATGCAGATGTCAAATAGACGTCTCCAAGATGTATGTGTGCTATCAGGGTAAAGACTGCTTTTCATCATGGACAGTTGGATTTCTAGTTCTTGGAGAACAAATAAAAATTTATAAAACACAAGGCCACTGCACGCCTCTGAAAAACAATGTTTACACCCTATTTGCGTTTCATTGTCGTCTTTTAACAGCGGTTCGCAAATAAAACACTGGCATGTAATTAAAGCATGCAAAGTGCATTTACTTTTGCATGACTCCATGATATGTGTTTTCAGCTCAGTAATCCACCAGTTCCGCAAACACAACGTCAAACTCTTGCCTTGCCTACTATTCACAGCGACTGGTTGTCGCCCTGTGTTTTGCGCTTGAGACTTGCTAGTCGCTAGACTTGTTTAAACTGAGATAAGTAGTAAGTTTCCTAGGCTACGTTAAAACGTATGCATACACTTTTCTTCACTGTCTTGTATGAATTATTAATTAATTATCTTACATTGAGGGAATGTTCAAATGATCAACACTATTCAAACTCTAGCTGACAAAACTCCCACAATCCCTTGAGACTCAATCAAACTTCCCTTCTACGTGCTATATTTATAATCCAATCAAACTTCCATTCTATCTAATATTTATCATCTATTTAACTATCTAGCAATAATATTATTATTTTTAAATATTGTGTATTATATTCAATAATTTGTTTTTCTACTTTTATCCTTAGCAAAGCCTTGTTGTTGTTATAGTTGTTGAATTATGTGCATACAAATATTTACACATCAATACATTAGCTGGAAATAAAAACCATTGAAAGCAAGAGGATGTTTTTTGTTTATATACAGTACTGGTCAAAAATTAGCACATGTACATCTTGTAGACGTCTATTAGATGTCTTTAAGATGATTATGAATTAGAATGGATGTAAAACTGACATCTTACAGACGTCTGCCAGACGTTTGCACACAGCAGATGCATCCCAGATCAAGAGATCTTTAACAGACCTCTTGCAGACATACATGTGCTATCTGGGTACTTTGGATATTATTACTCATCTACTTTTTATATCTTGGTTTAAAACACATACACTTAAAAAAAAACTAATTTTACAGAAAATAACTAACTTTTTTACAGTAGTTTTCTGTTATTTCAAGTTACATTCAAAACTTAGTAAGATTACTAACAATATCTGTAAACTAACAACTTGACTGTTATTTCAAGTCCTTTTTCATTAAAGACAAATTACAGTATTTTTTTATTTTATACAGAAAAATTACTGTATTTTTTTTTACAGTTTTTTTTGTTATTTTAAATTATGTTAAAAACTTTGTAAAATTACAAACAATATCTGTAAATTAACAACTTAACTGTTATTTTAAATATTATTCCATTAATGACAAATTACAGGAATTCTCATTTTTTATACAAAAAAGTATTGTATTTTCTTACAGTATTTTTTTTTCTGTTTTCTTAAATTACTTACACATTGATGTAAAATTACAAAAACAATCTGTAATTAAATAATGGAGCACCTTAAGGTTTATGTCCATACTAACAATTTAATGTTCTTTTTGTAATTTGAAAGTAAGTCTTATTCGTTTTATATTAAGTTGTTAAACGCTCAAAACACTAGTATCCCGAATTCACTAATCACTTTCGCTCAGTTGACGCGCTTTTCCTTTTTAAAACACGCATTACCGGCGGAAACAATGCAAGTCGCAATCTATACTGTAATATATTACTATTGTGAAATAATATGGTCATGTCGTGCACCCATGCTATTTCAAGGATCAAACTCACAAAATGTGACAGAACTTCAAAATGAGTAACCTAAGAACACTGTTATGTGAACTCATCTGACAGAGAGAGGACCTGAGTGAAAGCATGATCATTGGACTCCATGCTGTGCAGATTTGGTATGGAGCTGGTGAGTACATTTTTGCAAGCCCATGTCTGTCAGTTAGTAGATAGTGTTTCATCAAACAAATTAATTTTAATGTAATTGATTGCTTGTGTGTGTGTTTCCCCCTTATGATCCTGAAGTTTTGGGAATGAAAATCTTCTACATGAAGTATTCATTTCTAACATTAAGATTCTACATCATGTCATTCTTAACATTAAGACACACTAACATTAATTTATTTTTAAAGGAATGTTCATAGTATTTTTCTTCCGTTTTATTTTATTTTACATCTTTTTTCAAATTTTTTTTTTTTTTTTACCCCCAGCTGATTGTTGTATGTCTTGGTTTTACTTATTCTCACACTACATTAATACATTTTTTTGGAAATGCTGAGATAGTATGTTAAAAGCACATTTTAGTTCATCTTCATGGTGTCTCAAAATAGCACAGTTGAGTACACTTAGATGATCTTAAGTTTATCTTAACATATACTTAAGAATAACTTTTAGTATATTGAGTACAAAATTAGTGTGCGAAAATAGAGCACTTTAAGTACATTAGGGAAGTGCACTAAGTGTACTTAAATTGTATTTTAGCACACTTTTTTCACACTTTGTATATTCTTTTAATATATTATTGCTATACTTTAAATTAGTCATAAATATATTTATAAATGTTCAAAAGTAGGGTTCAAGTGTATTTCTAGTTGTAACTAAATATATATTTTTAAATACAGATATAGTATGTTAAAAGCACATTTTAGTTCATTTTCATGGTGTCTCAAAATAGCACAGTTGAGTACACTTAGATGATCTTAAGTTTATCTTAACATACTTAATACTATTTTTTAGTACAATAAGTACAAAATTAGTGTGCAAAAATAGAGCACTTTAAGTACATTACTGAAAAGTGTACTAAGTATACTTAAATAAAGTGTATTTTAGTGCACTTTTTTTTAACCTGGGAGAATTACCACACTCAAAATCAGTTTAAGTGTTAGTGCTAATAATGCATTCATATTAAGTGTACTTTAGTACAACTTTTGAGAAAATGTACTTCTACTACAATACATTACTAATAGATTTTTAATAAAATCAATTTAATATAACTTAAAATTACCACACTCAAAATCAATTTAAGTGTTAGTGCTAATAGTGCATTCATATTAAGTGTACTTAAGTACAACTTTTGAGAAAATGTACTTCTACTACAATACATTACTAATAGATTTTTTATATATTAACTTATTTTAAACTTAGGATTAGTATGTAAACAGTGTACTAATAATCAACTTATGTTTAAAGCATTTAAAGCACACTTTTGAAAAACACTAATAAAACTCTTTTGCATGTTTTTTCTGTAGTATACTTTATTGTAGTACACTAAAAATTTAAGTATTACTGGTATTTAGTATACTTTTTTCAAGTGTACTTAAGTCCTACTGAAGTATAAACATACTTTTAATTAGTGTATTCATAGTATATAAACATCACACTTTTTTTTAACACAAAAAAATAACAATGTTCTAAAAATGTATTTGCGGGTATTTAAGTGTATTTACATTGCATTTAAGTATTTTTATTTTTTTTCACCTGGGATTCCAGGATTTTTCTCCATATTTCGATGGGAGCCAACGGGTTGAAGGTCCAAATTTAATTGTCAATGCAGCTTCAAAGGGCTCTACATCCTCCCATCCAAGTAATAAGTGTCACTGGGAAGTTGTAAAGCCCTTTGAAAGCTGTATTGAAATTTTGAAACCTTTATCCTTGACCTTAATCCCACTGAAGTCCACTATATGGAGAAAAATCATGAAATCTACTCCTCAAAAACTTTAATTTCTTTTCGACTTAAATAAAGAAAGATATGAACATCTTGGATTACATGTGGAAGAGTGAATTATCAGGAAATATTTCCTAATAGTTTTAAGTTAAACATATATTTAATTAAACGTTTTGATGAAACTGCCCCATGTTCTTTTAATGTAATTGTGCTGTATTTCTTAAAAAAAAATGTCTGAATTGTAAAATGTTAATTTTATGTGGCATTTGCACAGACTTTGTATTGCAGACTGTTTTTTGTCTTTTAAATAAAACTGTTAATTTTCCACCTTGAGCATGCTTTGACACTTTATTGAAGTTTTTTTTATTGTAATGATTTGTAAAATAACAGTGTTTCTCTGTAGAACATTTAGTGCTTTCATTGTAATAATCTAGGTAAAATTAGCCAAATAAGGGTTTTACACTGTAAAAAAAAAAAAAAAAAAATGGTCAAACGACTGGCAGCTACGGCTGCCAAACAAAAACCATAAAGTTAAAGTAAAATATTGTAACCAAAAAAGGGGAAAGTCTGTAAAATAAGGGTTTTACACTGTAAAAGAGGTCCAGTAAAAAAACGGTCAAAATGACTGGCAGCTACGGCTGCCAAACAAAAACCGTAAAATTAAAGTAAATTATCGTAATTGAAACATGGAAAAAATCTGTAAAATAATGTTTTGTTTTGTTTTTTTCTGTAAAACCTTTAATGAAAATTTCTGTAAAATTATTGTTTTTGCACTTTATTTCAATTAAAATATTTTACTGTAAT